>NC_140178.1:106233601-106481055 GCF_963971535.1 Notolepis coatsorum | reverse complement strand
GTTTCTGATTATTGATTACCAATAACCGTGTTCGTCTCAGTAGCTACATACGCTGATCGACTGGTTGAGTATCATAACAAGCTCTGATCAGCATGTAATTTATGTGAAAAAGATCTTACCATGAGCCGGTTGGATCCCCCACACCATTTCCCAGTTATCGATCGCCATCTGGTAGATCGATATGTCCATTGGCTGATGATGAATTAGGGCTGGGCGATAAAACGATAACGATAAATATCGCGATAAATTATTTCCTCGAAATAAACATGAAACGTGGTCGCAAAGTTTCGATATATCGATTTTCCAAGTTTGGCTCCGCTCAGCCTCGGCTCAACACACTCACTAACAACAACCAACGTTACGTGATGACGTGACGTGCTTACGCACCACAGCTCCAGATGCGCCACTGTTTTGGTTTAGGACTCAAGGCTGGCGCTAGGATAATTAGCTTGCACAGCTCTATGTTATATATTTACGTGCCGTGTATGCGTGTGACGTGAATTCTGATGCCACGGTTATAGTAGTGTGTGGTATACGGTGGACGTCGTTGCAATGTATTCTGGCGTAACAGAGTATTTTAGGGATATTTAGGACATTTGGATACATGCGTGGCTAGGATAATTAGCTTGCACGGCGCGATTTTATATATTTACGTGCAGAGTATGTATGTGGCGTGAATTCTGATGCCACGGTTATAGTAGTGTGTGGTATACGGTGGACGTTGTTGCAATTTATTGGGGCGGAACAGAGTATTTTAGGGATATTTACTAGTACATTGTCATGGGATTGTCTGGCTAACTGCTAACGTGCGCGGACTGATGACGACATCAACTCGAGACATTCGCAGCAGAAAAACAAGTCCATCGGCGCCGGGCATAATAAGTTAATTAAACTTGACAGACATTATATCGACGATAATTATCGATATCGAGTTATATGAAAATAATTTTATAATTTTATCGCGATAACGTTTTTGGCTATATCGCCCAGCCCTATGATAAATTCCTTTACTGCATTGTGAAATCCGCGATCCAAAACGTATTCCGTGCAACAGGCAATAGCGATCGTTTCAGGTGAGTAGAAAACTACATTGGAAATCCAGAAAAAAAAAGACAACCTCTGCCACAGGGAACATTGCATTATCGATACAGCGCCCCTAAGAGGATCTGGCCGGTAATGCACTTTTTCTAATTCAATGAGTAGGGTAAGTCAAGTCAAGTCAAGAGTTTTAATTGTCACG
The DNA here is from genome assembly GCF_963971535.1 of Notolepis coatsorum. Taxonomy (NCBI): domain Eukaryota; kingdom Metazoa; phylum Chordata; class Actinopteri; order Aulopiformes; family Paralepididae; genus Notolepis; species Notolepis coatsorum. Next base: position 106,479,815 of record NC_140178.1, on the reverse strand, counting down.
GCATACAAGTATACAATGAAATGTGGGTGGTCTTGCCCGCAACGATGTGCAATACAGTGTTACAACATATAATAGAATCCAATAAAAAACAACATTGTGCAATAAACAGGTAACAGGTAACATGGTGTGACATCTCGGTATCTGTACATAGTTATTTACAGAGCATATAGGACATGCTAGGTAGCTTTGGTAGTGCAATACACTGTTCCTGTTATTCTAATTTAAAGTGGCCTTTCCTTTTGGCCATAAGTGTGCGGCATGAGTGTGTGCCCGCTCATGTTAAAGTGTTAAGTGGCTGCTAGTTTGTGAGCGTGCACAGCGTGCGTGTCGTGTGTGTGTTCATGTGTGCTTGTGTGTGGATAGTTCAGTGTTCTGTGGCACTCAATGTTCATTGTTCAGGGCTCTGATGGCCTACATCTGCAGTGCAGCTCGGCGACCTTGAATAGGTTATTAAAATGGAATAAAAGCCAAAACAACCTTGCCACGGAGATATCCGTGGTTGATCCCTTAAGCATGGATTCGAAACACGGATATATACGTGGCCCGTCCCGAATGTGTTAATGTATCACGTAATTTCAACGTGGAATTAAGGAATATCAAAATAAAAGCACACGTTGTTGAACTTGATCATGCATATTTATTAGAAAATTTTATTACAGCACTATGTTATCAATACACGTTTATAAAACGAGGCATATTTAGCCTTTTTTTTTTTATACTTGCCAATGCCTGTCACTGTCACCTACCCACGATCCCACTTTGGGTCGCGACCTGTAGTTTGAGATTGCATTAACCCATCCATTCTGCATTCATTGCACACACTCACTTTAATCATTCACATTTAACATTCACTTTAGACACTTTAAACACTTTTTAACACGTCACCATATTTATCTATTTATTACTAAAAGATTTGCACTACATCTCTACCAAATTTTTGCATTTTGTTTGCATTTTGTAGTTTATATTTATTTATAATAATTTAAAAAATCTATATTTATCGATCATTTTGTCCCGATTTATCGATTCTTCCGGGAAGTCGAAGGGTGGTAGTCTGGTCGTTGTGAACAGCGACTCCTACAGGACGGTTGGGGCGCCTGCACAGCAAAGTCAGGAAAACGGCTGGGGCAGTGTGAGCCTCCTACACGTTACTCCTCGCCAAATGAGAGTCCGCGCTGGCAGGTGAAAAGATGTGACAGGCTGCCTCCACATGTATCGGAGGGGACACGTGATGCAAGGCTTGGGATGGGGAGAAAAAAATCACAGAAAAAAGGAGGAGAAAAAGTAGATGCAAAAAAGATTATTATTTCGATTATAATCCGATTCTAACATTTTCAAATCGATGCAGTTGAATCATCACATTAGAATCGATGCATTTCGATGCATCGTTAGACCCCTACAAAAAGGCAACACAACATCTATTTGCAGGACTTTCTTTGGGCCATTGAACTGCTCCCCGGTAGAGAGGCCTGTTTTTAGCTGAGCAGTCTCTCCGTGTGAGACCAGCTGTGAGAGCCGTGCCAGCTGGGGGGGGGGTTCTGGCATGGCACACAGCTGGGGTGAGGGGAGGGGGGGGGGGGGGGGGGTGAGGGCTGCTGGCGTGGCACACACCTGTGAGCTGGCACGGTCCAAGTCGAGGTGTGTGTGTGTGTATGTGTGTGTGTGTGTGTGTGTGTATGTCTGACTGCCTGTGTGTGTATGTCTGGCTGTGAGTGTGTGTGTGTGTCTGACTGCCTGTGTGTGTGTATGTCTGACTGCCTGTGTGTGTGTGTGTGTGTGTGTGTGTGTGTGTGTGTGTGTGTGTGTGTGTGTGTGTGTGTGTGTGTGTGTGTGTGTGTGTGTGTGTGTGTGTGTGTGTGTGTGTGTGTGTGTGTGTGTGTGTGTGTGTGTGTGTGTGTGTGTGTGTGTGTGTGTGTGTGTGTGTGTGTGTGTGTGTGTGTGTGTGTGTGTGTGAGACTGTGTTCCCTCCACTCATCCACCTCCACCTCTGTGTCTGTCTGTGGGCCCGGGGCAGCTGTTTGACTTGATGTTGTTCCCAGATGACCTCAGTGTTTGTTTGCCCACTCTGCCTCCTCTTCAGTGGCCTGGCTGCTCTTGTCAGGCTGGTTGCCTACTGTTGTCTTAACTATGTAGCGCTGTTTTGTCGTTACTCTCATGAGTCTCATCTCTGTTTCCTGTGTCTGTTTATCCTGCCCCTCCTCTCTGTCTGTCTCTCTCCTCTCTGTCTATCTACCCCCCCTCTCTCTATCTCTCCTGTCTATCTCTACCCCCTCTCTCTTTCTCTCTCTCTGTCTCTCTACCCCCCCCTCTCTCTGTCTCTACCCCCTCTCTCTTTCTCTCTCTCGGTCTATCTACCCCCTCTCTCTTTCTCTCTGTCTATCTACCCCCTCTCTCTTTCTCTCTCTCTGTCTCTCTACCCCCCTCTCTCTGTCTCTCTACCCCCCCTCTCTCTGTCTATCTACCCCCCCCCCTCTCTCTGTCTATCTACCCCCCTCTCTCACACTCTTGTCACTCTCTCTCTCTCCCCCTCCTTCTCTCTCTCCCCCCCTCTATCTATCTCCCCCCCCCCCCCCCTTCCCAGCCGTCAGAACCAGTTGAAGGAGCAGGCCCAGCAGGCTCTGGTGTCTCCCAGCCAGCTCCCGGAGGAGGCGGAGTGCCTCACGGTGCCCAAGTACAAGAGGGACCTGGTCCAGAAGCTGAAGATCCTGAGGCAGGAGCTCTCTCAGCAGCAGCCCCAGGCCGGGCACTGCCGCCTCGAGGTGTCCCGCGAGGAGATCTTCGAGGTGAGGGGGAGAGGGTAACAGCTACACACAGGGCTCACTGCCGCATCGAGGTGTCCCGCGAGGAGATCTTCGAGGTGAGGGGGAGAGGGTAACAGCTACACACAGGGCTCACTGCCGCATCGAGGTGTCCCGCGAGGAGATCTTCGAGGTGAGGAACAGTTACACACAGGGCTCACTGCCGCATCGAGGTGTCCCGCGAGGAGATCTTCGAGGTGAGGAACAGTCACACACAGGGCTCACTGCCGCATCGAGGTGTCCCGCGAGGAGATCTTCGAGGTGAGGAACAGTCACACACAGGGCTCACTACCGCCTCGAGGTGTCCCGCGAGGAGATCTTCGAGGTGAGGAACAGCTACACACAGGGCTCACTGCCGCATCGAGGTGTCCCGCGAGGAGATCTTCGAGGTGAGGAACAGCTACACACAGGGCTCACTGCCGCATTGAGGTGTCCCGCGAGGAGATCTTCGAGGTGAGGAACAGTTACACACAGGGTTCACACAAGGTGCTTGAAGTGCTTGATTATTTACAAAAAAAAGTCGAGGCTTGGAATTACTTGAAAACAGCCAATTTTTTAACAAGGTGTTTAAAAAGTCCTTGAAATTCAAATCAACCATTCGCATTGAAAGTTTTGTTCATCCATGATCAAATAAAATAGTTTTTTTTTTATTATTATTTAAAGTGTAACTAATTGTGGGAAATTGGTTTTAACCTCTGAACTGGCGCCCCCAAAAGTGGCAATTTTTTTACTTGAACTTGAGGACTGCATACCTTTTTTGCAAACCAAAATACTATACTTTATACGTTTTTTTTTGATCCACTTTTTCTCCCATTTTTCTATATTTTCTCCCATCCCAATTTCGTATCATCCAATTCAACCCTCCCCTGTCACGAACGCTGTTTCTTGCCTCCCACAAGCCGGCTGCAATGTGGACTAAGTCATACATAGCACAAGTCCCCTCCGGTACTTGAGGTAACAGCAGTCGCATCTTTTCACCTGCGCAGCTCGATCTCTCCGTGTCGAGGAGTAACGCGTGGGAGGCTCACGCTGCCCCCGACACTTCCTGATTCTACTGCGCAGGCGCACCAACCGACTTGTAGGAGTCGCTTGTTCACAACGTTCGATCCCCACCCTTCAGTTTTTCCCTCCCCGTAATACGGCCAATGTGTATTACTGCGGACGACCAGCCAAACTGAAAAACAATGTGGAGAGCTGGATTCGAACACGCGAATCCTAGCGTCTCCACACTGGTGGCGAGTGCCTTAGACCACTACACCACCTAGCCGCCCTGACTATACTTTATACGTATAGCACATGCATGGGCCTGGTCTCCTTTGAAAGATAACATTCTGAAGTCTCTGATACAATAAAGAAAACTCACTTTTAGGGCGGCTACGTGGCGTAGTGGGCAAGGCGCTCGCCACGAATGCGGAGACGCTGGGCTCGCCTGTTCGAGCCCAGCGCTCCACATTGCTTTCAGTTTAGCTGGTCGTTCATACTAATACACATTGGCCGTATTAGGGGGTGGGAAACTGATGGGTGGGGATCGGGCGTTGTGGACAGCGACTCCTATAGGTCGGTTGGTGCGCTGCGCAGTAGACTCAGGAGTGTCGGGGCAGCGTGAGCCTCCCACGCGTTACTCCTCGCCACTGAGAGATCGAGCTGCGCAGGTGAAAAGATGCGACTGCTGTTACCTCAAGTACCGGAGGGGACTTGTGCTATGTATGACTTAGTCCACATTGCAGCCGGCTTGTGGGAGGCAAGAAACAGCGTTCGTGACAGGGGAGGGTTGAATTGGATGATACGAAATTGGGATGGGAGAAAATATAGAAAATGGGAGAAAAAGTGGATAAAAAAAAAGAAAGAAAACTCACTTTTAGTGCTAATGAAAAAGAGTAACATAGGTCTGAACTTGAGTTATAGAAGTTTCAAGTTTCAAGTTTCTTTAATAGTTGTCATACAGAAGTACAGAATACTTTTGTACAAAATGCTTCTTACTGTTGCGCTCCAGAGACTGTGCAAGACAAGATAAGTATGAAATAAAAACATAGTAAAATTAGAAGTAAAAAAAGAGGTCACAGTGTTCAGTTTAGACATATGTACAATGTTCGATGCAGAATAGACGTAGTTACCATACAATATACAATACTGTGCAGTGTACTAATATACAATACTATATAGTGCAAGGCAGAAATGGAGAAATGGGACGAGGTGCAATTTAGGTACAATTCACAGTAGGTGTACGAGTTGTAGTGCAAATCCTTTATCAATAAATATAAAGTGTGAGTGTGTTTGTGTGATCTAAAGTGTGGAGAGTGGGTGCTGCAGTGTGTTGTTTGTTTGAGTGAGTGTGTGCGTGTGGGTGTGTGTGCTGTGTGCATTTGATGGTTGTTGCATAGTGATTATTGTTCGTTTAGCGATTATTGTTCGTTTAGCAGCCTGATGGCCTGGGGATAGAAGCTTCTTCTGAGTCTTTCTGTGCTCGCCTTAAGACTCCGGTATCGCTTGCCTGACCGCAGCAGTTCAAAGAGGCAGTTGTTCGGGTGGCTCGAGTCCTTAATAATTCTCTTAGCCTTCCCCTTGCACCGCTTGATGTAAATGTTCTGGAGGGTGGGAAGCCCCCCTCCAATTGTGCGTTCGGCTGAACGTGTCACTCTTTGTAGTCTGCTACGGTCTTGTGCAGTGCTATTCCCAAACCAGGAGGTGATGTTGCCGGTCAGGATGCTCTCTATTGTACATGAGTAGAAGTTCCTAAGGATCTTCTGACTGACTTGGAACTTCCTTAGGCGCCTGAGGAAGTAGAGGCGTTGTCGTGCCTTCTTCACAACACTGTCAATGTGTGTGGTCCATGTCAAGTCCTCGGATATGTGGGCTCCGAGGTACTTGAAACTGTTCACTCTCTCAACCGGTGCCCCGTCGATGCTGAGGGGGCTGTAGTCCTTGACCCCCGACCTCCTGAAGTCCACAATCATCTCTTTTGTTTTGCTGACGTTCAGGGAGAGGCAGTTCTCCTGACACCACTGTGACAGGTTCTCTACCTCTTCCAGGTAGGCCCTTTCGTCGTTGGCAGAGATCAGGCCCACCACTACTGTGTCATCAGCAAATTTGATGATGGTGTTGTTGTTCCGCTGTGCTACGCAGTCATGTGTGTACAGGGAGTAGAGGAGGGGGCTCAGAACACAGCCCTGGGGGGCCCCTATGTTGAGCGTGATGGATGAGGAGGTGCAGTTGCCGGCTCTTACCACCTGGGGTCTGCCCGTCAGGAAGTCCAAGACCCACTGGCACAGGTCATAGTTCAAGCCCAGGTCCCTGAGCTTGGCTATGAGTTTGGAGGGGACTATGGTATTGAATGCTGAGCTGTAGTCGATGAACAGCATTCTCACATAGTTCCCCTGCCTCTTGTCCAGATGTGATGCTGCTGTTACTCACGTTTTTCTGTATTAGTTGCAATATACAAAAGTATATTTCCCTGGGTCCATAACCTGAAGTCGTGTGTGTGTCCATGTCCAAATTTCATAAAAATCCATTCAGAAATTTGTGATTAGGAGCGATTTGAGTAAAAAGTGAGAAAAGAAAAGCACTGCAGAAAACCATTTCCTCATTGACTCCAATGCATTTTGCGGAAATTTCTCTTCCTGTTCCTGCTTGTGACTTTTCACCTAGATCCCTGATTCGCTCATCCCCACGTCGGGTAGCATTGGAAAGCCACACTCATTTGTTACAACCCTGTCCAATAATTGTTGAGATCGCCAAATGATTGACGGAGCTAGAGCGTCGGGGGTCGGGAGTGGTATTTGAACAATTTAAAGTCTGCCTCACATATGGGTATGTAACTCAAGAACCACTGAACGGATTTTGTCGCCTGAAACGGAAATCGACAGGCAACAAATAGGACTTTAATGCTATATTATTGTATAAAAAAATATGCACACCCGAGCCGCTAGAGGTCGGCAAAATGGCGTGTTGCGCCGGTGGGCAAATCATCCTCAAGAGGGCCTGTATACGGGCCGTTGCCAGTTAAATGGAGGTTGCCATAAATATTGGATCCAATTTTTTTTCTATAAAAAAAAAAAGCATTTAAAAGTGAATTGTATCCTTTTAAATGCCCTTTTTAAAATGAAAAATGGTGCTTAGGAAAGTACTTGAAAATTTCATTTTTCAATGTCTGGGAACCCTGGTTACACAACCATCACAACAACAACAAGAATAGACCTTTTCAGTACAATTCCGTTGCTAGGGGAACAGCTTGGGCCCACTTTTAAGATGACATAAGATATTCCTTTATTGATCCCCTTGAGGAAATTCGGGGTGCCATAGCAGGGGGGAGGGGAGGTACAGGTATGGGCAGGGTATAATAGTAGAAAGACATAAATATAGGCACAAAATGTGTTCTGAATATAGAAATATGAGAAAAATAAACGGTGTAAACAATAAAATGAACAGTGTAAACAAAGGTGCAGGTGAGGGTCTGGACCCTAACTGGCATGATGTACGTCATACGTATATCCATCGTGTCCTGTTATGATCACGGCTGGATATTGTTCAAGCCAAGAGCTAAAGGGCCTGAGTCTATTCAAGTATATCGACAATTGCTATTTTATTGTCTCAAAGGTTTTTCCAATGCCAGACGGTATTGATTTGATTCAATTGGTACTCTGGTGGTATTGACTTTGAACACCCAGCTCTAATTAGGATCAGAGTCGAGGCAAAAAAACTGTGTGTTGCCAATTAAACGCATACCAGGCGGGTTCTGATCAAGCCGTCTGGTCGGCAGGGGGCCATGTGTTCACGGTCCAACCCACCACCATACCAGGTTCTGATCAAGGCGCCTGGTCGGCAGGGGGCCATGTGTTCATCGTCGCTGTTGACGCCTCAGCTTTATTCGCAATGAAATGAGATCCTTTTGTTGTTGCCCCGTCGGATTCGCTTATTCGTGTTTGCTTAGCAACGCATACACCGAGCAGAATGAATAAAAACTCTGCGTCTCGAGCCTTTCGTCCACGATGTGAAATGAGACCGTGCGAGCGGTAGAACACGACGCTCGTCCTGCGTTTTAGTAAAGCAAACGAGAGTCATGTTTCATGCTTTTCAAACCCGCATACTAGTTGCTTGTAATCGTTCCAACGTTATTTACAGTCTTCACCTTAAGTCCTGTTGAACACGTTCTCGAGGTTTCAAGAATTATGTCCACATCGTCTTGCGTACTCCCATAGAAGTCATCGCCCTGTTGGCGGTCGAGCCGTGAGCATTGTTCTGTGCGCACACACACACACACGCAGACACAGACATACACACGCACACACGCACACACGCACCATTATCTGTGATGTGCGAAAGTCTGTTCAAAATCTAAAGCAGGCCTCGTGTTTGAAATAGAGATTTTCTTTTTCTTCTCAAGTGCATTTTCTCAGCGGGCGGGGGGGGGGGGGGGGGGCTCTCTGCGTCTGTGAGGGGGGGGGGCTCTCTGTGTCGGCGAGGTACGGGGCTGCATCGCCGTGGCAACACCTGCAGCAGACTACGTGACCCTCGTAAAACACACAGGGCGGAATGTGCTTGGAAACAGCCGCGTCTGTTAATCTGAACGGAGACATTTTTGTTGGCTGATCTCAACGCGCAGGAGAGGGATGGGAGGTTTGAGTAGGTCTTGAAGGGGGGGGGGGGGGGGGGGGGGGGGGGTGAGCTAGACATAACTTCATAGTTACTCCAGGCCAGCTGAGGCATTAAATTATAACTGCATGGGCAAGAGTTAGCCGGCGGCCTGTCAGAGCTGTCTTCTTGTGTACTTTTCCAGCGCGAGATAAGACTGTTATTCCTCCCCCTGGCACCTCTCTCTCTGGTCTACAGTAACTAGAGGTCTCTCTCTGGTCTACAGTAACTAGAGGTCTCTCTCTCTCTGGTCTACAGTAACTAGAGGTCTCTCTCTGGTCTACAGTAACTAGAGGTCTCTCTGGTCTACAGTAACTAGAGGTCTCTCTCTGGTCTACAGTAACTAGAGGTCTCTCTCTCTCTGGTCTACAGTAACTAGAGGTCTCTCTCTGGTCTACAGTAACTAGAGGTCTCTCTCTCTCTGGTCTACAGTAACTAGAGGTCTCTCTCTGGTCTACAGTAACTAGAGGTCTCTCTCTGGTCTACAGTAACTAGAGGTCTCTCTCTCTCTGGTCTACAGTAACTAGAGGTCTCTCTCTGGTCTACAGTAACTAGAGGTCTCTCTCTGGTCTACAGTAACTAGAGGTCTCTCTGGTCTACAGTAACTAGAGGTCTCTCTCTGGTCTACAGTAACTAGAGGTCTCTCTCTCTCTGGTCTACAGTAACTAGAGGTCTCTCTCTGGTCTACAGTAACTAGAGGTCTCTCTCTCTCTGGTCTACAGTAACTAGAGGTCTCTCTCTGGTCTACAGTAACTAGAGGTCTCTCTCTGGTCTACAGTAACTAGAGGTCTCTCTCTGGTCTACAGTAACTAGAGGTCTCTCTCTGGTCTACAGTAACTAGAGGTCTCTCTCTGGTCTACAGTAACTAGAGGTCTCTCTCTGGTCTACAGTAACTAGAGGTCTCTCTCTGGTCTACAGTAACTATAGGTCTCTCTCTGGTCTACAGTAACTAGAGGTCTCTCTCTGGTCTACAGTAACTAGAGGTCTCTCTCTGGTCTACAGTAACTAGAGGTCTCTCTCTCTCTGGTCTACAGTAACTAGAGGTCTCTCTGGTCTACAGTAACTAGAGGTCTCTCTCTCTCTGGTCTACAGTAACTAGAGGTCTCTCTCTGGTCTACAGTAACTAGAGGTCTCTCTCTGGTCTACAGTAACTAGAGGTCTCTCTCTCTGGTCTACAGTAACTAGAGGTCTCTCTCTGGTCTACAGTAACTAGAGGTCTCTCTCTGGTCTACAGTAACTAGAGGTCTCTCTCTGGTCTACAGTAACTAGAGGTCTCTCTCTGGTCTACAGTAACTAGAGGTCTCTCTCTCTCTGGTCTACAGTAACTAGAGGTCTCTCTCTGGTCTACAGTAACTAGAGGTCTCTCTCTGGTCTACAGTAACTAGAGGTCTCTCTCTCTCTGGTCTACAGTAACTAGAGGTCTCTCTCTGGTCTACAGTAACTAGAGGTCTCTCTCTGGTCTACAGTAACTAGAGGTCTCTCTCTCTCTGGTCTACAGTAACTAGAGGTCTCTCTCTGGTCTACAGTAACTAGAGGTCTCTCTCTGGTCTACAGTAACTAGAGGTCTCTCTCTGGTCTACAGTAACTAGAGGTCTCTCTCTGGTCTACAGTAACTAGAGGTCTCTCTCTGGTCTACAGTAACTAGAGGTCTCTCTCTGGTCTACAGTAACTAGAGGTCTCTCTCTGGTCTACAGTAACTAGAGGTCTCTCTCTGGTCTACAGTAACTAGAGGTCTCTCTCTAGGGGGCAGGCAGGGGGCTACCGGGGGATGGCAGGGGGCTACCGGGGGCAGGCAGGGGGCTACCGGGGGCAGGCAGGGGGCTACCGGGGTCACCGGGGGGTCACTGACCGCCCTCCACCACTCCGTGCCGTCTGTAACGTTACATGTGTTTGTTCGCAGGAGTCGTATCGACAGGTGATGAAGATGAGGCCGAAGGACCTCTGGAAGAGGCTGATGGTGAAGTTCAGAGGAGAGGAGGGGCTTGACTATGGGGGCGTGGCCAGGTAAGAGTCCACAGCTGTCCGTCACACACAGTTTAGACCTTGTTCAGAAGAATTCCGTTGCATAGGGCAGCGGTTCTCAAACTACGGGTCGCGACCCAAAGTGGGGTCATGGGTAGGTGACAGCATTGGCAAGTAAAATTATATTTTTTTTTAATTAGGTACGTTCGATATTGCCTTTTTTTTACCGATATCCCGATATTGTCCAACTCTTAATTTCCGATACCGATATCAACCGATACCGATATATATGCAGGGTTCCCCCCCCCAAAAACGGAATCATTTCAGGTAATTAACATTACATATCTCTTGTCGTGGAATTAACACAACATTATGCAAGAATCTGTTCTTACTTGCTTGCCTGGGTAAATAAAGGTTGAATAAATAATAAATAAAAAATTGAATACCGATAATTTCCGATATTACATTTTAATGCCAATATCGGCCCATAATATCGGTAGGCCGATAATATCGGACATCCCTAGAAAAAATCTAATAATTAAATTTTGTCTATGTTATGGCAACATATTTTGGCTAAATATGCCTCGATTTATAAATGTGTATTGATAACAGTGCTGTAATAAAAATGTCTAATACATATGCATGATCAAGTTCAACAACGTGTGCTTTTATTTTGATATTCCTTAATTCCACGTTGAAATTACGCGATACATTAAGTGTGGGGTCGCCAAAAAATATTCTAAATTAAATGGGGTTATGGTATAAAAAAGTTTGATAACCCCTGATCTATAGTGTGATACTGGACTGTATAGGACTGTGAAGCTCTGTATCCCCCCCCCATGCTGCTTTGACACCTGAATTTCCCCAAGCGGATTAATAAAGGATCATCTTATCTTATCTTGCAAGATGAAGTCCTGGCAGCTGAGGGACGTACAGGGTAGTGGGCGCTGTGTGGAAGTGGGTCGGCAAGGAGAGAATATCAGTTGGTTTTGGAAGATTATCTGAAATATGTCCACAATAGGTTCTAGGTTAGGATCAGATGTAAAATGTAATATGGTTTGTTTCAGGCTTCTGTAAGAGCTTCGTCTTGTCTTTATTTTTGTTGGTATCATTAGGTTGCTGTTGTTTTGTCAATGTCGTGTTTATTTGTCATAATCGATAGAAAATTCAATAAACATTGTTTTATTGATATTGGCCCATTTACAATGTCAATGTTGTCGCAAAGGTGCTATATACACAGTACACAGTAGCAACTGTTTCATGGACGTCTGCCTCCTAGTGGCATATCGGGGTATAACACATCTTGCTCTGCATGGTTTTTCTACAGTTCAAAAAGAGTTATTTGTTCATGATACTGTAGTATTCCCTGGTTCAAAGGTTATTGAATGAAACAAGAGAATTAAGTCAGAACTGATGCTTCTCTTCATCTCCTCCCTGCGCCTCCCTCCTCTTCCCTGTGTGTGTGTGTGTGTGTGTGTGTGTGTGTGTGTGTGTGTGTGTGTGTGTGTGTGTGTGTGTGTGTGTGTGTGTGTGTGTGTGTGTGTGTGTGTGTGTGTGTGTGTGTGTGTGTGTGTGTGTGTGTGTGTGTGTGTGTGTGTGTGTGTGTGTGTGTGTGTGTGTGTGTGTGTGTGTGTGCGCGCGCATGTGTGCAGGGAGTGGCTCTATCTCCTGTCCCACGAGATGCTCAACCCTTACTACGGCCTGTTCCAGTACTCCCGCGATGACATCTACACCCTGCAGATTAACCCCGACTCTGCCGTCAACCCGGTGAGTCAGGCGATGGAGCCGTACGTGCAGAGACCAGCCGTGCAGGCGGCCTAGTGTGAGCGCTGTCGAGAGGGCACAGCTTCAGGGCTCTGCTTCACTCTCTCTGACAGACCACAGCTCTGCTTCAGGGCACAGCTTCACTCTCTCTGACAGACAACAGCTCTCAATCTGCTTCATATAGTCCCTAATAAAGGACGCTTTACAAGGCAACAAAAAGAACACATAAGGAATGAACAAAATAAATAAATAATGACAATAAAGGACAGGGAGACGACTAGAGGCCGTAGTGAACAGGTGTGTTTTTCAGGGCCGTCTTGAGGGGAGTCCAGGGATGTAGTGGAGTGGCTCGGCCCACACACCCATGTCGTTCCCCAGACTCTCTTCTCCAACCTCAACATGAATTTGGCTGCAGGACCCGAGCGCACATCCTCTGTTAAAGGAACACGCCAACATTTTGTGAAATCTTGCTTACCGTCTTCTCCAGAGAGAGACAAGAAGATAGATACCAGTTTCCTCTCTGTGCGTTCGGTAGGACGCTAGAGGAACGGGTCCGGGACGCACAGAGTCCGTTAGTGATTATTTGGTTGAACGTATGCCTACTGGTCAAAGCTGCTGACAATAATCAAACCCTTGCACTGAAGAACCATAGAAGTCTGTGTTTTAGATTTGTAAACATGATATATTTATAAATATATATTTATATAACGTATATTTCTATCTATACAAACTATGCTATGCTAACTGTATAAATAACTGTATAAATAACTATAGACTATAAACTAAAACTAAACTATAGAACTAAACATAATACACAACGTATATGTCTTAACTAATACTCTTATTTTTTGGTTTGTATTATCTCTAACCAGTGATGTAAAGAAGAGATTGTATAGAAACTAAATAAATCAACTTTCATGCGCATGCCCGGGAGCGTGCATGCACGTGGCGTCATTAAAACACGGTGCAACCAGCTTTGAAATCACCAATGCACCCCTGCCCCTGTGATACTGGTTCACTGTGTGGAGGGGGGGGGGGGGGGCCTTGGTGCCGACACAGAGGCCCCGAGGAGCATCAGTCCACAACCCTGGGCCCTCATTTATCAACAGTTCTTAGAAAGTCTTCTACTTTCGTTCGTAAGCACAGAATTTAGAATGTGTGTACGCACAAAAAAAATGGGATTTATCACACGTGCGTACACAGGTCGTACGCACACCTGTCTTGATAAATATCACTTTGATCCTACGCTGGAGCTCGTGCACGCTTTTAAGTATTTGCATACCAGAACTTCCCCGATTATCCATATATGGTAATAAAACACCCCCATGGGATGTGAAATAATGGACTGACCCGAGGGAAACGTGTTATGGAGAAATACGAGACAGGCTGACAGACATGTACACGTACGGTGATGTCGGATATGATATGATACCATATTAACTAATAAAGACCGTGCTGGAATATGACTGCCTTTTTCCTTTTTGTTTGATTAATACCCAGGGATTAAAGTTCTCCTCAATTTTATTCCAAATCGCGACGGATTTTCCGTAAATTTTCTACCTGCTGCATATGATTTATAGAGGCATACAATCTATTTTGATGTCAGTATTGGGTAGCCTATATAAACAATAATACGAGAGCATATACAAGAACAATGAATCTCACTGCCATGTATGATGTATACGCCATGTTCTGCGTCTGCCCCCCGTGCCAAACAAGCAAGCCAACCTCTTGTTCGCGCATGAGCCCGTTATAATTACACTACTGTCGCTATTTTACAATGAACTATAATGAATTACGGGTCATACAGAAGTTGAACACGCCAGTGTTGGAAGTAATGCACCGAAGCTTATTTCCGCGTTGCAGACTGCAATAATAATATTCTACCACCGGGCGCCAGCTACGCATGCTCCGAGCTGTGCGTATATATACGCACAAAGTCAAGCACAAGTTCAATTTGATAAGTCCCACACTTTGCTTAGAAATGATCGTACGCACGGGTTACGCACATATCTGTGCGTACGCAACGTTGATAAATGAGGGCCCTGGAGCCCTGCGGGGTGAGCGGCATGTCCAAATGCCCTTGAGCAAGACACTTAACAGCCTGACTGCTCCCGATGAGCAGGTCGGCACCTTGCATGGTTGCCTCCACTGTCGATGTGCGAGTGGATAATAATAATAATAATAATAACTTTATTTGTATAGCACCTTTCATACAGGCGATTGCAGTTCAAAGTGCTTTACATCAGTAAGAAATAAGACATCAAATCAGTGTAAAACAAGCAGCGAGAGCAAAGCATAAAGTGGGATAAAACAATGCAGATATATTAATCAAATCATATCAGAACCTCACGTTCCAATAGGCTTCTTGAATTTCTGTAATCTGTTACAAAACATGATAAAGGTCATAGTATGCACCCAGCGGATAGTGGGGCGTAAAGATAAAAGTAAAAAATAAGTTAAATAATAGCACAGGTCAAATGAGTAGCCATATAAAATCAGTTTTTCACATTAGGATCTAACATCCCAACAGGCCACCTTGTTTATGGTTTGATTCAGTTTTAGTAGAATAGAAAAGACATGAATGATGAAATGAGCACACACAGAAAAAGCAGCCATAAAGTGCAGACATACTATAAAATAATTTTTTTTACAGTGCAATAAAATTGTTCTGGATTACTGTTACTGTACAGTCGTCTTTACCTTCTCTGTTTGGTATCCACAGTTTAAAACCTGACAGTCTTCCCTCTTGTTTGATACCCACTTTGACCCTTCGAACCTCCCACTCAGGGAATAGGTCAAATGTGAGGCATAAATTGTAAAGCGCTTTGGATAAAAGCACTATATAAATGCACAATTTACCTGCCCTACCTTCAGTCGCTTTCAGGTGACAATCACAAATTGTTATAATTTCCTCATCGTTACTCTAACGGTTTTCAAACTACGGGTCGCGACCCAAAGTGGGGTCGTGGGTAGGTGACAGTGCGGTCGCGAATAGAAAGAATAATCTTCTTTCTTTTCTTTTTTTTATGTTCTGGCAACATATTTTGGCCAAATATGCCTCGTTTTATAAATGTGTATTGATAACATAGTGATTAAATGATCTAATAAATATGCATGATCAAGTTCAACAAAGTGTGCTTTTATTTTGATATTCCTTAATTCCACGTTGAAATTACGCGATACATTAAGTGTGGGATCGCCAAAGAAATAATCCTAAATAAAATGGGGTCGTGGTATAAAAAAGTTTGAGAACCCCTGATCCCTAGACGTGAACATTCCACCGGACCCATCTGACCGCTGTGCGTTCTCCGGCTCTCACACGGACCCGAGCGCACGGCACCGGACTGACGCTATGCTTCCCATAGTAGGATCGTGGACACATTATTGTAAAGCCGGCAGAGATGCTCTGCCAACACAACGAGTGAAGCAACGGTTTTACTGTCCTGTGGAGACTTCCCCACCTCACGTTATTTACTGCCCTCATCGTGAGGGATTGTACAATCCGCCACAAGGGGAGATATTCGTCCAGTTGTAAGCGGTTAAGATGTTCATCTTTTTGAGTAATAACCCGGGACGGGTCTTCGGTCGTTCCTTTTTACTGAGAGAGGCGGGTATTTATTATAGTCCGGGGAATGGCTGGATCTTAAAGCGGTGCACACAAATCAATACGTTAAATAAATGTGGGCATCCGTACAGTATGACATTACATTCAGGTGTGAGGATGAGAATTTGTGTTGTCCCTCGTGGACGGGAGTGGATTTGGCGGTTGTCAAACAGCACTACATGGCAAATAAAACATAGATAAATTGAACAATGGATAACTAGAGAAATAATACAAATAGGAAAACCTATAATAAAGCAAGATAGAATAAGTATAAATGCAAATCCAAGCACAGGACTTCATATATACAGCCATAGACTGATCCCCCCCCCCCCCCCCCCACAAACACCAACACACACACAGACATCAGGCTCCACAACCAGGGGCACGGACTGCTGCCTATTGCTGGAGAACTAACGGCAGGTGAACTTGAGAACCGTTGGGACTGTCTGACTCTTAATAGTAAACACATTGCGTGGACTCTGGTGCAGTGTGTTACTACGGTTTGGACCATGTATACAGTACCATCATCACTATTACCACGGTCTGATTGAATCCTGCCACTCACTACTATTATTATCACTATCATCATTATTACTTTGCACTTTGTTCTATGTTCTAGGCTCTATTATTATTATTATTATTATTATTATTATTATTATTATTATTATTATTATTATTATTATTATTACTACCTATCGTACCTGTTCATGCCACTATGACACCTGAATTTCCCCAAGGAGATTAACAAAGGAACACTTGTTAAACCAGTAATTGATCTATCTCAAGCCCCGCCCTCTTTTCTTGATCCTCCACTCACACTCTGTCTCTGTCTCTGTCCTCCAGAACACTTTATCTGTCTTCTGTCTCTGTCCTCCAAGAACACTTTATCTGTCTTCTGTCTCTGTCCTCAAGAACACTTGTCTGTCTTCTGTCTCTGTCCTCAAGAACACTTGTCTGTCTTCTGTCTCTGTCCTCAAGAACACTTGTCTGTCTTCTGTCTCTGTCCTCCAAGAACACTTGTCTGTCTCTGTCCTCAAGCTTTTAATTCGTTGCTTAAAACGCACCTCTTTTCCCCCTGGCCTTTGACCAGAGTTAGCCTGCCACCTGTACACCATGTTTGCTGTTACTCTGGACTAGGGATGTTCGATATTGGCTTTTTTTACTGATATCCGATATACCGATATTGTCCAACTCTTAATTTCCGATACCGATATATGCAGGGTTTCCCCCCCCCCCCCCCCCCCAAAAAACACAACATTATGCATACTTTTCACAATAAATAAACCGATACCGATAATATCATACATCCCTACTCTGGACTTTTTATCTCATTTCTTGTCTCTTTTATATTGCACTTTGCTCTTGTTTTCTTAATTGTACACAATACCTTTTTCTGTAATTTTTGTGTATTTTTTACTTGTTACTACTGCATTTTTTTTCTTTTTTTTTCTTTTTTTTTCTTTTTTTTTCTTTTTTTCTTTTCTTTTTTTTTTATAATTTTTTAAACAAACACATAAACAAACATGACAACACACGATAAGATATACAAGCATTAATTGTCAGAGCACATCCAATGAAATCACATTTTAGTTAATTGTCTTATATAAGATATACCCCTAATACCTGTTATCTAAAAACCTACACACATATGCTCCAGCTCGAACCCCCCCCTCCCGGACCCCACCTTGGGTAGTACCTCCATTATCCCTCGCACCTAACCAGACACTACCATTATATGCTAGCTTTTATTCTCTCCACCACTTCTAACCACATTGACATTTTGGATTCATTGAGACCCAGAATTCTTGCTGTAGATATTTCATGGTAAATTACATCGAGATATGTAAGAAACCAAACTTTCCGGCACATTTTTTCCGGTTGAAACCAGCGTGATGCGATCAGCTTTTTAGCTACTGTAATACCCGATAAAACCAATCTCTTTAGCTGTGGATTTACTGCAAACTCAAAAACATCATTCAATAGTAATACCGAGGGGTGTACAGGTATATTCCAAGATACGAGTTTTGATAATTGTTGGGTCACATCTTTCCAGAATGTCTTAACTGGTGGGCAGTCCCAGTACATGTGCATAAATGTCCCTTCGTCCCCATTTGTACATTGGGAGCATTTGGAGTCTTGTTTAAGACCCATTCTGCTCAGTCTTATAGGAGTCAAGTATGTCCTGTGAATATAGTTAAGATTGATTTGTTGATGGTCCGGGTTCCTTGATGTAAGTCGGACATTTGCCCAGGCTTCTTGCCAATCAAAATCATTTTCCAGGTCTGGTATATCCCTCCTCCAGGCAGAGTCTAGTTGGAGGGTTTCATACGAGGACGTTAGTAATTGATGATAAAAATCTGAAACAAAACCTCTCGATGTCTCTCTTTCATAGAAGAATTTGTGGTATCTGTGGTGTTCAATTGGTATGTCTAATGGTGTTTTTTTTTATCATGTCCTACCTGTGAAGCACTTTGGTTTGGCTTTTAGTCATTTTGTAAATGTGCTATAAAAATCAAGCTGACTTGACTTGACTCGTCTCTGTCCTCCAGGAACACCTGTCCTACTTCCACTTCGTGGGCCGCATCATGGGCGTGGCGGTGTTCCACGGGCACTACATCGACGGGGGCTTTACCCTGCCCTTCTACAAGCAGCTGCTGGGCAAGCCCATCACCCTGGACGACATGGAGTCAGTGGACCCCGACCTGCACAACAGCCTGGTGTGGATCCTGTACGTACACACACACACACACACACACACACACACACACACACACACACACACACACACACACACACACACACACACACACACACACACACACACACACACACACACACGCACACACTTCCCTGCACAACAGCCTGGTGTGGATCCTGTACGCACACACCATGTTAAGGAATGACAACATTTAGTACAGTCTTAGGTGAACATAATGCCACAGAATAACATTTAGTACAGTCTTAGGTGAACATAACACCACAGAATAACATTTAGTACAGTCTTAGGTGAACATAACACCACAGAATAACATTTAGTACAGTCTTAGGTGAACATAACACCACAGAATAACATTTAGTACAGTCTTAGGTGAACATAACACCACAGAATAACATTTAGTACAGTCTTAGGTGAACATAACACCACAGAATAACATTTAGTACAGTCTTATGTGAATATAATGCCACAGAATAACATTTAGTACAGTCTTATGTGAATATAATGCCACAGAATAACATTTAGTACAGTCTTATGTGAATATAATGCCACAGAATAACATTTAGTACAGTCTTAGGTGAATATAATGCCACAGAATAACATTTAGTACAGTCTTATGTGAATATAATGCTACAGAATAACATTTAGTACAGTCTTATGTGAATATAATGCTACAGAATAACATTTAGTACAGTCTTAGGTGAATATAACGCCACAGAATAACATTTAGTACAGTCTTAGGTGAATATAACGCCACAGAATAACATTTAGTACAGTCTTAGGTGAATATAATGCTACAGAATAACATTTAGTACAGTCTTAGGTGAATATAACGCCACAGAATAACATTTAGTACAGTCTTATGTGAATATAACGCCACAGAATAACATTTAGTACAGTCTTATGTGAATATAATGCTACAGAATAACATTTAGTACAGTCTTATGTGAATATAATGCCACAGAATAACATTTAGTACAGTCTTAGGTGAATATAACGCCACAGCATAACATTTAGTACAGTCTTAGGTGAATATAATGCCACAGAATAATATTTAGTACAGTCTTAGGTGAATATAACACCACCGAATAACATTTAGTACAGTCTTATGTGAATATAATGCCACAGAATAACATTTAGTACAGTCTTAGGTGAATATAATGATACAGAATAACATTTAGTACAGTCTTAGGTGAATATAACACCACAGAATAACATTTAGTACAGTCTTATGTGAATATAATGCTACAGAATAACATTTAGTACAGTCTTATGTGAATATAACACCACAGAATAACATTTAGTACAGTCTTAGGTGAATATAACACCACAGAATAACATTTAGTACAGTCTTAGGTGAATATAACACCACAGAATAACATTTAGTACAGTCTTAGGTGAATATAATGCCACAGAATAACATTTAGTACAGTCTTAGGTGAATATAATGCTACAGAATAACATTTAGTACAGTCTTAGGTGAATATAACACCACAGAATAACATTTAGTACAGTCTTATGTGAATATAATGCCACAGAATAACATTTAGTACAGTCTTATGTGAATATAATGCCACAGAATAACATTTAGTACAGTCTTATGTGAATATAATGCCACAGAATAACATTTAGTACAGTCTTAGGTGAACATAACACCACAGAATAACATTTAGTACAGTCTTATGTGAATATAACACCACAGAATAACATTTAGTACAGTCTTAGGTGAATATAATGCCACAGAATAACATTTAGTACAGTCTTATGTGAATATAATGCTACAGAATAACATTTAGTACAGTCTTATGTGAATATAATGCCACATAATAACATTTAGTACAGTCTTAGGTGAATATAATGCTACAGAATAACATTTAGTACAGTCTTAGGTGAATATAATGCCACAGAATAACATTTAGTACAGTCTTATGTGAATATAATGCTACAGAATAACATTTAGTACAGTCTTATGTGAATATAATGCTACAGAATAACATTTAGTACAGTCTTAGGTGAATATAACGCCACAGAATAACATTTAGTACAGTCTTAGGTGAATATAATGCCACAGAATAACATTTAGTACAGTCTTAGGTGAATATAATGCCACAGAATAACATTTAGTACAGTCTTAGGTGAATATAATGCTACAGAATAACATTTAGTACAGTCTTAGGTGAATATAATGCTACAGAATAACATTTAGTACAGTCTTAGGTGAATATAATGCTACAGAATAACATTTAGTACAGTCTTAGGTGAATATAACGCCACAGAATAACATTTAGTACAGTCATAGGTGAATATAATGCCACAGAATAACATTTAGTACAGTCTTATGTGAATATAATGCCACAGAATAACATTTAGTACAGTCTTAGGTGAACATAACGCCACAGAATAACATTTAGTACAGTCTTAGGTGAACATAACGCCACAGAATAACATCACAAAGTCCCTTTTCCTATGGATGAAGGCAAAATGTACAATCCACACTCGTATCAAAGCTGATCATCCTGCATTGCAAGCTGCTTGCTGCACAACACGGTACATGCAGGTTGATGCCCTGTTTTACAAGTTGTACATGCCACTTCTGGTTTGACCGCGGAAGAACATGGCAGCCTAACTCACGAGCTCCCCGACAGCAAAATGATATAGCCCCGGAAAACATTTATTAACAACACCAGGGTATATATTTAATAGGGATGAAAGAAGGGGCTATCACAAGACGTAGGGCGAACACGATTACAACTGAAAAGGACGACGGAATGACAGAGAATGGCGACGCAACGGGAGGAAAAGATGGCGACGATGACTCTGAACGAGAGGCCACGCTGTTGAACATCTACAAGGAGCTCAAAGAGTTCAGAAGAGATAATGAGCGTCAATTTCGGGAAATAAAGAATGATATGAACAGAATGAACGACAGACTCGGTGAAACGGAGGGGAGAATTGGAGAAAATGAAAATGTGCTTGATGCGGCGACGGTTTTAATCAAGAAACTAATACAGAGGCAGGCCGACATGGAGGCTAAACTGCTCGACCAGGAGGGCAGAACGAGGAGGGAGAACCTACGGGTCTATGGTATCCCAGAGGAGAAAGAGGGAAAAGACATGCATGGATTTCTAGACGGCCTGTTTAAGGACGCACTTGGCCTGCCTCATGACATGGACCTTCGTATTGAACGAGCACACCGGGCATTAGCCCCAAGGCCTAACAACCCGCAGCTGAAGCCACGGTCAATCGTGGTTAAGTTCGGGAGCTACAAAATGAAGGAAGAGATAATACGCCGGACGTGGCAGAAGAAAAACGTCTCATGTGACAATGAACGCTTCTATGTCGACCATGATTTCCCCACTGAAATACTAAAGAAGCGAGGAGAATATGCCCAAGCCAAGAGAATAATGAAGGAGAAGAATCTCAAGTTCCAGACACCGTATCCTGCGAAAATGAGGGTATTCTATGAGGATGGCACCCGCCTGTACCAGAACGCAGCGGAGGCGACGGCGGATATGGCAAGACGTGGATATCAGATCACCGTGGTGAACCCGACTACCGACCCAGATCGAGAGGAGATACTGCGGCTGTCTACCTGGCAGACAGTGGAAAGACAACAGGGACCGGGAGGCGACATACAGGCGACGGAGAATGGAGGCCCCGCACAGAAGGGCAATGAACATCACGGGTACTGGGAGAAACTCCAGGGATTCAGACGGGGACAGTCGGAGGCGGACAGTTAAGATAACGATCAAGAAGCGCATGGATACAGATAAGTCACAGGGGCATCGTCATAGAATAACAAACATCACAAAATGCCAATATGTATATAAAAGAAAAAAAAAAGAAAAATAAACTTGAAATGAGAATAGAGGGCAATGAATAGGAGAATATGCTAAAAGTGTGGGAGGGGAAATATCCTGGATGCCTATTTTTTATTCCCAGTGGAAGAGTGCTGCAGAGTGCTTCCGCGTTTTCCCTGATTGGCTGCGATACGCAGCGCGCCAGCCGCAGAGCGGCAGACCTTGCGGCATTATGTAGCCGTAATCCCTGATGTTTTTCATTCGCCGCTTAGCTCAACTGGTATGCCGCCGTGCTGTGGATCCTGCGGTCCGTTGGTGACAAGAAGAAGAAAAAAAATGCGATGACGAAATGAACCACAGTCCATTATGGCTATGTCATAGAAGTTACAATGTACCAATATATATCTGGGGATATACAAATGTTAATTGTTGGAAGAGAAAAAACGTTACCGTTTTGACAAGTTCAGTTGAATTGATCACACTGTATATAGATTACAGTGTGAGCCATACGTTACATCAGGGTATACAAAATAGTAGGGACACAGTTTTGGGCAACCTGCCTTGTGCCAGATGCACTCCTCTGTTAGTCGAGGGGGACCAAGGTGCACGGGTGAGTATCGATCTCACCCTCGGTACAATTGTTCTATCTGGGGTCCTATCGAACGTAGCTTGGGTAAATGTGGGGGGGGGGGAATGTGTTTATGTTTTTATATGTTCTTTTTTATTTCATTATATGCTATTGTATATATATCATCACAATCTCAGGTTCTAGATATAGAAATATGGGAGATGGCGCCCCAGACATAGAGGCACTACGTCCTGGATTGCACAGGGGAAATACATTACGAGGAATATGGGGCTGATTAAAATAGTATCGTGGAATATAGACGGGTGTCATCATCCCATTAAGAGAAAAAAGATACTGACGTTCTTGAAACAAAAAAAGATGGATATTGCACTAATTCAAGAATCACACCTGAATGAGGAGGAGTCGGCCAAGCTTAAGAGGGATTGGGTGGGACAAATATTCTATAGTACGTTCTCTTCTAGGAAGAGGGGGGTGGCAATATTGGCGAGAAAAAACATAGACGTTAAGGTGCACAATAGTTTCTCACATGATGAGGGAAGATGGGTTATACTGGATGCTGATTTGGAGGGACAGAGGACTACCTTAGCTAATATATATGCGCCCAACGGGTCGTCCTCAGACTTTTTCCATGAAGTATGTGAGGTGATCAGGAAGATAGGGAATAGCAACGTAATCATAGGGGGGGACTTCAACCTGGTTGGAAACACCTTGCTGGACAAATCATATCAACCCAGGACCGCTGACAACGCAGGGAGACTTGCGGTCGGTGTACTGGTAGAGGAACTGGGTCTAGTGGATATTTGGAGGGTTTTGAACCCACAGGAAAGAGACTACACGTTTTACTCTCACCCACATTCCTCATACTCTAGAATAGACTATTTCCTGATTTCTAGCGCACTGGTAGAACAAGTAGCAGATACTGGGATAGGGAACATTGTAATATCTGACCATGCTCCAGTTGATTTGGTGATCACATCCATAGAGGAAGGGCAACGATCTCGGAGATGGCGATTCAATAACCTGATGTTAAATGATGAAGGGTCATGTGCATACATTAGAACTATATTTAAGGAATTTTGGGAACTTAAAGGGGAACTATTTTACTATTTCTTTCACTATTTGGGCACTTTTACACAATTCCTGTGAGTCTATGGAACACCTCTGTAATATATATATTTTTTTTATTCATTGTTTTGTATTTCTAATCAAGTCCTCAAAAACAGAATTTTTCTACCTCAAGATCTTAAGCTGTTTTGAGCCTGGGCAGCAGAACTGTGTGCAGCTCATCTTGCACCTCTTCATTAACATGCAGCGGTGTCTTTCTGACATCACATATCGCGCACATTTTCAAATGACTCAGTTCAGTGAGGGTGAATATTGTGAGAGGAGAATTGGAAGAATGCGCCAATATGAGAATTTTGAGACATAGATCATATTAATATCAAGTTTCAAGTTCAAGTTTCTTTAATAGTTGTCATACAGAAGTACAGAATACTTTCATACAAAATGCTTCTTACTGTTACGCTCCAGAGACTGTGCTAGACAAGATAGTATCAAATAACATAGTATAGCATGTAGTTTAGAAGAAGAAAATGAGGTCACAGTGTTCGGTATAGACATATGTACAATGTTCTGAGTTACCATATAATATACAATACTATGCAGTGTACTAATGTACAGTACTATATAGTGCAAAGCAGAAATGGGATGAGGTACAATTTAGGTACAATTTACAGTAAGGTGTACGAGTTGTAGTGCAATCCTTCATCAATAAATATAAAGTGTGGGGAGTGGGTGCTACAGTGTGTTTGTTTAAAGTGGGTGTGTGCTATAAAGTGTGTGGAGTGGGTGCTACAGTGTGTTTGTTTAAAGTGAGTGTGTGCGTGTGATAATATAAGTTCACATAGCTAGGAAACAATGCTAAACACTCAAAAAGGCCATTTATAAGATAGTCCCCCTTTAATGAAGGGTCAATAGATGATAGTGGCATAATGTGGGACACATGTAAAGCTTACATGAGAGGGCGACTCATACAATACAGTGCAATACTAAAAATGGCAGAGAAACAAAAAATGACAGCATTGGACGAGGAAATTAAAACACTCTCGAAACGGCACAGTCAGAGACCAGACCCAGAAACGTGGAGAAACCTAAACAAATCCAACTATGAATTGAACAACATATATCAAAAGAAGGCTGAATATGCGTTATTTAGGACCAACCAAAGATATTATGAACAAGGGGAGAGAGCGGGTAAAATACTAGCGAATCGGGTTAAACAAATGCAAAATCAAAATATTATATCCTCAATTCGTAATAAGGATGACAAAATTATTACAGACAAAAAGGAAATTAATAATGTTTTCAGGTGCTTTTACCAGGATTTATATACCCCACAGGCGGCGGTGGATCAGGTAAAAATGGACGCGTTCTTCGACAACATTGAATTACCGTCGTTATCGAAACAACAAGTAAAATCAATGGAAGGGGGGGTCTCGATAGAGGAAATACACGCGGCAATCAACAGCCTTAAATTGGGTAAAGCACCAGGAGAAGATGGGTTTACTCCCGATTTCTACAAACAATTCAGTGATATAATCGCTCCAAGACTATTGAAAGTATATCAAGATTCACTGTTAAAAGGGCGATTGCCCACTAGCTTGAGATCGGCCACTATTACGTTACTACAGAAAAAGGGCAAAGACCCTCAATACTGTGGGAACTATAGGCCTATATCCCTGAGCAATTTGGAAGAAAAAGTATTGGCAAAGATACTAGCGAATAGAATAGAAGATGTACTACCAACTTTGGTGCACTCAGATCAAGTGGGTTTTGTGAAGGGGAGAAATTCAGCTGATAATATCCGCAGACTCCTACACATAATGTGGAAGGATGCAGAACCTACAGTGGCCTTCTCATTGGACGCCGAAAAGGCCTTTGATAAGGTGGAATTTGCATTCTTATTTCACACACTAGAGCGCTTCGGGTTCGGACCATCGTTTACTGGGTGGGTAAAGTTGTTGTACACAAATCCGATGGCCTCTGTCTTGACCAACGGGATCGTATCCTCGCCCTTTAATCTAGGATGGGGGACGAGGCAAGGTTCTCCGCTTTCTCCCCAAATGTTTGCGCTCTTCCTCGAACCACTTGCTATCGCACTAAGGACTAATCAAGACATCAAAGGGGTAATAGCGGGGCAGGTGGAACATAAACTATTTTTATATGCGGACGATATCTTATTGGTATCCAGCAACCCCCAAACAGCAGCTGGGGTCATTGGAACTATTATCGAGTCCTTCTCGGAAATATCTGGATACACAATCAACTGGAGCAAGTCAGAAGCAATGCCTCTCTCTAGGTGCTGTCCCTCTGCTATCAGGAGGGGCTGGCAGTACAGGTGGATGCCGTCAGGGTTGATATACCTAGGAATAAAGCTGATCCCAGGTCTGAAAGAGATAGTGCAAGCCAATATTGCCCCTATAATCGAACACATTAGTGCTCTGACCCAGAATTGGGCCAAGATGAATATGTCCCTCCTTGGGAAGATAAACTTAGTAAAAATGATATTGGCTCCCAAATTAAATTATATCCTATATATGCTGCCGCTGACTCTCCCGACCCAGTTACTCAAACAGTATGACAAAGTCATTAATGTATATCTGTGGGGGGGCAAAATGCCGCTATTTGGACGGGCCAAAATGTATTCAGCAAAGGAAAATGGCGGCTTATCCCTGCCTAAACTAGACTGGTATCACTATGCGTTCTCGCTCTCCCAGCTCTCCAAATTGAATCACTCGACTGAGGAGGCACCTGCTTGGGTCAAGATGGAGGAGGAAATGATATATCCCTCATCTCTGGAATCCTTCCTGACACAATCAGACAGACTTATACCTTTTGAGAACCCTCTAATGGCGTTTGCCAGGGAAACTTGGAATCAGTCTCACAGGCTGACTGGTGATAGCCCATATTTAACTACAAGAGCCTCTATATGGTATAATAAAAAACTAAAGATTGGTAAGAAATCAGTCATATGGGACGACTGGATTAAAAGGGGGATACATGTACTAGGTGATATAGCCGGGGAAGATGGGGTTTTACCTTTTGAGGATATTAAAGAGGACTTTGGTATACTATAGATAATAAAAACTTCTATAAATTCCTACAGATTAGACATTGTATATCGTCATCAATGGGAGGGCCAAAATGTGGCCTGATTACTGCAATTCAAGAAATATTTTATAAAGGATGGCGTAGGAAAGGCGGTGCGTCAAGATTCTATGATGTTAAAAGAGAATACAATGCACCCAAGTTGGCGGGTCTGAGGCTGAGCTGGGAGAACGATGTACGTGAGGATATTACTGAGGAAATATGGGAGAAGCTGGTGTCCAAATGGGGTAAATTCTCTCAGGAGGCACAATCACAACTTATCTTTTACAAAGTGTTAAACAGAAGCTATTGGACGCCTAGTAAACTGGCCAGACTAAAATTAAGGGACAGTGACATCTGCTGGAGATGTGAGAAGGAGACAGGCACTTTACTATGCTATACGAATGTGAAAAAGTCCGGAAAATGTGGGATCAAATTGTGATATTCCTAAGTAAAGTTCTGAATGTGAAGATGAATAACTCCCCAATGGCAAGGCGGCTACGTGGCGTAGTGGGCAAGGCGCTCGCCACGAAATGCTGGAGACGCTGGACTCGTCAGTTCGAGCCCAGCGCTCCACATTTGCTTTCAGTTTAGCTGGTCGTCCGTACTAATACATATTGGCCGTATTAGGGTGTGGGAAACTGATGGGTGGGGATCGGGCGTTGTGGACAGCGACTCCTACAGGTCGGTTGGTGCGCCTGCGCAGTAGAATCAGGAAGTGTCGGGGGCAGCGTGAGCCTCCCACGCGTTACTCCTCGCCACTGAGAGATCGAGCTGCGCAGGTGAAAAGATGCGACTGCTGTTACCTCAAGTACCGGAGGGGACTTGTGCTATGTATGACTTAGTCCACATTGCAGCCGGCTTGTGGGAGGCAAGAAACAGCGTCCGTGACAGGGGAGGGTTGAATTGGATGATACGAAATTGGGATGGGAGAAAATATAGAAAATGGGAGAAAAAGTGGATAAAAAAAAAATAATAACTCCCCAATGGCATGTGTTTTGGGTATAGTACCGGAAGGGATTAAACTGCCTAAATACCGGGGAATGTGGTATAGATTGGCCATGATATCAGGGTGTAGAATTGCATTACGACATTGGAAATCACCCGTTGATATTACATTTAAAGAATGGATGGAACTAATGTTCCGGACAGCATCATATGAAAGGGTGACATATAGAGTCGCAGGGAGAGAGGATATCTTTGCTGAGTTATGGGACAGTTTTCTACACCTGACTGAACGGTCTGGGGACGAATGATTAAGGTGGGGTTACAAGGGTATCAAGGATGAATGTGAAAAAGGGGATTTGACCTGATGGTACTTATACTTTATATTGTATTATGTATGTATATGCATAGATTTTATGTCCGGATGGTGTATCTATGGAATGGCCACCGTCTCACACTCTCATATGCGCATGTTTAGCCACATACACGTGTCTAGGATACACATATTCGTATGTGTACATAATAGAATTACACACACTCAGATGCACAAGGCTGAGATATACATGCCAGGGGCACACATACATGCACATACTCACTTATAGGAAACAGGCATACACACACGTACATATACACATAGTTGAAGCATAGGCTCTCACTTACACATATGGGGGATATACACATACATAGGGGACACACACATACATAGCTGAGACGCACATACATATACATACCTGAGATACACACTCACATAGGGGGCAGAGGCACACATGGATACGAGACACACAAGAGGTAAGAGTACAGTCACATACCTGAAAGATACACACACACACACGTATGAGGCATACACACATACTTACGTGATACACGTACCCACATACATATATCTGAGACACACATTCATGCATGCTCTCATGCACACCTACATATATTTGAGACGCATCCTCTCACATGCACTATGGAGAAGGATGGCATCCCGATAGAAGATGCAGCACATACCTGCTCGCAGGTAGATCGGCCTACATGTAACTTATGTGCATCAGGGATATATATGCACAATGTATAGTATTTTTTTTTCATACGTTTTTTCTTAATTTCCATGTCAGTTTTTAATGTATTTGTATGAGTCTTTTGTATGTTCTTACAAAAAAAGAAAAAGACAAATCTTGGACGTTGCATATTGTGCTGTGGAAAGATGTATGTTGAATATTGGAGAGATTTGTGCAAAAAATATCAATAAAAAAAAAGAAAAAAGTTGTACATGCACAGTTGGCGTAAGCTACATTAGATCTTCTCTTTACTTACTAAAGGAAAGTCTGCCTGCCTGTCTGTGATGATCTTTATGATGATCTCTAAATTAAAACTTAGAATACATAATCAATAAGTGTTTCCTCTTCCAGCAAGTGGTACTCAACTTGTTATTGAATTGTTATTCTACGCTTTTATTTCGCTGTTATTAAGTCCTTTACATATAAATAAGTCCACAGGCTGTTATAGGCAACCCAGGAAGTCGTGGGAGGTCTCAGTTTTTAAGTTGCCATCACTCATTGGCAATAGAAAGTGATCAATACATGTAAATTGCTTCACCTAGCACCCTTAACTCGTATACCATGATAACAGCGCCCTCCAGTGGCTTTAAAAAGGATCTACACAGTGGAGTTAATCAGTCATTCTCCAGTTAGAAGAACACAGCAACATTTTGGGAAATTAGCTTAGAGAGAGAGAGAGAGAGAGAGAGAGAGAGAGAGAGAGAGAGAGAGAGAGAGAGAGAGAGAGAGAGAGAGAGAGAGAGAGAGAGAGAGAGAGAGAGAGAGAGAGAGAGAGAGAGAGAGAGAGAGAGAGAGAGAGAGAGAGAGAGAGAGAGAGAGAGAGAGAGAGAGAGAGAGAGAGAGAGAGAGAGAGAGAGAGAGAGAGAGAGAGAGAGAGAGAGAGACAAGAAGATAGATACCAGTTTCCTCTCTGTGCGTTCAGTAGAAAGCTATCTGGCTGCCCGTTAGCCTAGCTTAGCACAATGAATGGAAGCGGACATGGCAGGTTAGCCTAGGCATTGTCCAACTAAACACACCTCTCCCGAAGGCTAACCGGCCATGTCCGCTTCCATTCATTGTGCTAAGCCAGCGGTTCTTAAACTACGGGTCGCGACCCAAAGTGGGGTCATGGGTAGGGGACAGTGGGGTTGCGCATTGGCAAGTAAAAACAAAAATAATTAAAAAAATCTTTATTTTTATTTTATTTGTATGTTCTGGCAACATATTTTGGCTAATTTTGCCTTGTTTTATAAATGTGTATTGATAACATAGTGCTGTAATAAAATGTTCTAATAAATATGCACGATCAAGTTCAACAATGTGTGCTTTTATTTTGATACTCCTAAATTCCACGTTGAAATTACGCGATACATTAAGTGTGTGGGGTCGCCAAAAGAAATCCTAAATAAAATAGGTTTGCGGTAGAAAAAAGTTTGAGAACCCCTGTTGTGCGGGAGCTTAGAGGACTGTATATAATTATCACCTTAGGGGGTGTGGTAGGATGCCTTAACTCTTAAACTAATTGTACCAAATACACAACTGAGTGAATAACTTAAAATGGAGTCACCTAAACTAGAAAGAGCGAGGAAACTGTTTGAATCATAATGCTTTTATATAAGCAAAAAAGGGGAAAAAAGATACATACAAAAATATTGTTATCACGTTACACAAAGCCTAATTAAATACTATTACTAAATTTAGATGGGCGCCCAAATAGTTCTAATAAAGTGTTCTGGCCAAACGTTGCCGCGGTTACCACTGTGACAGAGGAACAATTCCCTCTGCAGGATGAGAGAGATGGAGGTGATGAGGAGTAGTAGACCGCTGCGTGTTGATGAGGGCGGGAAGACGCTGCCCGGTCCAATAGGCGCCACCAGTCTGCTCCTGCAGACCAGATGCTCCGCTGTGGTGGTCCGAGTGTCTCGCTCCGCTCCGTGGTGCTGCACGGCGCACGCCGACAGCTGCTGCAGACACGCTGGTCCCCTCTGATACCACAGGCTACTGCTATGGCTACTTCTTAGGACTAGTTGTGTCCTTTACTCCTTTTACAGCGACACAGACCCTATCTAAATGTTCTCTGGTCTGTGTTATATATCGACTGATATGTCCAGTATAGAACAGCTATCGAAGCATGAGCCGAAGCTACTTTAGGTATTAGCGCCGAGCTAGCTAGCTTCGGCTAACTGGTAACGATAGATGGGGAATACTATAGTCCGCTGTAGTATGCTAATCCATGACGTTTACTAAACATCAAATTAGCTGGGTACTAAAACTCACTCTCTCTTGGTGGTATAATGTCCGCTTGGTAAGCCACTTTACATACTTGGTCACCGTCAAACTATAACGTTAACGAGAGCAACGCTGTGTGTACGTCCGCTCTCTTGCGTGTCCGGTCAAGTTCAACGTCAATAAGCTCATAGAGAGGAAGTGACGCAGATACGAGGGAACACTACCACCTCTGGCCCACTAGATGGCAGCACCGTCATATAACCTGAGATGCCATCAATAGGCAGACAGTGTAACATTATGTGGTAAATAATAACTTAACTCCCACATATTAACTTAAAGGGGGATTATTTTAGGTCTAATTTTACCTAATTGCAGACCCTTCAGCACAGCCGCCCCCTGATTTGCGGCGCTAATCAGTACTGAGGTCTGCTGAATGTCTAGTAGTCACTCAGGCTGGTCAGAGTCAGAGTACGGGGGTAGTCGGATCAGTCGAGCCACTGGTCTGTGGTATGTTCTTCCTCCGACATCCACGATAGCAGAGCGGACTCTTCCGTCTTGCCCTTTTACCACACTCTTCACCCCTCCGGTGAGCCAGCGGGCTCGGGGAAGCGCCTGATCCACGATCATGACGGGTTCCTGGTTCTAGGTTGCCTCTTTCAGTGATCCACTTGCGGCGGCCTTGCAGCGATGGGAGATATTCGGTGGTGAACCTCTTCCAGAATTGGTCGGCTAAAGCCTGACTATACCTCCATTGTCTTCTGCCGATGATCTCGGTGGAGGCGTAGACCGCAAAGGGAAGGGCCGCGTCTCGCCGCCCCATCAAAAGGCTGTTGGGTGTTATGGGGTCGAGATCGGCCGCGTCGCTACTGACGTACCCCAGTGGCTTGGAATTCAGAATGGCTTCAATCTCCACCAGCACGGTGTTGAAGACCTCTGCCTTCGGAACCTGTCCTCTGAGCGCGGCTGCTAGAGCAGCCTTTACTGACTTGACCTCTCTCTCCCACGTTCCACCGAAGTGGGGTGCATTTGGAGGGTTGTAGGAGAAGGTGACCTGTTGGGAGGCCAGCTCGTCCCTCAACTCCTCACTCATCTGGTGGTAACTCTTGATGAGTTCAGCTTCTCCTCCCTTGAAATTCGTCCCGTGATCAGACCATAAGGTATGGGGTCGCCCTCTCCTTCCAGTAAATCGACGGAATGACTGGAGGAAGCTGTCTGTTGTCATTTCAGCCAGCACCTCGAGATGGACGGCTCTCGTGGTGAGGCACTTGAAGATGATTCCCCATCTCTTAGCAGTTGCTTTCCCGATCTCCGCCTTGATGGTGAAGGGCCCGAAGCAGTCCATGCCCGTGTTGTGGAAGGGCGCTTCTTGGAGACGGAGGCGGCAGGATGGGAGGTCAGCCATTCGTGGCATGATGGGTTGGGCTCTGAGCTTCTGGCAGTCTGTGCATGACCGTTGGTAACGCCGCACAGCCTCCCGGCCGCGAAGTATCCAGAACCTTCTCCTGAGCTCCGCGAAGAGCCGCTCCGCTCCAGGGTGATACAATTTGGTGTCATAGTGACGAATCACCAAGTTAGTCACCGGATGCTTCGAGGGGAGTAGGATGGGGTGTTTGCTGTCCTCAGTGAGGCCCTGAGCCCGTCGTAGGCGGCCTCCGACACGTATGAGGTCTTTCTCGTCCAGTTCGGGGGCCAGTAGCCTCAGCTTGCGGTCTCTTGGTAGCTCCATCTTCCGTCCCAAGCACGCCATCTCGATCTGGAAGACCTCCCGCTGCACCCTCTGCAGCAACATGATCTCAGCTGCGGCGTAGTCGTCAGCGCTGAGAGGGGTCGGGTCTCCGGGACCGGGGTTCCGGTGGTGGAAGGTACGTACTTGGAGCTCTTCTAGGGTCTGGCAATCCTCAACCTTGGGACCGTCAGTATTTGAAGGGTCTTGGAGTCCAGTGAGGCCGCAGAAGATGGACTTCTTAAGTTCCACCTCCACCTCTGCGTTCTCCAAGTTCGGAGGAGAAGGCCAGTCTTCTTCTGGCTTGCGTAGGTAGTCGGGTCCACGGTGGTAGAGGTTGGGACGTGCCAATTCCTCGAGGGTCGCACCTCTGGTGACCACGTCCGCCGGGTTGACATCTGTCGAAACGTATCGCCAGCAGCTGATCCCCACAAGCTCTTGGATCTCTGTCACCCTTGTTCCTACGAATACTTCATATCTGCACGAAGTCGACTGGATCCACTGGATGACTGTTGTGGAGTCAGACCACATCGACACCGCGTGAAGGGGGAGGTGCAGCTCTTCCTTCAGCATCTTTCCCAACTGGGCTCCACTTAGAGCTGCGCAGAGCTCCAGCCGGGGAATGGATTGCTGCTTCTTGGGTGCAACTCTTGAGCGTGCAAGAATGAAGGAGACGTGGACTGTGTCGTCGGGCTCCACCGCGCGCAGGTACGCTACTGCACCATATGCCTTCTCAGACGCGTCACAGAATACATGAAGGGAGAGCTGGCTGCCGGTCAGACTGACGCTCGAGGGAAAGTAGCTCCTGGGAAACTCGATCTGTTGGAGGGTGGGGAGCTCTTCTTCCCACTTCTTCCACTTCGCCCCGAGTGTCTCTGGTAGGGGGTCATCCCATCCCTTCGCCTCAGTCCACAGCTCGCTGACCAGAGCCTTGGCACGAGTCGTGTAGGGGTTGATGTAACCCAACGGGTCATATTGACTCGCCAGAGTACTGTAGATCGACCTGGTTACGTAATGGCGAGTTTCGATTTTCTTTTGCCGGTAACACAGGGTGTCAGACTTGAAACGCCAGAGGAGACCCAGAGTCATTTCCTGGGCGTCCTCACTTGACTGGGAGAGCCAGGTCTCGCTGCTGTCAGCCTTCGCTTCGTCTGGGAGGTCTCGGACGACCTCAGGGTCGTTGGTGGCCCACTGGCGGACCTCAAAGCCAGCGGTGGCCAGGAAGGTGCGTATGTCATGCACCAGCTTGTAGGCCTCTTCCGCGGTCTCCACGCTGTGGAGGCAGTTGTCCACATAGAAACTGTGGTGGACAGCATCGGAGACTCCGGGGGGTGCGGTGCCGTCGTCGACATGAAGCTGCAGGGCGTAGGTGGCGCAACACAGGCTGCAGGTCGTCCCGAAGGGCAGCACCTCCCACTGATAGATGGACGGTTCCGGGTCGTCTGGGTTTTCTCTCCACAAGAACCTCATGAGTGGCTTATCTTCGTCGAGCAAACACACCTGATGGAACATGCGTTTGATGTCGCCACTGATGGCGGTCTTCTGTCGTCGGAAGCGCACCATGACTCCGAGGAGAGGAGGGGTCAGAGTCGGACCGGGCAGGAGATAGCGGTTGAGGTTCTGCTGGCGCACTTGAAAGCTGCAATTAAAGACCACTCTGTTCTTTCCGTTGTGCTTAACGTTATGGTGTGGAAGGTACCATGACTCGGTACTCCTTTCCGCCTCCTCAGGCTTCAGCCTCCTGACGAGTCCAGACTCTATGAGCTTGCTCATTTCTGTGGCGTAGGCGGCAGCCGTCTCGGGGTCTCTGCTGAGTCTTCTTTCAGTGCTAAGCAGACACGGCTTCGCTACTCCTGGGGGAACCTTGAAGGTCGGCATGGGCTCTCTTCTCAAGAGCGGTGTGGCGTATCTCAGGACACCGCGCACGCAGACACGCTTGGTCTTGGCTTGGAGAAGATCCATCGCCGCCTTATCTTCTTTGGAGCGGGTGTGTATCTTCTCGTTTTTGTATGGAGCAATGTCCAGCTGCCATAACCTCTGAACATTCTCCAGCAATGCCTCGTCTTCGTGCCCCGCTCCAATGAAGAGGCAGTGGGTCTGACGGGCGTTCAGATTTCTTAGACTGATGGGGCCCTGCAGGGTCCAGCCTAGCGGAGTCTCCAGGGCGACGGGACATCCGGGTGGACCCGGGATGATGTGCTTGGGTAAAGTGAGGTTCACATTATCGGAGCCGAGCAGGAGGGTGGGCTTCACCTCCATTGCAGCGTTGATCCCCAGATTACGGAGATGTGGGTACCTCTTCATGAGGGACTCCATCGGGTAGCCGTAACTGGAGAGGCACAACCCGGCAGCTGTGAATACGCGGCTCACTTTGAAGACTTCCTTCGGCCGTCCGGCCGGTGTGAGGGTGAGGGCCACACTTTCTCCTTGAATAGTGGTGCGCCCTGGTTGGATGGTGAGGAGATCCAGCTCCTCTGCGTCGCCCACGAGTCCAAGGGCGATGGCAGCCTCACGCATCAGCAGCGTGCGCTCCGAGCCATCGTCAATAACCGCGTAGGTCTCCAGAGTCTTGTCGCGGTTCCGCAGGACCACCGGCACAATCTTCAACAGCACGCGGGGAGTGCTGCCTCTCACGGGGCCCACGTAGTAGTTGCGTAGCTCTCTAGAGGGCTCATCACGGACTTCCGCCACATAAGGCTTAGCCTTGTCGTCTCTATTGTTGAGGTCGTGGAGGGCCGTGAGGTGGATCTTCCCGCACCCGCTCTGTCTGCAGGGTCCCTTGAGGGTGCAGTCCTTTGCTCTGTGCTCACGGGCGCACTTCCAGCACCGCTTATTCTCTATTATCCACTGTTTCTTTTCCTCTGTAGTCTTCTCCTTGAACACGGGACAGTTGTCTAGCCAGTGGACCTCTGTGCAGCACTGGCATGGCGGCGGAGTCTTCTTCTCTCCTTTCTTCTGGGAGGAGAAGCCTCGTTGGCCTTTCGGGGGCCCTTGGTGCTCCTTTGATCTGGTTTCATGTACGGTGGTCAGCACCCTAACGGGCCGCCCCGTTCGGTCGGACTTGTCTCGTCCACTGCCTCTCGGCTCTTCCCGCTTGGGGAGGCGGATGTGCCTCATTTCCGACTTCAGGAACTCTGAGAGCTCCATCAGGGTAGACAGTGGCTGTTGGGGGTGGAGACGCTCGTGTTCCCGTCGGAACCTCTCTTCCCTTTCCTTTGGAAGCTTCCTGACGAAGCGTTCTACGTTGGAGCCTGCATAGAGCTCAGTGCGGCCGGCGGCTCCTTGAAACGTCAGGAGGCTCACCAGAGCCTGTACCTTCAAGGAGTATGCGTCCAGGGCGTGGTCGTCCTTTATGTCTGCCATTTCTCCCAGCTCGTGGATCTCCTCCAATATGTGGTCCCACGGGCGTCCCCAGCGCTCGTCCAGGGCCTGGAGAGACGACGAAGTATAGGGGGTGGGGGAGTATGCGTTGGCAGTGCATATGAGCTTGGCCGCAGGCAGCGTACAGTGCATAGACAGCTCGAGGAACTTCTGTTGCTCGCTGTGGTTGGCGGCGCCCAGGAGGAACTCCAGACACATCCTCATGTCATGGTACTGACTTCTAGAATTGTCTTTGAAGAATGGGATGGCGCTCCCTGGTGGGCGCTGTGGGAGCGGGTCGTACCTAGGGGCCGGTGCAGTTACAGGCCAATGTTGATGGGATCTGGAGGTTGCTCTGTGTGTGGCGGGTAGCCGCTCACATTGAGAGCGGGGTGGCACCTCTCTTGGTGCCGTATATTCCTCCTGCAGACGAGCCAGTCGCCTTTCCAGGTCTTCGGAGTCGGCCTTGTCCCTTCTTCGGGGTCGGGGATACGTAGCCGGGTGCTCCTCCCTTTCAGGCTGGCGGCGCTGGGGTGAGTTATTCCTAGTGGATGCTCTTGATGATTGCCTGGAGGCAGAGGCCGATTGCAGTTGGGCGGTAGCAAGCCGGGTGTACTCCAAGGCCTGGGCTGCCGCTCTATCGCGCTCCCGCTCCAGTGCTTCCGCGGCTCTTCTCTCTCTGTCGAGCGCATCTTCGCGTTGTTGTTGCATGCATTGGAATATGAATCCTGTTTGGCTGGTAACGCTCCCTCTGCTTTGTGCTCTGCTGGGGGGCCTACTAGTTCTGCGAGTGTCTAGGAAGAACTCTCCCGGTTGGAAGTGATTGAAGTCCTGCCTGCCGCGTGGCTCCACTCTGTCTGGGGGATTGATATCCTCTCCAGGTTGCGAGTCGTTTTCAGCGGAGTCACTCTCCTCTTCTTCTTCAGACTCATCTTGCTCATCATACTCATCTTGGTTGGCGGTATCCAGTGGCGAGAAGGTAGTTATGTCTTTACTACATGAGACTGCCACCTGGTGTCTCTTCTTCTCTTCAGGCCGCTGGGGGGTGTCAGTCGGGTCTGACTCTGTTCTCAGAGTCTGATCTAACTGCGGTGTGGCAGCAGCACCCTCTACTAGCTGGGGTGTGCCTGCCGTCTGATCTAACTGTGGTGTGGCAGCAGCACCCTCTACTAGCTGGGGTGTGCCTGCCGTCTGGGTTGTAAAGTCCCCTACTGTCCGGTCAGCTGATGTGTTTAGCACATGCTGATTGCTCTCCGAACTAGGGCTACTGGGTGTACCCAGAACACAGTCATCTAGTCGGGAGGGTAATCTACGCTCCCTAGGAGCACGTGTCTTCCCTTCAGGGAAGGGGGGGGGGGGCCCTTTGAACCTACCTCGCTCTTTTGTGACATCCTATCTGGTTTAAATCCGGTTCGAAGGACCAAATTGTGCGGGAGCTTAGAGGACTGTATATAATTATCACCTTAGGGGGTGTGGTAGGATGCCTTAACTCTTAAACTAATTGTACCAAATACACAACTGAGTGAATAACTTAAAATGGAGTCACCTAAACTAGAAAGAGCGAGGAAACTGTTTGAATCATAATGCTTTTATATAAGCAAAAAAGGGGAAAAAAGATACATACAAAAATATTGTTATCACGTTACACAAAGCCTAATTAAATACTATTACTAAATTTAGATGGGCGCCCAAATAGTTCTAATAAAGTGTTCTGGCCAAACGTTGCCGCGGTTACCACTGTGACAGAGGAACAATTCCCTCTGCAGGATGAGAGAGATGGAGGTGATGAGGAGTAGTAGACCGCTGCGTGTTGATGAGGGCGGGAAGACGCTGCCCGGTCCAATAGGCGCCACCAGTCTGCTCCTGCAGACCAGATGCTCCGCTGTGGTGGTCCGAGTGTCTCGCTCCGCTCCGTGGTGCTGCACGGCGCACGCCGACAGCTGCTGCAGACACGCTGGTCCCCTCTGATACCACAGGCTACTGCTATGGCTACTTCTTAGGACTAGTTGTGTCCTTTACTCCTTTTACAGCGACACAGACCCTATCTAAATGTTCTCTGGTCTGTGTTATATATCGACTGATATGTCCAGTATAGAACAGCTATCGAAGCATGAGCCGAAGCTACTTTAGGTATTAGCGCCGAGCTAGCTAGCTTCGGCTAACTGGTAACGATAGATGGGGAATACTATAGTCCGCTGTAGTATGCTAATCCATGACGTTTACTAAACATCAAATTAGCTGGGTATTAAAACTCACTCTCTCTTGGTGGTATAATGTCCGCTTGGTAAGCCACTTTACATACTTGGTCACCGTCAAACTATAACGTTAACGAGAGCAACGCTGTGTGTACGTCCGCTCTCTTGCGTGTCCGGTCAAGTTCAACGTCAATAAGCTCATAGAGAGGAAGTGACGCAGATACGAGGGAACACTACCACCTCTGGCCCACTAGATGGCAGCACCGTCATATAACCTGAGATGCCATCAATAGGCAGACAGTGTAACATTATGTGGTAAATAATAACTTAACTCCCACATATTAACTTAAAGGGGGATTATTTTAGGTCTAATTTTACCTAATTGCAGACCCTTCAGCACACCTGTGCTAAGCTAAGAAAACATCCGATGTTCCCCTTTTCCCCAATAACAACCCCCCCTATACGGTCCCGTCTTCCCCCCCCCCCCCTCAGGGACAACGACATCACGGGCGTGCTGGACCACACCTTCTGCGTGGAGCACCACGCCTACGGGGAGATGATCCAGCATGAGCTGAAGCCCAACGGCAAGAGCATCCAGGTCACGCAGGACACCAAGAAGGAGTATGTGCGTCTGTACGTCAGCTGGCGCTTCCTGCGCGGCATCGAGGCCCAGTTCCTCGCCCTGCAGAAGGGCTTCAACGAGGTCATCCCCCAGCACCTGCTCAAGGCCTTCGACGAGAAGGAGCTCGAGGTGATAATAATGATCATAATGATGATGCAAGAAGTGCAGCTCAACGTGCTTCACAGCAGTAAATAAAATAAATAAAAAAGACATAGGCATAAAATGGGCATAAAATAGACCAAGGTAAGATGAGGCATAGAACATGTAATCATGGTTTTTCACATTAGGATGTAACATCTTAACCCTTTCACTGCCACACGACAGCCGGTTAACCCTTTCACTGTGACGATATGATGGAGCATCGCTGTCGGTTGTGTGATAGTAAAGGGCTAACCTTCTGTCGTGTTGCATGTTCTTGGTATCTAGGGACATCTATGGATCTCAGGAATGTATTTCCAGTGTCAGAAATATTGCGTCTTGAGTCAATTGTAATGAACCAAAGGAGAATATCATTTTTACACCACACGATAACATTTTAGTACAGTCTTAGGTGAACATAACACCACACGATAACATTTTAGTACAGTCTTTTTTTCTTTTTTTTTGTTATCTTTCTTCCCCTCCTTTTTCCCGTTTTTTTTTTCTCCCATCCCACCCTTCCTGGTTGTTGCGTACTTTCCCCTACTGTTGGTCCGGGAGACCGGAGACTGTCACATGCTTTCCTCCGACGCATGTGCAGCCTGGGGCAGGGGCAGGTTCTCACCGGGGAGAGTGTAGCGTGTGGGAGGCCACACTATCTCTCCTCAGTTCCAACCCTCGCTGAGCAGGCGCCCCGACCGAACTGTAGGGGTCGCTGTCCACAACGCCCAGGACCCACCCTTCAGCTTTCCCACCCCCTGATACAGCCAATTGTATCAGTGTGAGAGGCCAGCCAAGCTGATAGCAACGCCGGGAGCTGGATTCGAACAGGCGAATCCTAGTGTCTCCCGGTGTTGGTGATGAACGTAATCTCCGTGCGCCACCTGCCCCCCCTTTAGTACAGTCTTAGGTGAACATAACACCACACGATAACATTTAGTACAGTCTTAGATGAACAAGAAACATCACACGATAACATTTAGTACAGTCTTAGGTGAACATAACACCACACGATAACATTTTAGTACAGTCTTAGGTGAACAAGAAACTTCACCTGAAACATAACACTAATAAAATCTATGCAAACAGAAAGTGCATAGTACTGCTTATTTTATTTGCAGTTTTCAATATAAATCTTGGTGAAATTATTTTAGTGTGTGTGTACATCAGTACCTTTTGAACATCTTTAGCACATTTTAACAATACTGCGATAATACTGATATTGGTCACTATAATCGTGATGTTGAAATTGTCATACCGTTACATCCCTATTAACCCTTTCACTGCCGCGCCACTACCAAACGGTTAACCCTTTCACTGTGACAATACACACAGAAGGTTAACCCTTTCACTGCCACACAACAGCAGGTCAACCCTAACCGTCGGTAGTAGTGTGATAGTAAAAGGGTTAACCTTCTGTAGCGTGGCAATGAAAGGGTTAAATACACTACGGCCCTTTTTTCAGAGCGGACATTTTGAGGCGTCATCGATGGCTAAACCCCGGCTGTAACCGATAACTTTTATAACGCGGTCTGCTGCCAGTTCAGCCGTGTCAGTGAGCATGAGTACAGGGCCTGGGACCTGAAACCTTCTATATACCTACTTATACACCTGCATATAACCTTCTATAGACCTACTTATACACCTGCATATAACCTTCTATAGACCTGCATATAACCTTCTATATACCTGCTTATACACCTGCATATAACCTTCTATATACCTGCATATAACCTTCTATATACCTGCTTATACACCTGCATATAACCTTCTATAGACCTACTTATACACCTGCATATAACCTTCTATAGACCTACTTATACACCTGCATATAACCTTCTATATACCTGCATATAACCTTCTATAGACCTACTTATACACCTGCATATACCTGCTTATACACCTGCATATAACCTTCTATATACCTGCATATAACCTTCTATATACCTGCTTATATACCTGCATATAACCTTCTATAGACCTACTTATACACCTGCATATAACCTTCTATATACCTGCATATAACCTTCTATAGACCTACTTATACACCTGCATATACCTGCTTATACACCTGCATATAACCTTCTATATACCTGCATATAACCTTCTATATACCTGCTTATACACCTGCATATAACCTTCTATATACCTGCTTATACACCTGCATATAACCTTCTATAGACCTACTTATACACCTGCATATAACCTTCTATATACCTGCATATAACCTTCTATATACCTGCATATAACCTTCTATATACCTGCTTATACACCTGCATATAACCCTCTATAGACCTACTTATACACCTGCATATAACCTTCTATAGACCTACTTATACACCTGCATATAACCCATATCATTCTGTATGATAGCATGTTAGATAGTGCTGTATATACTGTGTATATATATATTTATTCTTTGTTTTTTTTATCAAAAAAATCTATTTTCTTTCTCTTTTTTACATTGATAAAACAAAACATGCCAACACATAATACAAGAATAATAATAATAATAATAATAATAATAATAATAATAATAATAATAATAATAATAATAATAATAATAATAATAATAAACAGAACAACACCAGACAATAATAATAATAACAACAATAATGACAATAGAATGACCATATATATTTATTCTTACCATATATATATATATGTATGGTAAGAATAAATATATATGGTCATTCTATTGTCATTATTATATATAATATATATATATATATATATCTGTTTGTATATACCTGCATATAATCCTTTTACTATATATCTGTACATATCCCTTACCTACTTTTACTAGTTACGCTGCTGACTACTGTCAGTGTCTTTATACCTGTATCACTGTACATATTAATACTACAACTCTGTACTCGCATCTGATCAGCACTATTACTCAGTACTACTCATTTATATACAGTACCAGTCAAAGGTTTGGACACATTTTCCCATTTGAACCGAACGAGAAGGTGTGTCCAAACTTTTGACCGGTACTGTATTATTTTATCCCCAGTTTAATCACCTGTATATATATCACTGTTACGTTTGCACTCTGGTTGGATGCCAAACTTATTTTTCTGTTGTACTTGAATAATCTAATCTCATCCACGGTCGTCCTGTGTGCCGTCCAGCTGATCGTCTGTGGCCTGGGTAAGATCGACATCAGCGACTGGAGGTCCAACACGCGGCTGAAGCACTGCACCACCGACAGCAACATCGTCAAGTGGTTCTGGCAGGCGGTGGAGTCGTACGACGAGGAGCGCAGGGCCCGACTGCTGCAGTTCGTCACGGGCTCCTCCAGGGTCCCACTGCAGGGCTTTAAGGCCCTCCAAGGTACTCCTGTTACTATAGGCTCCTCCTCCAGGGTACTCCTGTTACTATAGGCTCCTCCTCCAAGGTACTCCTGTTACTATAGGCTCCTCCTCCAGGGTACTCCTGTTACTATAGGCTCCTCCAGGGTCCCACTGCAGGGCTTTAAGGCCCTCCAAGGTACTCCTGTCACTATAGGCTCCTCCTCCAAGGTACTCCTGTTACTATAGGCTCCTCCTCCAAGGTACTCCTGTCACTATAGGCTCCTCCTCCAAGGTACTCCTGTCACTATAGGCTCCTCCTCCAAGGTACTCCTGTTACTATAGGCTCCTCCTCCAAGGTACTCCTGTTACTATAGGCTCCTCCTCCAAGGTACTCCTGTCACTATAGGCTCCTCCTCCAAGGTACTCCTGTTACTATAGGCTCCTCCTCCAGGGTACTCCTGTTACTATAGGCTCCTCCTCCAAGGTACTCCTGTTACTATAGGCTCCTCCTCCAAGGTACTCCTGTTACTATAGGCTCCTCCTCCAGGGTACTCCTGTTACTATAGGCTCCTCCTCCAAGGTACTCCTGTTACTATAGGCTCCTCCTCCAGGGTACTCCTGTCACTATAGGCTCCTCCCCCAGGGTACTCCTGTTACTATAGGCTCCTCCTCCAGGGTACTCCTGTTACTATAGGCTCCTCCTCCAAGGTACTCCTGTTACTATAGGCTCCTCCTCCAAGGTACTCCTGTCACTATAGGCTCCTCCTCCAAGGTACTCCTGTTACTATAGGCTCCTCCTCCAGGGTACTCCTGTTACTATAGGCTCCTCCTCCAGGGTACTCCTGTTACTATAGGCTCCTCCTCCAAGGTACTCCTGTTACTATAGGCTCCTCCCCCAGGGTACTCCTGTTACTATAGGCTCCTCCTCCAGGGTACTCCTGTTACTATAGGCTCCTCCTCCAAGGTACTCCTGTTACTATAGGCTCCTCCTCCAAGGTACTCCTGTTACTATAGGCTCCTCCTCCAAGGTACTCCTGTTACTATAGGCTCCTCCTCCAAGGTACTCCTGTTACTATAGGCTCCTCCTCCAAGGTACTCCTGTTACTATAGGCTCCTCCTCCAGGGTACTCCTGTTACTATAGGCTCCTCCTCCAAGGTACTCCTGTCACTATAGGCTCCTCCCCCAGGGTACTCCTGTTACTATAGGCTCCTCCTCCAAGGTACTCCTGTTACTATAGGCTCCTCCTCCAAGGTACTCCTGTTACTATAGGCTCCTCCTCCAAGGTACTCCTGTTACTATAGGCTCCTCCTCCAAGGTACTCCTGTTACTATAGGCTCCTCCTCCAAGGTACTCCTGTTACTATAGGCTCCTCCTCCAAGGTACTCCTGTTACTATAGGCTCCTCCTCCAAGGTACTCCTGTCACTATAGGCTCCTCCTCCAAGGTACTCCTGTCACTATAGGCTCCTCCTCCAAGGTACTCCTGTTACTATAGGCTCCTCCTCCAAGGTACTCCTGTTACTATAGGCTCCTCCTCCAAGGTACTCCTGTCACTATAGGCTCCTCCTCCAAGGTACTCCTGTTACTATAGGCTCCTCCAGGGTCCCACTGCAGGGCTTTAAGGCCCTCCAAGGTACTCCTGTCACTATAGGCTCCTCCCCCAGGGTACTCCTGTTACTATAGGCTCCTCCTCCAGGGTACTCCTGTTACTATAGGCTCCTCCTCCAAGGTACTCCTGTTACTATAGGCTCCTCCTCCAAGGTACTCCTGTTACTATAGGCTCCTCCTCCAGGGTACTCCTGTTACTATAGGCTCCTCCTCCAAGGTACTCCTGTTACTATAGGCTCCTCCTCCAGGGTACTCCTGTCACTATAGGCTCCTCCCCCAGGGTACTCCTGTTACTATAGGCTCCTCCTCCAGGGTACTCCTGTTACTATAGGCTCCTCCTCCAAGGTACTCCTGTTACTATAGGCTCCTCCTCCAAGGTACTCCTGTCACTATAGGCTCCTCCTCCAAGGTACTCCTGTTACTATAGGCTCCTCCTCCAGGGTACTCCTGTTACTATAGGCTCCTCCTCCAGGGTACTCCTGTTACTATAGGCTCCTCCTCCAAGGTACTCCTGTTACTATAGGCTCCTCCCCCAGGGTACTCCTGTTACTATAGGCTCCTCCTCCAGGGTACTCCTGTTACTATAGGCTCCTCCTCCAAGGTACTCCTGTTACTATAGGCTCCTCCTCCAAGGTACTCCTGTTACTATAGGCTCCTCCTCCAAGGTACTCCTGTTACTATAGGCTCCTCCTCCAAGGTACTCCTGTTA
The DNA here is from genome assembly GCF_963971535.1 of Notolepis coatsorum. Lineage (NCBI taxonomy): Eukaryota > Metazoa > Chordata > Actinopteri > Aulopiformes > Paralepididae > Notolepis > Notolepis coatsorum. The sequence continues at coordinate 106,434,956 of NC_140178.1, read as the reverse complement.
CTATAGGCTCCTCCTCCAAGGTACTCCTGTTACTATAGGCTCCTCCTCCAGGGTACTCCTGTTACTATAGGCTCCTCCTCCAAGGTACTCCTGTCACTATAGGCTCCTCCCCCAGGGTACTCCTGTTACTATAGGCTCCTCCTCCAAGGTACTCCTGTTACTATAGGCTCCTCCTCCAAGGTACTCCTGTTACTATAGGCTCCTCCTCCAAGGTACTCCTGTTACTATAGGCTCCTCCTCCAAGGTACTCCTGTTACTATAGGCTCCTCCTCCAAGGTACTCCTGTTACTATAGGCTCCTCCTCCAAGGTACTCCTGTTACTATAGGCTCCTCCTCCAAGGTACTCCTGTTACTATAGGCTCCTCCTCCAAGGTACTCCTGTTACTATAGGCTCCTCCTCCAAGGTACTCCTGTTACTATAGGCTCCTCCTCCAAGGTACTCCTGTTACTATAGGCTCCTCCAAGGTACTCCTGTTACTATAGGCTCCTCCAAGGTACTCCTGTTACTATAGGCTCCTCCTCCAAGGTACTCCTGTTACTATAGGCTCCTCCTCCAAGGTACTCCTGTTACTATAGGCTCCTCCTCCAAGGTACTCCTGTTACTATAGGCTCCTCCTCCAAGGTACTCCTGTTACTATAGGCTCCTCCTCCAAGGTACTCCTGTTACTATAGGCTCCTCCTCCAAGGTACTCCTGTTACTATAGGCTCCTCCCCCAGGGTACTCCTGTTACTATAGGCTCCTCCTCCAAGGTACTCCTGTTACTATAGGCTCCTCCTCCAAGGTACTCCTGTTACTATAGGCTCCTCCCCCAGGGTACTCCTGTTACTATAGGCTCCTCCTCCAAGGTACTTCTGTTACTATAGGCTCCTCCTCCAAGGTACTCCTGTTACTATAGGCTCCTCCCCCAGGGTACTCCTGTTACTATAGGCTCCTCCTCCAAGGTACTCCTGTTACTATAGGCTCCTCCTCCAAGGTACTCCTGTTACTATAGGCTCCTCCTCCAAGGTACTCCTGATACTATAGGCTCCTCCTCCAAGGTACTCCTGTTACTATAGGCTCCTCCTCCAAGGTACTCCTGTTACTATAGGCTCCTCCCCCAGGGTACTCCTGTTACTATAGGCTCCTCCTCCAAGGTACTCCTGTTACTATAGGCTCCTCCTCCAAGGTACTCCTGTTACTATAGGCTCCTCCTCCAAGGTACTCCTGTTACTATAGGCTCCTCCTCCAAGGTACTCCTGTTACTATAGGCTCCTCCTCCAAGGTACTCCTGTTACTATAGGCTCCTCCTCCAAGGTACTCCTGTTACTATAGGCTCCTCCTCCAAGGTACTCCTGTTACTATAGGCTCCTCCTCCAAGGTACTCCTGTTACTATAGGCTCCTCCTCCAAGGTACTCCTGTTACTATAGGCTCCTCCTCCAAGGTACTCCTGTTACTATAGGCTCCTCCTCCAAGGTACTCCTGTTACTATAGGCTCCTCCTCCAAGGTACTCCTGTTACTATAGGCTCCTCCTCCAAGGTACTCCTGTTACTATAGGCTCCTCCTCCAAGGTACTCCTGTTACTATAGGCTCCTCCCCCAAGGTACTCCTGTCACTATAGGCTCCTCCTCCAAGGTACTCCTGTTACTATAGGCTCCTCCCCCAGGGTACTCCTGTTACTATAGGCTCCTCCTCCAAGGTACTCCTGTTACTATAGGCTCCTCCTCCAATGTACTCCTGTTACTATAGGCTCCTCCTCCAAGGTACTCCTGTTACTATAGGCTCCTCCTCCAAGGTACTCCTGTTACTATAGGCTCCTCCTCCAAGGTACTCCTGTTACTATAGGCTCCTCCTCCAAGGTACTCCTGTTACTATAGGCTCCTCCTCCAAGGTACTCCTGTTACTATAGGCTCCTCCTCCAAGGTACTCCTGTTACTATAGGCTCCTCCTCCAAGGTACTCCTGTTACTATAGGCTCCTCCTCCAAGGTACTCCTGTCACTATAGGCTCCTCCTCCAAGGTACTCCTGTTACTATAGGCTCCTCCCCCAGGGTACTCCTGTCACTATAGGCTCCTCCTCCAAGGTACTCCTGTTACTATAGGCTCCTCCTCCAAGGTACTCCTGTTACTATAGGCTCCTCCTCCAAGGTACTCCTGTTACTATAGGCTCCTCCCCCAGGGTACTCCTGTTACTATAGGCTCCTCCTCCAAGGTACTCCTGTTACTATAGGCTCCTCCTCCAAGGTACTCCTGTTACTATAGGCTCCTCCTCCAGGGTACTCCTGTTACTATAGGCTCCTCCCCCAGGGTACTCCTGTTACTATAGGCTCCTCCTCCAAGGTACTCCTGTTACTATAGGCTCCTCCTCCAAGGTACTCCTGTTACTATAGGCTCCTCCTCCAAGGTACTCCTGTTACTATAGGCTCCTCCTCCAAGGTACTCCTGTTACTATAGGCTCCTCCCCCAGGGTACTCCTGTTACTATAGGCTCCTCCTCCAAGGTACTCATGTTACTATAGGCTCCTCCTCCAAGGTACTCCTGTTACTATAGGCTCCTCCCCCAGGGTACTCCTGTTACTATAGGCTCCTCCTCCAAGGTACTCCTGTTACTATAGGCTCCTCCTCCAAGGTACTCCTGTTACTATAGGCTCCTCCTCCAAGGTACTCCTGTTACTATAGGCTCCTCCTCCAAGGTACTCATGTTACTATAGGCTCCTCCTCCAAGGTACTCCTGTTACTATAGGCTCCTCCTCCAAGGTACTCCTGTTACTATAGGCTCCTCCCCCAGGGTACTCCTGTTACTATAGGCTCCTCCTCCAAGGTACTCCTGATACTATAGGCCCCTCCTTCAAGGTACTCATGTTACTATAGGCTCCTCCTCCAAGGTACTCCTGATACTATAGGCTCCTCCTCCAAGGTACTCATGTTACTATAGGCTCCTCCAAGGTACTCCTGATACTATAGGCTCCTCCTCCAAGGTACTCCTGTTACTATAGGCTCCTCCTCCAAGGTACTCCTGATACTATAGGCTCCTCCTCCAAGGTACTCCTGTTACTATAGGCTCCTCCTCCAAGGTACTCCTGTTACTATAGGCTCCTCCTCCAAGGTACTTCTTTTTTTTATTTTACCTTTATTTTACCAGGTAGTCACTTGAGATCAAAGATCTCTTTTTTGAGCAAGACTTGGCCAAAATGGCAGCAAAACAAAAACAAACATACAAAATACACAAAACACAGACAGAGACATAAAAGGCAAAGTGAGGCAAGGGGATACATTTGAGCTGCAGCCAATCAGATTGAATGGGATTGGGGGAGATTGGAGGGTAGGGTAAAGAGGCAGAAAGAGGATGGAAGGTGAGGCCCTGCAGGAGGTTGCTGGGGAGAGAAGGTCAAGTTAAAAATATAAAATATAACACCACATTATGCAGTGAAGCATCGACATTCTCCCATCTCATTCTTTAAAATGCCCTTAATTTGAACTTTAACACATTGTCTGCCATGCAGTATGCCCATCTTTGCCCACTCTCTGCCAGCGCTGTAAGCCTATGGAGTCGCTCACCTTCTTTGCAGGGCTATAACTTTTTAAATATTATAGCTATATCGACATTACTATGGCCCATTCAACATCGGGTATCTATCGTTCCGGATGTGGGACTGGGAACGTTATATTTTTCCATTCATACATTGTCGTGTTAGTACCCTCGTGAATATAAGTATGTTTTTAGAGTGTAGAGCAGTAATTCCTAAAACGCGAGTTATAGGCCCTGACGCATATTATACATAATCGATTGGCGTTTTGTTCCCATACACGCTATATTAAAAAATTCAAATGTATATGATCGGTATACATTATGCTTCATCATGCGTGAAGGAAAGGGGGGGGGTCGTTTATAATTCCTTGATTGTCAGTAACGGCTTTTTTTTAGTATGGGTTGATACGTTGATCAGACTGATTGCAGTGAAATAAATGGACAATCAAGCTGGAAATAACGTTAGATTCCTCTTGCATGTCGCCGATGAGTCTGGAGGAAAATAAATCCAATTATTCGATGTCGATCTGCTAGATCCATTTTCCGTTTGTATGACGCAATAAACGCCGAAATCATATTGATTCTTGCGTTTAGAAAGCGATCCAATGCACTCGAGTGTGTATCTAGACCCACGTTACAATATATCTCTGCCGGAGATAGGGATGTCCCGATCACATTTTTTTGCTCCCGATCCGATTCCGATCATGTGATTTTGAGAATCTACCGATACTGATCTTTCCCGATCCGATACAAAAATTAAATAAAAAAATGTTATCCCAATTTCTCACATTACATTCACCCTGAATGTTGACGTTATCCAGGTGAAAAGTTAACTTAATTCAAGCAAGGTATTGCAATCCTTGACATAAATCATTTTATGTATAATTAAATCAAAGGAAATGCGTTTGGGTCTGAGAGTGTGGCTGGTCTGCCGTTCTGCAGCTGGATACTATTGGTTTGTTTTGGCAAAATTCTTTTGCTCTGTGTGACAATAAATAAATGAATGATCTGGGGCGGCTAGGTGGTGTAGTGGGCAAGGCACTCGCCACCAGTGTGGAGACGCTAGGATTCGCGTGTTCGAATCCAGCTCTCCACATTGTTTTCAGTTTAGCTGGTCGTCCGCAGTAATACACATTGGCCGTATTACGGGGAGGGAAAACTGAAGGGTGGGGATCGAACGTTGTGAACAAGCGACTCCTACAGGTCGGTTGGTGCGCCTGCGCAGTAGAATCAGGAAGTGTCGGGGGCAGCGTGAGCCTCCCACGCGTTACTCCTCGCCACTGAGAGATCGAGCTGCGCAGGTGAAAAGATGCGACTGCTGTTACCTCAAGTACCGGAGGGGACTTGTGCTATGTATGACTTAGTCCACATTGCAGCCGGCTTGTGGGAGGCAAGAAACAGCGTTCGTGACAGGGGAGGGTTGAATTGGATGATACGAAATTGGGATGGGAGAAAATATAGAAAAATGGGAGAAAAAGTGGATAAAAAAAAAAAAAAATGAATGATGATATGCAATTTAAAACCAAAACTAAGGCCTCAGTATGAGTTTAAGACGTGAACATGGTCATGTTTGTTGAATAATAAAAAAATAATAATAATAATAATCACGATTTTTATTTTTTTTGTCGATCCTGATCTTCGGAAAATCACGTGATCGGCCCCGAAGATCGGGATCGGCAAAAAAAATAATCTGGATTATTATTATTATTTTAAATTTTTTTACTTAATTTTTTTATTCAACAAACATGACCATGTTCACGTCTTAAACTCATACTGAGGCCTTAGTTTTGGTTTTAAATTGCATATCATCATTTATTTATCAGGACATCCCTAGCCGGAGGATTTTCCCCGAAGCACCGAGCGCCACTTCCGGTTTGGCGTGGAGTGTAACTCGCCCGAAATCCACCAGGCCGCGGTATTGAGGCGTTGCAATATCAGACAGGGTCCAGCTGCTTCCCGGAGGGAGGCTGGATGAATTATGAAACGAGTTTACTCGTTGTTGGCGCACAACGATTGCCGGGCAATAACGAGTATACTCGTTGTTGGCGCACAACGAGTTAAAATCAGATATGGTAGTGAGGGCCTGCAGTTTCAACGTTTTTTTGAAGTCGATTCCAGGCAGAGGGAGCAGAGAACATGAAGGCCCTTTTCCCAAACTCTGTGCGGGTCCTCCAAGGTACTTCTGTTACTATAGGTGATAAGGACGCTCTCAGCTTGCACCTTTCAAAATGTATTGATTGTAAGCATTTAAGAATATACAATAAATAAGAATAAACAAAAACGGCGTGTGTAGAGTGTCCTTGAGCAAGACACGGAACCCCTAACTGCTTCTGGTGAGCAGGTTGGCGTCTTGCATGGTTGCCTCCACCGTGCGTGTGTGTGTGTGTGTGTGTGTGTGTGTGTGTGTGTGTGTGTGTGTGTGTGTGTGTGTGTGTGTGTGTGTGTGTGTGTGTGTGTGTGTGTGTGTGTGTGTGTGTGTGTGTGTGTGTGTGTGTGTGTGTGTGTGTGTGTTCTGAGTGAATGAGTGGATGTGAGGCACAAGCGGTAAAGGTCTTTGTATACAGAGCTCTGTATAAATGCCGTCCTTTTACCATTGAACCCCACCGGTGTCACCGTCCACGTCCCCATTCAGCGTCTCCGTGGGAACAAGGGGGTCGTTGTGAGGGCGGTGTCGCTTGTTCCGCGAGGCTGTCTGCCCCTATGTGTAGGGATTCTCTGTCTCCTGTGTGTCTCTGGTCTCTGTCTCCTGTGTGTCTCTGTCTCCTGTGTCTCTGGTCTCTGTCTCCTGTGTGTGTCTGTCTCCTGTGTGTCTCTGTCTCCTGTGTGTGTCTGTTTCCTGTGTCTCTGTCTCCTGTGTGTGTCTGTCTCCTGTGTGTCTCTGTCTCCTGTGTGTCTGTCTCATGTGTGTCTCTGTCTCCTGTGTGTCTGTCTCATGTGTGTCTCTGGTCTCCGTCTCCTGTCTGTCTCCTGTGTGTCTCCTGTGTGTCTCTGTCTCCTGTGTCTCTGTCTCCTGTCTGTCTCCTGTGTGTCTCCTGTGTGTCTCTGTCTCCTGTGTCTCTGTCTCCTGTGTGTCTCCTGTGTGTGTCTGTCTCCTGTGTGTCTCTTGTGTGTCTCTGTCTCCTGTGTGTCTCTGTCTCCTGTGTGTCTCTGTCTCCTGTCTGTCTCCTGTGTGTCTCTGGTCTCTGTCTCCTGTGTGTCTCTGTCTCCTGTCTGTCTCCTGTGTCTCTGTCTCCTGTGTCTCTGTATCCTGTGTGTCTCTCTCCTGTGTGTCTCTGTCTCCTGTGTGTCTCTCTCCTGTGTGTCTCTCTCCTGTGTGTCTCTGTCTCCTGTGTGTCTCTCTCCTGTGTGTCTCTGTCTCCTGTGTGTCTCTCTCCTGTGTGTCTCTCTCCTGTGTGTCTCTGTCTCCTGTGTGTCTCTGTCTCATGTCTGTCTCCTGTGTCTCTGTCTCATGTCTGTCTCCTGTGTGTCTCTGTCTCCTGTATGTCTCTGTCTCCTGTGTGTCTCTGTCTCCTGTGTGTCTCTGTCTCCTGTGTGTCTCCTGTGTGTCTCTGTATCCTTTGTGTCTCTGTCTCCTGTGTGTCTCTGTCTCCTGTGTGTCTCTGTATCCTGTGTGTCTCTGTCTCCTGTGTGTCTCTCTCCTGTGTGTCTCCTGTGTGTCTCTCTCCTGTGTGTCTCCTGTGTGTCTGTCTCCTGTGTGTCTCTCTCCTGTGTGTCTCTGTCTCCCGTCTGTCTCCTGTGTGTCTCCTGTGTGTCTCTCTCCTGTGTGTCTCTGTCTCCTGTGTGTCTCTGTCTCCTGTGTGTCTCCTGTGTGTCTCTCTCCTGTGTGTCTCTGTCTCCCGTCTGTCTCCTGTGTGTCTCTGTCTCCTGTGTGTCTCTGTCTCCTGTGTGTCTCTCTCTCCTGTGTGTCTCTGTCTCCTGTGTGTCTCTGTCTCCTGTGTGTCTCCTGTGTGTCTCTGTCTCCTGTGTGTCTCTGTCTCCTGTGTGTCTCTCTCTCCTGTGTGTCTCTGTCTCCTGTGTGTCTCTGTCTCCTGTGTGTCTCCTGTGTGTCTCTCTCTCCTGTGTCTCTCTCCTGTGTCTCTGTCTCCTGTGTGTCTCTCTCTCCTGTGTCTCTCTCCTGTGTGTCTCTGTCTCCTGTGTGTCTCCTGTCTCTGTCTCCTGTGTGTCTCTCTCTCCTGTGTCTCTCCTGTGTGTCTCTGTCTCCTGTGTGTCTCCTGTGTCTCTCTCCTGTGTGTCTCTCTCCTGTGTGTCTCCTGTGTGTCTCCTGTCTCTCTCTCCTGTGTGTCTCCTGTGTGTCTCCTGTCTCTCTCTCCTGTGTGTCTCCTGTGTGTCTCCTGTCTCTCTCTCCTGTGTGTCTCCTGTGTGTCTCCTGTCTCTCTCTCCTGTGTGTCTCCTGTGTGTCTCTCTCCTGTGTGTCTCCTGTGTCTCTGTCTCCTGTGTGTCTCCTGTGTCTCTCTCCTGTGTGTCTCTCTCCTGTGTGTCTCTCTCCTGTGTGTCTCCTGTGTCTCTCTCCTGTGTGTCTCTCTCCTGTGTGTCTCCTGTGTGTCTCCTGTGTCTCTCTCCTGTGTGTCTCCTGTGTGTCTCCTGTGTGTCTCCTGTGTGTCTCTCTCCTGTGTGTCTCTCTCCTGTGTGTCTCTCTCCTGTGTGTCTCTCTCCTGTGTCTCTCTCCTGTGTGTCTCTCTCCTGTGTGTCTCTCTCCTGTGTCTCTCTCCTGTGTGTCTCTCTCCTGTGTGTCTCTCTCCTGTGTGTCTCTCTCCTGTGTGTCTCTCTCCTGTGTGTCTCTCTCCTGTGTGTCTCTCTCCTGTGTGTCTCTCTCCTGTGTGTCTCTCTCCTGTGTGTCTCTCTCCTGTGTGTCTCTCCTGTGTGTCTCTCTCCTGTGTGTCTCTCCTGTGTGTCTCTCTCCTGTGTGTCTCTCTCCTGTGTGTCTCTCTCCTGTGTGTCTCTCTCCTGTGTGTCTCTCTCCTGTGTGTCTCTCTCCTGTGTGTCTCTCTCCTGTGTGTCTCTCTCCTGTGTGTCTCTCTCCTGTGTCTCTCTCCTGTGTGTCTCTCTCCTGTGTGTCTCTCTCCTGTGTCTCTCTCCTGTGTGTCTCTCTCCTGTGTGTCTCTCTCCTGTGTGTCTCTCTCCTGTGTGTCTCTCTCCTGTGTGTCTCTCTCCTGTGTGTCTCTCTCCTGTGTCTCTCTCCTGTGTGTCTCTCTCCTGTGTGTCTCTCTCCTGTGTGTCTCTCTCCTGTGTGTCTCTCTCCTGTGTGTCTCTCTCCTGTGTGTCTCTCTCCTGTGTGTCTCTCTCCTGTGTGTCTCTCCTGTGTGTCTCTCTCCTGTGTGTCTCTCTCCTGTGTGTCTCTCTCCTGTGTGTCTCTCTCCTGTGTGTCTCTCTCCTGTGTGTCTCTCTCCTGTGTGTCTCTCTCCTGTGTGTCTCTCTCCTGTGTGTCTCTCTCCTGTGTGTCTCTCTCCTGTGTGTCTCTCTCCTGTGTGTCTCTCTCCTGTGTGTCTCTCTCCTGTGTGTCTCTCTCCTGTGTGTCTCTCTCCTGTGTGTCTCTCTCCTGTGTGTCTCTCTCCTGTGTGTCTCTCTCCTGTGTGTCTGGCCCGAGCTGAACCTAGAGTCTGAGCAGAGACCGGTGGTTCACTGAGTCCGGCCCTGTGCAGACAGTGCTGCCAGGGAGGGGGGGAGGGAGGGAGGCAGCGAGGGAGGGAGGCAGAGAGAGGGGGGAGGGAGGGAGGGGGAGGGAGGGAGGGAGAGAGAGAGGGGGGAGGGAGAGAGAGAGAGGGGGGAGGGAGGGAGGGAGAGGGGGGAGGGAGGGAGGGAGAGAGGCAGCGAGGGAGGGAGGCAGAGAGAGGGGGGAGGGAGGGAGGGGGAGGGAGGGAGGGAGAGAGAGAGGGGGGAGGGAGAGAGAGAGAGGGGGGAGGGAGGGAGGGAGAGGGGGGAGGGAGGGAGGGAGAGAGAGAGGGGGGAGGGAGGGAGGGAGTGAGAGAGGGGGGAGGGAGGGAGGGAGTGAGAGAGAGGGGGGAGGGAGGGAGGGAGTGAGGGAGGGAGGGAGAGAGAGAGAGAGAGAGGCGGAAAGGGAGGGAGGCAGAGAGAGGGGGGAGGGAGGGAGGGAGGGGAGGGAGGGAGGGAGGGAGGGAGAGAGAGAGAGGGAGGCAGCGAGGGAGGGAGGCAGGGAGCGAGAGGGAGAGCGAGAGAGAGAGGGAGGGAGAGGGGGAGAGGGGGGAGGGAGGGAGGGAGGGAGGGAGAGAGAGAGAGGGAGGCAGCGAGGGAGGGAGGCAGGGAGCGAGAGGGAGAGCGAGAGAGAGAGGGAGGGAGAGGGGGAGAGGGAGGCAGGAAGCGAGAGAGGGAGGGGGAGAGAGAGAGAACACTGTGATCCACTGCTCTTCCTGTCTGTAAGTCGGCTCCCTCGCCTTATGTAACACGGCGTCCTTCCCTCTCCACACCAGCAGGGGGCAGACGGCCAACAACAACACCAAGTGAACTCTGTGTAACTTGTTGTAGCTCACAGACGGCTGCACCTGGTCCAGGTGTTTTAACCCTTTCACTACCACACTACAGACGGTTAACCCTTTCACTACCACACTACAGACGGTTAACCCTTTCACTACCACACTACAGACGGTTAACCCTTTCACTACCACACTACAGAAGGTTAACCTTTCACTACGACACTACAGACGGTTAACCCTTTCACTACCACACTACAAGGTTAACCTTTCACTACCACACTACAGAAGGTTAACCCTTTCACTACCACACTACAGACGGTTAACCCTTTCACTACCACACTACAGACGGTTAACCCTTTCATTACCACACTACAGACAGTTAACCCTTTCACTACCACACCACAGAAGGTTAACCTTTCACTACCACACTACAGATGGTTAACCCTTTCACTACCACACCACATAAGGTTAACCTTTCACTACCACACTACAGAAGGTTAACCTTTCACTACCACACTACAGAAGGTTAACCTTTCACTACCACACTACAGAAGGTTAACCCTTTCACTACCACACTACAGAAGGTTAACCCTTTCACTACCACACTACAGAAGGTTAACCTTTCACTACCACACTACAGACGGTTAACCTTTCACTACCACACTACAGAAGGTTAACCCTTTCACTACCACACTACAGAAGGTTAACCTTTCACTACCACACTACAGACGGTTAACCCTTTCACTACCACACTACAGACGGTTAACCCTTTCACTACCACACTACAGACGGTTAACCCGTTCACTACCACACCACAGAAGGTTAACCTTTCACTACCACACTACAGACGGTTAACCCTTTCACTACCACACCACAGAAGGTTAACCTTTCACTACCACACTACAGAAGGTTAACCCTTTCACTACCACACTACAGAAGGTTAACCTTTCACTACCACACTACAGACGGTTAACCCTTTCACTACCACACTACAGACGGTTAACCCTTTCACTACCACACTACAGACGGTTAACCCGTTCACTACCACACCACAGAAGGTTAACCTTTCACTACCACACTACAGATGGTTAACCCTTTCACTACCACACTACAGAAGGTTAACCTGTCACTACCACACCACAGAAGGTTAACCGTTCACTACCACACTACAAAAGGTTAACCCTTCACTACCACACTACAGATGGTTAACCCTTTCACTACCGCACTACAGAAGGTTAACCCTTTCACTAACACACTACAGAAGGTTAACCTTTCACTACCACACTACAGAAGGTTAACCTTTCACTACCACGCTACAGACTGTTAACCCTTTCACTTCCACACTACATAAGGTTAACCCTTTCACTACCACACTACAGAACGTTAACCTTTCACTACCACACTACAGACGGTTAAAGGAAAACTCCAACATTTTGGGAAATTCGCTTATTTAACTGAGGAGATGTTGTTGACGAGCTGTAGCAATGCATGTTCTGTGGAGTATTTTTTACGGAAACCATACTGATGGTTATACAGGATGTTGTTCGTAGTTAGATGGTTAGAGATTCTTGAGTATACCAGTTTTTCTAAGACTTTTGAAAAGCAGGGCAAAATAGATATAGGGCGGTAATTGCCAAAGTCCTTTGGGTCTCCAGATTTATAAATTGGTATGACTTTGGCGATTTTGAGGTTGTGAGGGATGATACCGGATTGAAGGGATAATGATAGAATATGAGTTAGAGGATGGATGATATAATCAATAGTTTCTTTGAAGAGACTGCTTTTGATCCTATCATGACCTTGTCACCTTGAGCAGAGTTTTTTAAGATCATGATTATCTCATACACTTCCTTAGTACTAGGAGGATCAAAACTTGGGAGTGAGGAGAATTGACCTTTGATCCGACTACAAGGGATTGATTGATTGATTGATTGATTGATTGATTTTATTGATGGATTAAAAACACACAACAAGGATCCAAAGGATAACATGAGAGAGTAAAACCCTTATTTCCGTCATGGTCCCAGGGCTGTTAGGCCACAACAAAAACACGACAACACAAAACGCATACATTTAAAACATTATAAGACTAACCTATCGCTAAAATTGTATACCCCACAATAACTAAAAACTGGTTGGAAACCCATTCAAACTATAGGGGGCTATTCCTCTATTCTGTCCATGAGCCACTTCCTGACGCTTCTCTTGAAGCTGTGGAGGCTCAAGCTCTGCTTGATGGGGATAGGCAGCTTGTTCCAATCCTGGGCTCCAGAGAAAGTAAGGGAGCACTGGCCCAGGGTTCAAGTTAGAGTCTGCTATACAAGATGCCAATGAAGAGCCAACATTTACAAAGAAATCATTGAAACCGTCAGCAATTTCTTTCGGGCTGCAGAGAAGAGTTCCATCCTTCCTTATCATCTCAGCAGGTGCAATTGGTGGGGATTTATTCCGATTTAGCAAATGGTTGATGAGTTTCCAAGTAGACTTAATGTCATTAGACGCTTGAGTAAATTTGTCTGCGTAGTAATTTTGTTTAGCTTTCCTTACAGAGTGAATTAATTTGTTTTTGTAGTTCTTATATGTTACCACATTTATATTGTTGGGGTTAATTGTAGCTTTCCTGTATATATTTTTTTTTTTTTGCGGGAGCATTTTCTTTTAGCTCTTCAGTAATCCAAGGTTGCCCTTTAGGGGATTTCTTGTTTTTTTGTGGTAGTCAAGGGAAAGCAACTATCTAAAGCAGAGTTGAAAATAAATAAAAATTACTGGTAGGCTTCATTAGCATCTTGTAACTTTAAAACCTCATCCCATGATACAGCACTGATTGCATGTTTGAAAAGTTAAAAGTTAACCGTCTGTAGTGTGGTAGTGAAAGGGCTAACCCTTTGTTGTGTGGTAGTGAAAGGGTTAACCGTCTGTAGTGTGGTAGTGAAAGGGCTAACCGTCTGTAGTGTGGTAGTGAAAGGTTAACCTTCTGTAGTGTGGTAGTGAAAGGGCTAACCCTTTGTTGTGTGGTAGTGAAAGGGCTAACCGTCTGTAGTGTGGTAGTGAAAGGGCTAACCGTCTGTAGTGTGGTAGTGAAAGGGCTAACCCTTTGTAGTGTGGTAGTGAAAGGGTTAAAGCCTCATTAGTGGTCATGAGGGAGTAGAACGTCTGCTGCGTTTCTTCACTCAAGTTGTTTTGTTCCTTTCGTGCCAAAAATAAAACATGTCCACCATGTGAGCACAATACCCAGGTGCGCCAAAAGTGGGGGTGGGGTTCTGGGGCCCATGGAGGCCAGCGATAAACATGTGTTAATATGACATGACTTATTTGGGGAGGGGCCAAGCTGTTTCTGTTTGGACCTGCAACACAAGCTTTGATTGGTACGCAGGCCTGTCTGTCACAGGATCATGTAGAAGAACCAGAAGAGGTGTCTTATCATTTAGCCCACGTGCTGTTCATTTAGGATGCTTTAAACATGGAGAGGGAGCGGTGTGCCTGTAAACACAACGTCTCTAGCAGGGAGGAGGAGGAGGAGGAGGAGGAGGAGGAGGAGGAGTGAGGTAGTGTGGTAGTGTGGTAGTGAAAGGGTTAACCGTCTGTAGTGTGGTAGTGAAAGGTTAACCGTCTGTAGTGTGGTAGTGAACGGGTTAACCTTCTGTAGTGTGGTAGTGAAAGGGTTAACCGTCTGCAGTGTGGTAGTGAAAGGGTCAACCTTCTCTAGTGTGGTAGTGAAAGGGTTAACCTTCTGTTGTGTGGTAGTGAAAGGGTTAACCTTCTGTAGTGTGGTAGTGAAAGGGTTAACTGTATGTAGTGTGGTCGTGAAATGGTTAACCTTCTGTAGTGTGGTAGTGAAAGGGTTAACCGTCTGTAGTGTGGTAGTGAAAGGGTTAACCGTATGTAGTGTGGTAGTGAAAGGGTTAACCTTCTGTAGTGTGGTAGTGAAAGGTTAACCCTTTGGTAGTGTGGTAGTGAAAGGGTTAACCTTCTGCAGTGTGGTAGTGAAAGGTTAACCTTCTGCAGTGTGGTAGTGAAAGGTTAACCCTTCTGTAGTGTGGTAGTGAAAGGGTTAACCTTCTGCAGTGTGGTAGTGAAAGGGTTAACCTTCTGCAGTGTGGTAGTGAAAGGGTTAAAGAACCAGTAAAAGCAGAGCATGTGTCGTGGAGCAGGGCTTTCCCTAAACAGTGGTGTAGGAGCGCAGCCCCACCATGTGTTTACAAATATAGAGATCTTTTTTTTGCAGTGAAAGCTTGAGACCAGGGAGCTCCCGTAGCTCACCGCATATCTCTGCGCTATTTCTGCGTCGGGGAAAACCGTGCTCGTCACGGATCTGGGGGACACGAGTTCGATTCCCGGACCCGCCGTCATTTCTCAGAATGTCTTCCCCCTGCTCTACATCCCATTTCAACCTGTTTCTGTCGGTCATGCTTGACCAGAAAAGCGATAAACGCTAAAAAAATAAAGTTAAAAAAAAAAAAAAAAGCTTGAGTGAGACCAGTTTAGAAACGGACATAATCATTGTCAACCATATACATTGTACTAAATAAATAATTTATTTTGAATTTACCCATGCTATTTTATTGAAATTATGTATTTAAATTGCAGGAAATTACAGCAAATGTCTTTTCTTTATTGCAATATGTTTTGCCTCCCGCACAGGGCAACCCAGAGAGAAAGAAACTCGCTCAAATCTCTCCACCTACTAAAAGTGTGAATCATTTTCCTTTTTAAACCATCCAGACCTAAAACGGCAGCGTTATATAGCCCGCATAATACACACAAAATGTGATTCCCGGTTTCAATGGGTTAAAACGGTGTTAACAAACACCTCACAAGTGGCTCGTGGCACGTTTCACTCCCTCTCCACGGATGGATTTGCAACTGAACCAGGTGGCTGCTGCCGTAATCAGCATATGTATGGCTGCGTGGGGCCAGGGGGGCCAGGGGGGCCAGGGGGGCCAGGGGGGCTTCAGACGGTTTCTGCACCGGAAGCATTTGCAATTGAAAAGTAGGTCCATGACAACTTAACTCAACTTAACCCTTTCACTGCCACACGACAGCCGGTTAACCCTTTCACTGTGACAATACAGAAGGTTAAGCCCTTTACTATCACACAACCGACGGCGATGCTCCATCATTAGCATCATTAGCTCCGCGGTTGTGTGATAGTAAAGGGTTAACCTTCTGTCGTGTGGCAGTGAAAGGGTTAAGCACAGATGCTAAACTATAGCCTGTTACTATTAATTTCAGAGTTATTTCCAAGAATGGCTGGACTGTGTGAATCTACTTCATATACAGTATATTATAGCATATTAAACTAGACCAGGGGTTCTCACACTTTTTTATACCACAACCCGATTTTATTTAGGAATTTCTTTTCAACTTGATCATGCATATTTATTAGAAAATTTTATTACAGCACTAATGTTATCGATACCCATTTATAAAACAAGGCATATTTAGCCAAAATATGTTGCCAGAACATTAAAAATGTGTATTTATTTGTTTCTGCCACTGTCACCTACCCACCACGCCCCCACTTTGGGTCTCGATTCGTAGTTTGAGAACCGCTGAACTAGACTACTGCTGCAGCACCACACAGAACTAGACAGGACAGACAACTAATAACACACTTCTTCAATCATCTTTTCATCTGAAATGAAAAAATATATACTGTATGTAAATTTGGCTACAAAATCATTTCCCTTTACTACCTACTCTGCTAAATGGCTCTACTACTATGCACCCAACACTGCATCACCCACGTTTCAACACTGTTTGATGAACATTGTTACTTAGCTGCCAGAGTTGTACCCTCCCTGCTGACCTGTTGTACACAACTTGTAAGTCGCTTTGGATAAAAGCGTTCAGCTAAATTACTAAATGTAAATAGCAGAATATGTCTATGTTTGGTTCCACTTGCACTGTTTAAAAAAACGGCTTGAGGTTCCTTGATGTTCAATGGAAGTCCATCATCACCGCCCCTCCCCCAGGACTGTCTCCCCCCCCCCCCCCCCCCCCCCCACACACACACATCTGTTCCCCCACCTCCACCTCAAACACTGACATGAGTGAGATAATAGGAGATAATAGGAGATGATGGATAATAGATAATAGGAGATGATAGATAATAGGAGATGATAGATAATAGATAATAGGAGATGATAGATAATAGGAGATGATAGATAATAGATAATGGATAATAGATAATAGGAGATGATAGATAATAGGAGCTAATAGATAATAGGAGATGATAGATGATATACTTTTAATATCTTTTAACCCAAAACTCTTCCCGTCAACAGTTTTTATTTTATTCTTTATTTACGCTATTATTTTCAGAGTTAATAATATTTTTACACTGCTTATTTGTATCTTCACTGTAGTTGTATTGCCTATATTTATGTCTTTCTACTATTACCCTGCCCGTACCTCCCCTCCCCCCTCCTCCATGCTGCTATGATGCCAGAATATTCTCAAGGATATCGATAAAGGAATATCTTATCTTATCTTGTGTTATTTAACCAGGCAGGTTAGAACCAATTCCGACTGCCTGGTGAGAGGACAAAGGGCCTCTCAAAGGGTAACGGGGAAAGGGGATTTTTTTAAGACATGAAGCAGAACAGACTATTTACAGTACATGAACCCCTTTAGACCTTAAACGCCTGCTAATAATGCATTATATAGCCTGTATATACACACATTTAATGGGTTAAAAGGTTGATGGGAGTGATCTCGTCACATGTGGTGGCTTCCCAAACCCTGAACAGAAGTAAGATTAAAAAAAAAAAGTCCATTGCAAGACATCCACTGTTTTCTGTGCATGGAACTTAAGTGTGTAGATAATAATCGATATACATAGTATACATACATCTGGTGTTGCTATGTGCTGTCGAGCAACCTTGTGTGTGTGTGTGTGTGTGTGTGTGTGTGTGTGTGTGTGTGTATTGTTGTGGGATATTTTAAATGAGCTGAACTGTAGAAATTCAGAAAGTATTTCCTGTGGCCACAGAAAGTATCCTCAGTTTACAATCAGAGAAGTGTAACACAAGTGACGAGAAAGTGAGAAAAGAAGGTCCGGTCAGACTTACAATAAATAAACACCAGTTTGACTACATGACGACAAAGATGACAAATTAATAACCGATATGACAAAGGTGACATCCTGGGCCCTGGGTCGTTGTCTTGAGAACACTGTCAGACTGTCGCCCCCTAGTGTCTGAGCTGTAATACTAGTTAACTATATTAACTAGTCAAGGCTGTACAGGGAATATGTATTTAACACAGAGCTATAACATGCTGTCTGTACACTAGAGTCTACTGACAGACCCGCCTACCTCCGGTCAATGGTCTCTAACTACACACCCTCAAGACCCCGACGCTCTGCATCCTCTGGCCGCCTCAGACCCACTCCTCCTATCCAAGCTCCGGGAGGGTCATCAAAGAGAAGCCGCCTATTCTCACTCCTTGCCCCACAATGGTGGAACGAACTGCCCACCCCAGTTAGGACAGCAGCCGAAACACGTCCAATCTTTCGCCGTCGACTAAAGACGCACTTCTTCAACCATTATCTGAAATCAAAAAATCTAAATAATGTCTAACCCTAACTAACCTTACTGCCATGCACTTGTCCTAATAAACTAACCTACACTGTAGCACTCAACACTTTGATGAACATTGTTACTCAGCTGATAGAGTTGTGCCCTTCCTGATGACCTGTCGTACAGAACTTGTAAGTCGCTTTGGATAAAAGCGTCAGCTAGATGACTAAATGTAAAATGTAATGTAGAGTGCTAATATGCCCAGTAAGCGGTACAAATGATGTAATAGGATGAAACATATAATATTTTCCATAACAGTATCTAGATCAGGGGTTCTCAAACTTTTTTATACCACAACCCCATTTTATTTAGGATATTTTTTTTGCGACCCCACACTTAATGTATCGCGTAATTTCAACATGGAATTAAGAAATATCAAAATAAAAGCACACGTTGTTGAACTTGATCATGCATATTTATTAGAACATTCAATTACAGCACTATGTTATCAATACACGTTTATAAAACGAGGCATATTTAGCCAAAATGTGTTGCCAGAACTTGTTTTCTTTTTTACTTGCCAATGTGCGACCCCACTGTCACCTACCCACGAGTCGACCCCACTTTGGATCGCGACCCGTAGTTTGAGAACCGCTGGTCTAGTGTGTGTGTATTTGTCTAGTGTGTGTGTGTGTGTGTGGTGCCCGTCCATTACACTCCATAGTAACCGCTGTTCTTCCTCCAGGTGCTGCCGGGCCGCGGCTCTTCACCATCCACCAGATCGACGCCAGCAGCAACAACCTGCCCAAAGCCCACACCTGGTGAGCATCCTCCCGAACCCCCCTCCCCCGCAACCCCCCCCCCCCTCCCCCTTCAGTTTTCCCTCAGACGTCGTGGAGTTTCCTGAGCTAAATCTTCCATCTACCTGTCCCGTTTTATTTTATTTTAGCTTCGGCGTAATTATTTAGCTTTCGTCGTCTCGCTAATGTCAAAGTCAACTTTATTGTCATTTCCCATAATGTGTAAGACATACAGAAAAATGAAATTACGTCCCCCCCCCCCCCCTTCCCACGGTGTATATAAAAAGATCTACAATATAAACATAAAGTAACATATAGGACACAATGTACACGCACAATATACCGGACTATATACAATATAAACAGTAGCTAATGTGTGTTTTTGGGCGGGAACATTTTGTTAATCACGTCTCGTCTCATTCCAGTTTCAACCGGATTGACATTCCTCCCTACGAGCATTACGACCGGCTGTACGACAAGCTGCTCACCGCCATCGAGGAGACCTGCGGCTTCGCCGTGGAGTGAGGACGGCCGCGCCCGACGGGAGGTGACCAAACCACCGGGAACGGCGCCGCTTGACCGCGGTCAGACCCCCTCCCAGAAAATCAGCCAACTCTGGAGGGGAGGGGGGGGGGGGGGGTTCATCCACGGTCACATGGCCCGAGGACTCCCTCTCTCCCTCGGGACACGCGGCCAGGCCGAGGGGGGGGGGGGGGGGGGGGGGTGGGGGGGTGAAGGCAGACCAGAACACACAGCTCTGTCCACAACCCCCCTATTCTTTATTTTTTTATTATTATTATTATTATTAAAAACAACCTTTTCAGCTGCTAATAACTCAGACTATTTACTAACTTGTGGAACCTGCAAAAATAATTGCTGGCTATTCCCTTTTTTTTGTTTGTAAGTACATTTTTAGCATTAAAAAAAAGAATAGACCGTATTTCATGTAGCAATGCACCATTTTTACCTAGTGAGGTCAGTCCACTCTGAAACCTTATTGACCTATCTCAAACACCGCCCCCTTTTCTCTATCCTCCAATCGCAGCCTTCGCTTACCTTGGATAAACGGGGGGAAAAGAAACGGTTGCGATTAGAGGATCAAGAACAGGGGGGAGGAGGTTGATACCGGTCAATTGCTGCATTAATAACGAGACCGGTTCGGTAGGGTACAGGGTTTACCGTTGGTTGCCATGACAACCACCCAACATCACCGTGGATTCAGATGCAGTCGGAGAGTACATTGGGAGGGGGGAGGGGGGGGTCCTTGGTGCCTCTTTTTCTTTTTTATCCAAGTGGAGTTATTGGTAACGATGGACGATGCACCAAGAAACAAAGTCCAGGCTCGCTACTAGACTGTATCCAGAATAATCTCGTCTCCACTAGCCAGGGTTTAGCCGTGCTGTGGCCTTGTCTCCACTAGCCAGGGTTTAGCCGTGCTGTGGCCTTGTCTCCACTAGCCAGGGTTTAGCCGTGCTGTGGCCTTGTCTCCACTAGCCAGGGTTTAGCCGTGCTGTGGCCTTGTCTCCACTAGCCAGGGTTTAGCTGTGGCCTTGTCTCCACTAGCCAGGGTTTAGCTGTGGCCTTGTCTCCACTAGCCAGGGTTTAGCGTTTACAGGAGAGTTTACAAGAAATGCAATGGAGACCATGGTTAGCCCCAGCCAGGCTCCACATAGCTAATGGAGACACAAACCCAACCATACCGCACCATGCTAGACCATGGCTAGCCCCAACCAGGCTGAACATAGCTAATGGAGACAAGGCATTAGGAAGTAATCTCTCCAAAGAAAGCAGAAGGAGCCTCTTCTCCTCCTTCCCAGACGACCAACGCTGCATTCCCACAAAACCCACGTCTGATATCATAAGCTTGTTCGAAAAATAGCTTGAATGGTGTTATTTTTATATAATGGGGGAGACATTTTTAAAAAGACACTCAAATTATATATAATATATATAATTTATTGCTCTTATATTCCAGAAACCTTTTTGCCATTATTCCAGAGAAGAAAAAAAATAATAAAGCTTTTAAATGTTAAGTGTTACCGTTTAAAAACTATAGAAGACAATTTGTGGGAAAACTGAATTATTAAGCTTGAATGAAGTTCACTAAAAGATTGCCGTTGTTCAAATCTTTACATAGCCTCTCTCTCCTGCCGTGTGTAGAGGGACGCGTCTTAACGGGCAAATAATCTTTGACACACAAAAGTCCTCTTTGAGTGCCATAATAACTTTTGAATGAATCCATCTTTTCTGTGGATACTAAACGGACCCTTTACATTCTACCGATGTCATTCTGGAGGTGCACGTGACGTAGTGTGCGTGAGTCGACCCGCCATTACCCCTCTGCCTGCAACTCACCTTTTGCATAATTGGACCTATCTCAAACCCTGCCCTCTTCTTCTTGATGGGGACGCGACAGTAGCGATTGGAGGATCAAGAAAAAGAGGGCAAGGTTTGAGATCAAGGTCAATCGGGTTACATTATTACTACTGTTGTTTCCTAGTGCTAAAGTCCACCATTATACAGAGTAAAGTTATCCTCTATGGACATTATGTATGTTGCTGCCTGCTTATCCTTGTAGCCAAGAACATCTTCTACCTTGTGATTTATGGCCATGTGGTGCTAAATAACATACTCGTCTTATGTGATATTGGCAAACCTTTACTCATCCGTACACTGGCTAAGAGACGAGAGCGCGGAACACACTTCTGGCCTCAGCGCCACAGAACTCTCGTGGCAACAGATCACTCGGTCCACTAGCCAGCCGCATTCTCAGGAGACATCATATTCAGTTTGTTATATTATTTGGGAACTGACGATAAACAAATTTCTGTCTCCTCGGTGTTTGAATACATTACTATATCGAGGTGTCTATACACCCTGCCAACCTTGGCGTTGTCGCCCCACAGCAGTGGCATAAAACTCTCTACAAATGTTTATTTGTCCATAATGGGGTTTTGATTGAAAGTAAAAATGAATATGAACTATTTTTGCCCCATCATTCTGAATACAGTCCTACCAGTAATGTGTTTTATTTAGATAAGGCGGGGGATTTTTTTTTCTACGATTGCAAACAAAATTCTTGAATGTTTTCTATAAAAGAAAATTACAAAAAAGAGATGCTGCCTGTCTAGCAATCTATGACCATGGACTGTTCTTAACGTTTGCATACACGTAAAAAAAAAAAAAAACTATGAAAATGAAAAGGATTGCTTATGTTGTTCTTTTCTTACGTAGAGAAGTGTATGCAAAGTGAAAAGTGTCCTCGGATGGTGCTTTGTACAGTAATAAGATATTGTTCATATATGTGGATCACAAAACCTGTAATTTATCTTTAACTTAAGTAGAAAGGAATTTCTTAAAATTAAAAGAAAAAAAGTATAAAAAAAAGAAATAATTGCACACACGCAGAACTAGGTTTCCATTATGTACTTGGTGGTGACTTCAATACCAGATGAGTAATATGGATACATTTTATATGTAAAACTTGTTAATTTCCTCTCAAGTCCAGTGCACAAACGGATTACTACTGTCTGTTTCTTACTCTACAAACCTGCATCGCTCCATAGCTGCCTCTCCTTGAAGAGTTGAACTTTTTTCTTTTTTAACAAGTCAACGTTGAGATGCAGTTCTTGGTTGCTTCATTGTTTAATTTTAATTTTTTTGTTTTAGCATGATCCACTAGCAGGACTATATCTCTCTTAGCTGACTGATGTACGTTAACACTATAATTCTTTGTAAGAGTATTTTATTTTTGTGTGTAATTAGTTCTAATTAAACTTGCCTTTTGTCTAATGATGTATGAGCTCTCTGTGATGTCTTTTCTTGTCTGGCGGTCTGGTGGTTCTAATGGATAGAAAATAATCATTCCATGACAGAAGACTTGGCTTCTACATCTGTGAGTTCTAACTGCTTCAGTTCCCTGGGATCTCCAGCCGTGAGAAGATGATTTCTGGCATCTCCAGCCGTGAGAAGATGATTTCTGGGATCTCCAGCCGTGAGAAGATGATTTCTGGGATCTCCAGCCGTGAGAAGATGATTTCTGGCATCATGATTTCTGGGATCTTCAGCCGTGAGAAGATGATTTCTGGGATCTCCAGCCGCGAGAAGATGATTTCATATACCACTTTAACATCACCTTTAATCAGAGCAGCATAACTGGACCACATACAACTTTAACATCACCTTTAATCAGAGCAGCATAACTGGACCACATACCACTTTAACATCACCTTTAATCAGAGCAGCAGAACTGGACCACATACCACATTAACATCACCTTTAATCAGAGCAGCATAACTGGACCACATACCACTTTAACATCACCTTTAATCAGAGCAGCAGAACTGGACCACATACCACTTTAACATCACCTTTAATCAGAGCAGCATAACTGGACCACATACCACTTTAACATCACCTTTAATCAGAGCAGCATAACTGGACCACATACCACTTTAACATCACCTTTAATCAGAGCAGCATAACTGGACCACATACCACTTTAACATGACCTATAGAGGTCAATCAATTGAGAATTGAATGCTCCCAAGCACAAAGACGCTTGGGGACCGGACCTTTCTGTGTGGAGTTTTCATGTTCTCCCCATCGTGCTCCAAGGGTTTACCCTCCAGAAAAAGAGATAAACCCAATGGAAAAACATGCAGAACAGATCGCTAACACTGTCGCGTCCCTGGCGAAGACGGACAGGATCACTTGGATTGGTCCCTGGGCGCTGCCCCACGCCACAACAACCCATGTCTGCTCCCGGCTGCCCTAAGGGGGGAAGGGTGACGGGATGGGTCAAGCGCAGACCCAATGTGTGTGTGTGTGTGTGTGTGTGTTCCTGTGTGTCGCCCATCTTGCATGTGTGTTGCTGCAGGACAAATAAAGACTTCTTCTTCTCAACTTTTACTTAAGTAGAATTTTGAATGCAGGAACTTTTACAAGAGGACTACTTTATTTGAGTAATTCCACGTTCACTTAGTCATAATCCATACTTATTTTTCATTTGTAGTAGATTTATATTGACCTATCTTGAAAATGCATGCACACTACTGTTTTACTTTTACCAGAGTACTATTTTATCTGGGTAATTTTACTTTGACTGTTTTACTTACTTTTCAAGGTCGTTTCGGTGTGATTCATTAGTTGTGGATATATCTGCCATAGAGATATCTGCCATCTCTGAATGGTACTCTGCTTGTGTCTCTCAAAGCACCAAAAAATACTTTTGAAAAAATCAACAGCAATGTCTCTTTCCAGAAGTCATGACCTGGTTACTCAAAATAATCCAAAGATGTTGTGCGCAGTTTCATGTAGGAACTATTTTCTACTGAACAACATCCCCTATGATAATGAATGGAGGTGTACTTCGGTAGAAAATAGTTCCTACATGAAACTGCTCACAAGAACATCTGTAGATTAACTTGCTAGGATCGGGATGACTGGTAGCACCGATGGAGGGCCCGTCCGAGGACGACCTAGAGATAGATAGATCTTGAGTACGAGTTTTTGAAAGGAACCGTGTAATTCACCACATTATATATACCTACAGAAACATCAAGCATATCGGAAGCAAACAAGGACAATTACTCACCACAGAAAAATAACAAGAAGATCGCTGGACAGAACACTTCAGAGAGATTCTCAACAGAGATCTCCCTCTATACCCAATAGAAACACAAGAAGCCGTAGAAGATCTGGACATTAACGTCAACCCACCAACAAAAATAGAAATCATCCAAACCATTCAAAAACGGAAAATCCCCAGGCGCTGATAACCTAAACGCAGAACTCTTTAAAGTTGATCCAGAGCTAGCTGCAAACATCCTACTCCCACTATACACCAACATCTGGGTGGAAGGGAAGATACCACCAGCCTGGACAAAAGGAGTGATTCCATAACGTTACCTGATAAAAAAGCTTTCATTTTAGGGACATAAGGTCATGGTAGACCTTTCAAAATATTACCAATTAAATACTGTCAATACTAAAGCCACATTAGACTGTCTCTGCTATATAACTACATTTCAGTCAGTAGAACTCATGTATTTGTTTTAATTGTTTATTTAATATATCACATGGAATGCAATTGATTTGGTTTTGACGGTGAATAGACCTCCTTTTATGTACTCCATGACATGTACACAGAGTGCACTGTAACCTATCTATCTGTAACCTATCTAACTAACTTATCAAACTGTAACCTATCTAACTGGGAGCACATACAGTACATCTCCCCCAGCAGACAGGGAGCACACTATATTGCCCCTGGTACATAGAAGTACTATATCCCACTCCTACAGTACATAAAGTACTATATCCCTCCTACAGTACATAGAAGTACTATATCCCCTACAGTACATAAAGTACTATATCCCTCCTACAGTACATAAAGTACTATATCCCTCCTACAGTACATAAAGTACTATATCCCTCCTACAGTACATAAAGTACTATATCCCTCCTACAGTACATAAAGTACTATATCCCACTCCTACGGTACATAGATAGAAGTACTATATCCCACTCCTACAGTACATAGAAGTACTATATCCCTCCTATAGTACATATAAGTACTATATCCCTCCTACAGTACATAGAAGTACTATATCCCTCCTATAGTACATAGAAGTACTAATATAAGTACTATATCCCTCCTATAGTACATAGAAGTACTATATCCCTCCTACAGTACATAGAAGTACTATATCCACCCTACAGTACATAGCAGTACTATATCCCCCTACAGTACATAGATAGAAGTACTATATCCCTCCTACAGTACATATAAGTACTATATCCCTCCTACAGTACATATAAGTACTATATCCCTCCTACAGTACATAGAAGTACTATATCCCACTCCTACAGTACATATAAGTACTATATCTACATAGCAGTACTATATCCCCCTACAGTACATATATAGAAGTACTATATCCCTCCTACAGTACATATAAGTACTATATCCCTCCTACAGTACATATAAGTACTATATCCCTCCTACAGTACATAGAAGTACTATATCCCACTCCTACAGTACATAGAAGTACTATATCCCTCCTACAGTACATAGATAGAAGTACTATATCCCTCCTACAGTACATAAAGTACTATATTCCACTCCTACAGTACATAGATAGAAGTACTATATCCCTCCTACAGTACATAAAGTACTATATCCCTCCTACAGTACATAGAAGTACTATATCCCTCCTACAGTACATAAAGTACTATATCCCTCCTACAGTACATAAAGTACTATATCCCTCCTACAGTACATAGAAGTACTATATCCCTCCTACAGTACATAAAGTACTATATCCCACTCCTACAGTACATAGATAGAAGTACTATATCCCTCCTACAGTACATAGAAGTACTATATCCCACTCCTACAGTACATAAAGTACTATATCCCACTCCTACAGTACATAGAAGTACTATATCCCTCCTACAGTACATAGAAGTACTATATCCCTCCTACAGTACATAGAAGTACTATATCCCACTCCTACGGTAGGGGCGGCACGGTGGTGTAGTGGTTAACACTGTCGCCCCACAGCAAGAAGGTCCAGGGTTCGATCCCCGCTTGGGGACCAGGCTTCCGCGATGCCAGGCACCCAGGTGGCGTGAATACTCTCGGCAGCCCACTTGTCCTTCCGCGTTGCTCTGATTGGCCAAGCGCGCGCATGAGCCGCGACGGGCTCCTCAGAAAGGCAGGAATAATAAGCTCCCCTTAACGCAATTTATACAAATGAAAGTATTGATTTCGCCGTAACGAATCATTAAAAAAATATACCGTTAACTGGAATAATTGTGCCTTTACACATATGTTGGATTATGTAATTGGTTTGTGCGCACGCTTGGCCAATCAGAGCAACGCGGAAGGACAAGTGGGCTGCCGAAAGTATTCACGCACCCAGGTGGGGCATCCCCCAGGCCCCCTGTGTGGAGCCTGCATGCCCCCCCCACAAGAGAAACCCAATGGAAAAACATGCACAACAGATTGCTGACGCTGTCGCGTCCTTGACGAAGAAGGGCAGGAGCACCTGGATTGGTCCCCGGGCGCAGCCCCCCGTCGACGCCCTGTCTGCTCCCGGCTGCCCCTGGGGGGAAGGACGACGGGATGGGCTAAGGGCAGAGACCCAATCGCATCGGCGACTGAGAAAAAGACTGCATGTGTGTGTATTCCAATGTGTGTGTGTGCCGCTCCCATTGCATGTCCAGTTTGTTGCATGCCGAATAAAGACCCCTCTAAGAGGTCCTGCATTATTATTATTATTATTATTATTAATTATTATTATTATTATTATTATTATTATTATTATTATTATTATTATTATTATAGTACTATATCCCCCCTACAGTACATAGAAGTACTAGTGTATATCCCCCCCACAGAGCATAGAAGCAGATCTGAGAAAGCAAACCAGACAAGTAGAGCATGAGCACAGGAGAAGCAGAAACATGCAACAAGCAGCGCTGAACAGGTTGGACCTCTCAGTTTAAATAGAGCGCCCTATTAGTGAAGTGTGCCTGGGAGTGGGTGAGAACGTGAATACGAAGGTGACCAATGAACAGCTGCCAGCCAATGTTCCTGACTGAACTTTCTCTGCGGGAGAGAGGCACATTAACCATAACGACTCCCATAACTATATGAATATATATAGATACAGAAAAACTAAAAGGAGAATACCTTCAAGAGAAAGAAGGGACCGCACACTCCTCAGGACTGGTTTTTGCTTTTTTATTGCACAACGCGTTTTGCTACCTGAGGAAGCAGATAGCGAAACGCGTTGTGCAATAAAAAAGCAAAAACCAGTCCTGAGGAGTGTGCGGTCCCTTCTTTCTCTTGAAGGTATTCTCCTTTTAGTTTTTATATATCTCTCTTGCGCTGACCTGCACCTCCAGTCGGGGTCCAACCAGATGTGCACGAGTCTTATTTAGTTTAATATATAGATACAGGTTCAAGCCCAGCTCTCGGCGTTGCTACCAGCTTGGCTGGTCGTTCATACTAATACAATTGGCAGTATTAGGGGGTGGGAAGCTGGTGGGTGGGGATCGGACGTTGTGGACAGCGACTCCTACAGGTCGGTTGGTGCGCCTGCGCAGTAGAATCAGGAAGCGACGAGGGCAGCGTGTCCCTCCCACGCAGACCCTTGCCGCTGAGAGATTGCATTGTGCAGGTGAAAAGATGCGAAGGCTGCCTCCTCGAGTACCGGAGGGGACACGTGATGCAAGGCTTCGTCCACATTGCAGCCGGCTTGTGGGAGGCATGGCCAAACAGCGTTCGAGACAGGGGAGGGTAGAATTGGACGATACGAAATTGGGATGGGAGAAAAATAGAAAATGGGAGAAAAAGTAGATAAAAATATATATATATATAGATACACAAATGTTCTAGAATGTTTAATTATGACATACTGTGCCATCACAAATGTTCTAGAATGTTTGATTATGACATTATACTGTGACATCACAAATGTTCTAGAATGTTTGATTATGACATCATACTGTGACATCCCAAATGTTCTAGAATGTGCTATTATGACATACTGTGACATCACAAATGTTCTAGAATGTTTGATTATGACATCATACTGTGACATGACAAATGTTCTAGAATGTTTGATTATGACATCATACTGTGACATCACACATGTTCTAGAATGTTTGATTATGACATAGCAAAATAGAAAAATTGGGGAGAAAGTAATTCCAAAAAAAAAAATATATAGAGAGACACAAATGTTCTAGAATGTTTGATTATGACATCATACTGTGACATCACAAATGTTCTAGAATGTTTGATTATGACATACTGTGACATCCCAAATGTTCTAGAATGTTCTATTATGACATCATACTGTGCCATCACAAATGTTCTAGAATGTTTAATTATGTTCTAGAATGTTTGATTATGACATACTGTGACATCACAAATGTTCTAGAATGTTTGATTATGGCATCATACTGTGACATCACAAATGTTCTAGAATGTTTGATTATGACATCATACTGTGACATCACAAATGTTCTAGAATGTTCTATTATGACAAATAATACGTTCAATGACTATCTAAAAATAAACATATAAACATTCATATAGGCTAATACAATAACCTAAATATACAGCTAAGTCTCATTGTATTCTGAAATGTAGACCTAAACAGTGTAGCCAACTAAGCCAATAGAAATAAGGTATAACTTGTGAGTGCTTTGGCTCCTATAGTACTACCCTTAAAGGGGAACTCCAACATTTTGGGAAATTAGCTTATTTAACATCTTCCCTGGAGTTAGACAAGAAGATACATACCTTTTTTGTCTCTGTGCGTGCATTTTAGCTTTGGGAATAGACGCTCCGTTAGCATAGCTTAGCTTCATCACTGGAAGTGAGGCAGGACAGTAGCCTTACAGTGTATTGCAAGGTCTGACATTGACCAAACTTGATATGCATGACCTTGGTGGGCTCTAGGTCAACTCCTGAAATGGGGGTCAATGTCAGACTTTGCAATCAAAAGTTAGGGGGCTAATAACCCTTGCCATAATTTCAGTGCACCCCCTAACTTTTGATTGCAAGGTCTGACATTGACCCCCTTTTCAGGAGTTGACCTAGAGCCCACCAAGGTCATGCATTTCAAATTTGGTCAATGTCAGACCTTGCAATACACTGTAAGGCACTGTAAGGCTACTGTCCTGCCTCACTTCCAGTGATGAAGCTAAGCTATGCTAACGGAGCGTCTATTCCCAAAGCTAAAATGCACGCACAGAGACAAAAAAGGTATGTATCTTCTTGTCTAACTCCAGGGAAGATGTTAAATAAGCTAATTTCCCAAAATGTTGGAGTTCCCCTTTAACCAAGCCCACTAGTAGATCACTTTTCAATCAAAGATCAATTGTATTATTGGGGATCATCAGGTTTTGACCAAGTTCAAGTTCAAGTTTCTTTATTAGTTGTCATACAGAAATACAGAATACTTTTGCATGCAAATTATGCTTCTTTCTGTTTTTCCAAAACTGCAAAGCCGCAAGTCGTCATAATTGTAATCTTAAAAGTGATTTATAAACCTATCCCTAACCTTAACCACCCCACTATCTAAAATAAATGTAAAAAAAATATATAGACTAAATAAATCTGAACTTTTTCTTCCTGGCCATGGCACGCGATCTAAAGTCTTCCTTCCATCGGATGCAGCGCGAGCCTCGTCTCCACAAGGTGCACCGAGTCACGAGGCGAGAAGGAAAGTTACAGCCAACCGGAGAGGCGGGTTGATTCCTGTGTTGACGTCACTTATGGTAATGTACCGGAAGCAACCGGACTACCACCTTAGAGTATCGTACATATACGTCCGCCAACCGGTTTCATAACACTTAGCTCCCCTTTCTCTAGTTATGTTAGTATACTTCTATGGTTATTATCCATTTGTAATTTATAAGGGTAAAATGAATATCCCCGTCATCTATTTGGCCAAGCTGCCGAGACAATCTGCCGTAGACGTCTCATTTTAATTATTTGCTAATCTACTGATAATGGCATGTTTTCCTGCTAGGGTATCGGGGAAATACATTACATCGTAAATAAAACCAAGTAGAAACAGCCACACGTCGGTTATAAAATATAAAGCGAGGGCTAGGAGGATAGACAGAGAAAAGCTGGATCTTAACATGGAAATAAATAAATAACAAATCACATTGTACAGTGTGCCCCCCCCCCCCACCCAACCTCCTCCAATGTACAGTTTCTACGTCAAATCATTTTGACGTAGAAATGATGAAAAGAGAGTATATACTAAATAAGAACGATATTCCATTTGTTCCATCCAGTTTAATAAAAGAACTACTCTCAAATGTATATACTCTCTTTTCTGGGCTCTTTCTGTATCACAAACAGTACTGTATTTGCAAACCTGGTATGTCATAAATGTATAGATGTAGCAGTACTGTCTATCTGTATGTCGTGTATCTGTCATTATGTTATGATGAATTGAAAATGGGGGACCCTGATGTAAACAAGACGGAAGTCTTTCTCTGGTCTGCACGCCCTTAACGTATGTATTGAGCTGTACTGTACTGTACCCATTCTGCAATCTGTTAATAAAGTTTTCAATCAATCAATCAATCACATGGCGACGGCGGAGGGATACACCACACGGCACATAGCGTGACACTTCCTCGTGCGGCAATAAAAGCCGGACCCCGTTTCCGTCTCACCGGCATTTGTTCACCAGCGTCGCCACTGCCGGTCAGCTCCCCAACGCACTGTAGATATTTATACTGCTCATTTATACACTTTGTTTACAACATGCCCGGCTTTTCAGACCGAGATCGCGGTAGAGACCGGGATAGAGATAGAGGGTAAGTTATACGTTTTTAATATTATAATAATAATGTGTTTGTTCAGACGGTTTTTTTTCCACCCGGCGTCGTGTGAAATCTAAGTTAAAAATGGCTGACATGAACGAGGATGGTGGGGGAAAAAGAGGCAGAGTTGAGTTAATAACCCCGCGATATAATATGTCTCATTGTGTTTTATGTAACGTTACACTTAATAATAAGGTCTCTATATGATTATTTTAACAACTGTTCAAACAAACCCTGGTTGTCGTTGTTAAAAAGCAACAGACGCCGTTAGTAACGGAGGCCTCTCCTCTGGCCTCGTGTTCCGGCAGCATCCTCCTCGAGCTAAACGTTACTTTACTAAAGGACCGGTTCGTCCTCCCGCCCTGAAGATGTTCCCCCACCCGGTGCCCTCGGTGACATCTACCCGACCAGGTGGTTGTCGTCGGTGTGTTTTGCATAGTTACGGGAGAGATGTCGTGTGTTGGTTCGAATATTTTTTTCCGGTGATTAAAATAATTGACTGGAGATCCGAACTAAAATGCCGGTAGTGTCGCCATCTTTCTTCTCACTACTAGTTCGTGCGCTTATCGTCGATGACATGTACCGTGTCTTTATTCCTATCGATTTGACCTGACCGGCGACTGATAACCGGGCTAACGTGCTCTGCGTTACACCTCGTTGTTTCTTCTTTAGACCCTGTCTGCGTGCAGCTCTCCCGGCGTTAGCGGCCGGTGCTAGCAGCGTTAGCTCCCGGTGCTAGCAGCGTTAGCTCCCGGTGCTAGCGGCGTTAGCTCGTCGGCTCTCAGCTCCACGCCATGTGGCAGCTCAGCTTGAATGCGGATACAAAATGTCGGCCCGGTTTTCCATTGTTCCTCTGCTGGCTGGAAAGTATATGATGGCAATTTTTTTTGTACAACACTGACAACGTTTAGGTGGGCCCCGTTTTTTTTTATAGCGTTGACATTTTTATCAACTTAACGAGAACAAGATGTTACGTTTGTGCGTTTTTACTTGTAACGTTACCCACTGATCTCAACAAATGCACATGTTTTTGTATTAATTAATGATTGTGTGTGCCATTATTACTTTGATGTATCCAAATGTAATGATTGTGAAATATTACTGTAATGAGTTGTATGTGTATGAATCAAGCATCCTTGACCCCAGGGACAACGATGGGAATAAGTCTTGGCTTTTCGTTTCCATCCCTGACAAAGCAAATACTCATGTGATCTGTATAATGTTTGTCTAAATTACACCTACCTACCTGTAATGCAACTCTTTAAGGGTTTTCTACAAAGTAGTGGTTGTGTCTGCGAAAGCAGGAATGAACTACTAGTCTGTTGACTGCCAATTTTCCGTTGTGCCCGAATAACGTCATGGTTTAAGTCTTGACCACCATTGCAATCCTTGTACCCCATAGTAGTTATGGTGGTGGTGGCGGTGGCGGCGGTCCTCCCCGCTTCGGAGGAGGAGGTCGCGGTGGCGGAGGCGGTGGAAAGTTTGGAAACCCCGGTGAGCGACTACGGAAGAAGCACTGGAACATGGACGAACTCCCCAAGTTCGAGAAGAACTTCTACCAGCCTCACGCCGACGTTGTTAGGAGATCACCGGTATGTACTCATCATGCGTCCGACCCATGCACTGTCAATTCAAAGAGGTCATACACCACACGGCATACACCATCCAGCCGGCATTACGTAATGCCGGCTGGAATGTCCTCTCCCCTGCACGTGGTGTTCAGCGGTGCGGGACACTGTTAATCATTTCTTATCTTTTTTTTTTGTTTTACAGCAAGACGTCGAGAATTTCAGGAGAACCAAAACCATTACAGTCAAGGGGAGAGAATGCCCAAACCCCATCTTCCATTTCCACGAAGCCAGTTTCCCAAGTAAGCATGATGCAATGTCTGATATAGATTTCTAATAAGACCCTGAATTTGTCAGTTACATTTGGAATGACACGTTTCCTTTTCTTCCACAGCCTACGTCATGGATGTGATCGCCAAAATGAACTGGACTGACCCAACACCCATCCAAGCCCAGGGTTGGCCCCTTGCCCTGAGTGGAAAGGACATGGTCGGCATCGCACAGACCGGCTCTGGGAAAACGCTTTCTGTAAGGAATCATCTGCTCCTCTCCTTGAATGTCTCTTCAAACACATCTGATCTAGAAAGCATTGGTCAATGAAGCACTTGTCTGTTATGTGACCAATGTCACACTTGTCGGTCACACTAAGTAAATCTATAATCTCTTTGCAGTATCTGTTGCCAGCTATCGTTCACATCAACCACCAACCGTTCCTGGAACGCGGCGATGGACCAATTGTAAGTGACTTTGTCATACTTTAACACTTTGTTTTATCCCGTAAAAAACAATCCTTTTTTTAAACTTAAATTACTATTGTATATCTTATCACTATGTTACTGTCCTTACTATTACCTACCATGCTAATGTCTATACTACTATGCACTCTGTGTTTTAACACTCAAGTTCAACCCTATTTGATGAACAATGTCACTGACCCTTAGCTGCCGAGTTGTACCTCCTGCTGACTTGCTAAGTGTAAATCCTTAATATTTTTGCTTAATCACGCATATTTAGTGTGCAGTATTGAATTGTAGACCATGCTCTTGGTGTACACCATGCTAAGTTAATGTCAGGAAGCTGTGATTGACAAGTGCAGCTATAATTGAGAAACGATCCTTTCCTCTTCAGTGCTTGGTGCTGGCGCCCACCCGTGAGCTGGCACAGCAGGTCCAGCAGGTGGCTGCTGAATACGGAAAAGCCTCACGCCTGAAGTCCACCTGCGTCTATGGTGGTGCTCCCAAGGGGCCCCAGATCCGTGACCTAGAAAGAGGTATGTTGAGCCTGTTGGTTTACGAGTTGCACACTTATCGTCATTATTGCATGATCATGTGTAAAGAATGTGCTTGTTTTTAACATACTTTTGGTAATGGTGATATGTAATTACTACTTTTAAGTAGGGATGCACCGAATGGGAAATTCTTGGCCGAAACCGATACCGAAAATAGGAAACTGTTGGCCGAATGCCGAAAGGCCGAAAATGATTAATATAAATATATATATATATATATTTTTTTAGCTACCTGATTATGGCAAAAGACATGATTATTGCTTAACTTAAATAATATTAATAATCACTTATGGGCCCATAAAACATTTATTCAGCACTTTTGAATGCATACATTAATTCCAGACTGTTAAGACTAAAAGACTACAACGATTGATGACTACTTCCTGTCCTCGCATTTCCGGTTTAACGATACATTTTCAACAACAGATTGCTGCTAATTAAACACTTCATTTAAACGGAGTAACGTTAACGTTATGTCGAGTTCATACGTGTAGTGTAGTATGAACTCGTCATAACGTTAACATTACTCAGTGTCCACTGTTGCTGCCACCGTTGCGTCGCAGATGGATGGTACACTGTTAGCTCCGTAGCTAATCCGCTCCTAGACTACTGATAGCAGTACCGTTAACTTCGGAGCTGATCAATACTCCGGTTTTTTCTAATTTAGTTTAGAACCGGGTTTCGGGGGGCATCCCTACTCCCAAGAGGAGTTAGTTATCACAGGCTGTAGAATGCAGGAAGAGCTGCCAAGCTGCTCACGTTACATGTTGCACATGCTACCGGTATGTCTGTAGTCTCGTTTTGATGACGTCATCACAACAACACGTTATTTGACTTTCGGTCATATATTTTCGGTGCTAAAACCCTTTCGGCCGAAAGAGCCGTTACCATTTTCGGTAGCCGAATTTTCGGTGCATCCCTACTTTTAAGTAGAAAAGCCTAACCAGGGACAGGGGTTGCAAATTACCTTTGGCTAGAAATCCTACATGCAATGAATATCTTGTTGTAACTTGCTACAATGTTAATTAAATGAGTTGATGGTATTCTCTTGTTTATTAGATGATTGGCTAGTCATGGCTATGATGGCGTAATGAAACTAACCATGTTAGGGATGGAATAATGTAACTCTTTGTACGTAAACCAGTTGGCCACACGCTGCCACCAGATGGTTCACGCTTAAACATCATTAACTGTAAAAATGTAATTTGTGAAAAAGAACGGGTTGTCCAAAGCTGGACTTGGGTGTAGATGTTTGAGTACTACGTTCCAGTTTGTCTGCCCGATTTCATGATGATTAATAATTTTTATTTTATTTTAAGGTGTGGAGATTTGCATCGCCACCCCCGGCAGGCTCATTGACTTCTTGGAAGCAGGGAAGACTAACCTTCGCAGATGCACTTACCTCGTCCTGGACGAGGCAGACAGAATGTTGGACATGGGCTTCGAACCACAGATCCGGAAAATTGTGGACCAAATCAGAGTGAGTCTTGTCTCCTTTAACACGTCGGGTGTGTCACAAATTATAGAAATTGAACCCTTGCGCTGAAGAACCATGGAACTCTTGTTTTTTTTAGAATTATTTTGATGGCCCATGCATTTGCAGCTGTAAAGTTTATCCAAATCATTTGGGTGAATGTGATGCATCACAATAAAGTACTCAATCTCCAGTCTTTAACTAGGAATGAAAATCACTCTTTAAGATTAGAGTGCATTTTTCACAAAGTTTTTCTCTTCAGCCCTCGATACTCCTTTTTACATGATGACTTTAGCAAACATTGTTCCTCTGAACACAGCTATATGGTTCTTTGTCTACGCCAAACTTTCGGTTTAATGAGCCAATTTTCATTCTTCCCTGTAGCCTGACCGGCAGACGTTGATGTGGAGTGCCACTTGGCCCAAAGAAGTTCGCCAGCTGGCTGAAGACTTCCTGAAGGAGTCCATCCAGATCAACGTAGGAGCGCTGCAGCTCAGCGCCAACCACAACATCCTGCAGATCGTCGATGTGTGCAACGACGGCGAGAAGGAAGACAAGTGAGTCACATCCGACCAACAGCCGTGTTTATTTAGAGAATAGAACTTGTGTAAAATGACTGGGTTTATCTGTGGTGGCAAAGCTTGATGTGTTGTACTTTAAATGACTGGGTTTATCTAGGATGGCAAAGCCTGATGCGTCGTGCTTTAAAAACTCCTTGGTTTTAACGTGTGCTCTCTGGATTCATCCTTTGTTTATCGTAGACTCCTCCGACTTCTTGAGGAGATCATGAGCGAAAAGGAGAACAAGACCATCATCTTTGTGGAGACCAAGAGGCGGTGTGACGACCTGACCAGGAGGATGAGGAGGGATGGGTACGTGTCTGAACCTCTGCTTGCTTACTTTTCAGCTACTTGTGTGTGAGCCAACTCATTTGTGCTTAGGTTTGTCACCTAACCAATTAAATCTTCTCATCAGATGGCCCGCAATGGGTATCCATGGAGACAAGAGTCAACAGGAAAGAGACTGGGTACTTAATGGTGAGTTTTTAAAACCTGTTAATTTCCCCTCTAGAATTGTTTCAGGTTTCTGTGATCCATTTTAAGTTTTATAAATGCATACAAAAAAATCAATGGTCTTTATTTATTTCAGAGTTCAAGTATGGAAAAGCTCCCATACTCATCGCTACAGACGTTGCCTCCAGAGGTCTAGGTTAGTACTCCTCCTTTCTAGTCTTTGTATCAGCTTCTATATTTCAAAAAGAAAGTATTTTGCTTTCTTTAACTCTCTGCTTCTCTCTCGAGTTTCTCCCTGTACCTGAAGGAGCAGTCGGTATGGCAGGGCCTTGGCATGACAAGCCCAGGTCTCCAGAGGGGGAAGGAGGATTCTTGGAAGTGTCCTGACTGGGGAGGCGTGGGTCCCCCAGTCATGCAGGCATACAGAGGTGTCAGGGCTGCCAAAAAAAAGGGGGACGAGATGAGTGCTAGCCACAGTTCCATCCCCGTACGCTCGTCTGTTCTCTGGCAATGGTTCGAACTGCTTCACACCCAGCCTCCGCCGGCCACCGCCTTGCATGTCTATTTGGGCACCGAACTGCAAGTCGCCGGCGTTTGTGGAACACGCTTTCCCTCCCCCCCCCCCTTTTTTTTTGAATAGATGTAAAACCGTGGGTGGTTTTTGTAACAAAAAAAAGTTGCAGTTTCCTAAAATTGTCAGAGGAGCATTTTTGTCAGATCGATCGTGCCTTCACCTCTGTACTGACATGGCTTACTAGGGTTTTTGGTGACTCAGGGACATCCTAGCTGGCCATGGACAAAGCCATCCAAGCTCACACTCCTCCCTCGCCTGCTGTCAAAGTCATGTCGAGACCTGCCTAAGAGAGAGAGACATGTGATCAAGTGAACACTGGTTCTGGGAATATCTTGCCATGACGACAATCGGGGTGATGTTTTTTTTTCCCTTTTTTTTGGCCCCTCCACCATTTGAGTCGATGGGAGTTGCTCCATTTTTGTGGGCTAACCCCCGAAAATTGGTTCTGTTCTATACGGTCTTGGCAAGACACAACTGCAGTGTGGCCTTTATAGCGAGCTTCTCATGAGTGTGCGTTGGCGACGGGACCACGGTCTACCTCTATAGTCTTGGCTCAACCCCAAGTCTTTGGCACACGAGGAGGCAATAGTGCGCAATAGCGGCCCTACTGTTAGAAGCCCCCCTCCTCCGAGAGTCACTTGGCAATATGTGGGGGCATGTTCTGCAATGGGAATGGACTAGTGAATGCATACTCCTAGATGGTAAGACTTCTGATCCCCTTTTTTCTTTTGGATGTGGATTAAGAGTTATTTTTGTTATACATATATATTTTTCCCTCTGGATTAGAAGCAAATGGAGTGTGCATTGTTTCTCTCTTCCCACCGTAGTCTCCCCTTCGAATAGATGCCCATCTGGATCCTGGTCTTTATAGTCACTTTTTTTATCCGCAGCCTTGTTATTTAGAATAATGGGCTACAGCGTTATGACGGCTGTACTAACTGTACTTTCTTTGATCTCGTTGTGGTGGCTCTGGTGTGCGTCCTTCGTGCGCTCTCCTCTCTTTACGCCATACAACACACCTACAGATGTTGAGGATGTGAAATTTGTCATCAACTATGACTACCCCAACAACTCGGAGGACTATATCCACCGCATCGGCAGGACGGCCCGTAGTCAAAAGACCGGCACGGCCTACACCTTCTTCACCCCCAACAACATGCGCCAGGCCGCCGACCTGGTCGCCGTCCTCCGCGAGGCCAACCAGGCCATCAACCCCAAGCTGCTCCAGATGTCAGAGGACAGAGGAGGTAAATCTAATTGGTGAGATACAGGAACTGTGGTCTAAGCTGCAGCCATTTTTATTTTTTGTTTTTACCTTCTTCCACCGCTATCCTTTTAATTTAAATATCTGTCCAAAGTTTACTTTAATTTCTTTCTCTTTTCACTCCTTTTTCTTTGCTAACTCGGCAGCGTGTGTGTGTGTCTAAACATTGTTTTCTGGTTTCCCTCCAGGGGGCCGTTCAAGGGGCGGCAGAGGTGGAGGGTTTAGGGACGACCGTCGGGACAGGTTCTCCTCCGGCAGGCGTGACTTTGGTGGTAGTTTTAGGGACAGGGATAATGATAGAGGTTTTGACAATGGACCAAAGAAAGCCTTTGCCCCCCCGCCTTCCCAGAACGGCGGCTACGGGGGCGGTGTTGTTGTTGGTGGTAGTGGCGGCGGCAGTGTGGGTAACAACGGTAACAACGGTAACAACGGCAACAACGGCAATAGCGGTTTCAACGGCAACGGACAATCGAGTTACGGTAACACCCAGGCCCCACGACCGTTCGGAGCCCAGAACAACTTCCAGCCCCCCCACCAGTTCAGCACTGGCCAGGGCGGCGCACCTTTCCCCTTCTCCCAGGCACAGGCCCCTCAGCAGTCCCCGGCACCCATGGTGCCCTTCTCCATGGCTCCCCAATTCCCCCAGTAAAAGGCGCACATTTCAGTAAACAAAAGTAATTTATAGCCTTTTTGTCTTGTTATTATTATAAGTTCGATCCTCTATCCACAATGTACTTTTTTATTATTTACATGACAGGGTTTAAAAGAAAAAGAAAAAAAAAGCCCAGATGAAACCTCTATCAAAGTCCAGATTTACGGAGGGTCTGCAGTGCAGCGAATTGTTGGCGCACATTTATTTTTCTCTTTATACTATTTAATTTGTTACATTCCTCAGTAACATTTAGTCTTGTTGTTTTATACTAGGTAATTGCAAATGTATTGGTTTTCCACCTGTATTGTTTAAAAGTGATACGTTTAAAAGATCTTAAACTGGAAGGCACTGCATGGCCTTTCATATTAAATCCCAAAAAGACAGTTTGCTGTGTCCTGTGTCTTGTTTGCCTCGTGTGTTGATTAAGATGGTGATGGTTTTGAATCACGACTGAACCAGGGCATCTATCCAGATCTATAGTCTGTAGTACACATACTTTACGGGACTATGCCATGTTGAACATTTTTTATTTAATGTAAGTTACGTGACATGAAAATTATATCCTTTATTAAACATTTTACATTGCAATATGTATCTGTAATCTGAACGAGATAATATGATTCTTCCGAGGACGTTATATAATTATTTAAAAAGGCATGGCAACGCTAAGACTTAGTTTGAATTGTAGTTACCTTTTCTGGTCAGAGGGTGGCGTGGTTGTCCTGTGGGAAGACTTCATTTTATACATGGTCAATAAAAGCATTACTTCTATGGGACACATCTGGTACTGCATAGGAACTGGGAACCTTTCCTGGCTGCTTTTTTTTTGCCAGTCCTTCAACGAGCAAATTAACTCATCTGTTGCAGTCCGTTCTGTGGTTATTGCAATGGCACAGAAATAATTAATGCGACACTTCGCAGAAATGACTCACTTTTGCACATAATCACATATCCCATCCAAGCCAGCCCAATCAAATTATGTAGATTAAGTAAATTAAATACCTTTTCATATTCGGTGTCCTCTGACACCACAGGTGGCTGTATTCAAACTGACTTAAGTGAGTAACGGAAATATTTTTTATATTTTATATTTAGTAATGGGAAAGCACTGATCATTACAGGGTTGTGGTTCAATAATTCATGAGTACTACATAAATAGTTTGTAAAATAACTACGTCTCCATAACCACCGCCTTCTGGCTGCTGGAAGGGATTTGTAACTAGTTTTCCGTGTCATGCTATGGCAAGGAGCATAGCTATGGGTGGGGCGACGCTATCATGGAGATGTTTCAATGACGGGTATAGCACTGCCAACATTTTTTGGAAAGATCTCCATCCATGCCTATTGGATAACAATGGACGCCATTATTGCAATTTGTTTTAATGTTCTAGCTAAATAGGTTTTTAATGTGATGTGCTGTGTTTTTATTAATGATTTTAATGAACTGTCAAATGGCCCAAAGACATTTTCTCACCTTGACGGAAGTTGTATTCTATTCTATTATTCTACAACAACATGCACCTCCATTTTAGCCACGTCCTTTAGAGGCCCGTTAATGTGCAAAGTGTACCATCTAATTTGGGCAATGGATATAGACTAAACTAATTATTTCACCTCCTGTAAGAGAAAAAGCAACGAAATTTGTCAAATGAGTCAACGATCACTAACACCAGTAAACACCAATATACACCTCATTTGAAATGTCAACTATTTTCATGTATTTTCCATAAATCTGACACAGCATACTATATACATATCTAATATATATCTTTTTTTTTGAACAAATGTTTTTTATTTTTTTACATGAAACAAGACAAACAATACAGTAACAGTAATAAGCAACGATAAATCACAGGACAATAACAGAAATAATAACAATGACAGTCCAGTAATTAATTCAGAATGAAAGTAGACTAAAAGACATAAAAATAATAAATACAATACATGTACTCTTGCTCGCTCCCCCCCACAGGACCCCCATGTGGGCTATACATCCACTACTTCATTCAACATCAGAAAATTCAAAATGTATGTGTTCCTTTATCTTATCCACCACAGCTATCCAGACTGCTATGTTGGCTTCATTAACACCTAAAATTAGTGCAGTAGATCTCTCTAGATAAATCACATCGAGATGGGTGAGAGTCCACACCTTCGGGCACATTTTATCCGGTTGAATCCAGCGTGACGCTATCAACTTTTTGGCAGCTGTAAGACCTGCCAAAATGAGTCTCTTTACATGTACAGAGGTTGATAACTGAGAAACATCATTCAACAACAGTACAGAAGGCAGTGTCGGTATGGTCAGAGATAAAATTTCTGATAATTGAGTGGTGACATTTTCCCAAAAAGTCTCAACAGGAGGGCATTCCCAATACATATGCATATATGTACCAATAGCATCGTTTGAACACAAGGAGCATCGATAGTCAGGTCTGAGACCCATTAGGTACAATCGTCTAGGGGTCAGGTAAGTCCTATGAACAAAGTTAAGATTAATCTGTTGGTGATCTGGGTTGCGTGATGATAGCCTAACGTTTTCCCATACTGCATCCCAATCAAAATCTACTTCCAGGTCTGGGATATCCTTCCTCCAAACCGAGTCTAGGGGAAGGACCTTATATGAGGACGCAAGTAAGTGGCGATAAAAGTCAGAGACGAAGCCTCTCGACGTCTCCTTGTCATAAAATAATTTGTGAAACCTGTGGTGCTCAAGTGGAACATCTAATGGGACGCCGTGAGCCTTCAAAGCTGCTCTTATTTGTAAATATATGAAAAAAGTGGAACTGGGGAGGTCAAATTTGTTGGATATATCTCTAAAACTGTGGAGACCATAGTCATCGAAGATATCCCCCAATGTGTGTATGCTTTTCTTTTCCCAACCAGGGTATCTGATAGGTTGTTGTTCAATAAGGAGTAAATTGTTATTAAATAGGGGAGAATTCCTGTGCCATTTATGGTGGTTAGTACACGTTTTCTGTGTGTCACGCCACATCCGGATCACGTGTAATAAGAGGGCCAAATCTTAAGTTGCATTGCTTAATTGATATGTTGGTGTACACTATATCCTGTAGTCTATGTGGTGCCACTATGTTCTCCTCTAATGGTCTCCAGGATACCGCTGCTTTAGAATCAAACCAGGTGATCAGTGGTCTTAAAAAGAACGCTTTAAAGTAATATTTGAAGTCTGGAAAGGCTAAACCCCCGTTGGTTTTATTTCTCTGTGCAGTGGATCTTTTTAATCGTGGGCGTTTTCTGTTCCAAATGAATTTATATGCAGCAGAGTGCAGTTTTTGCCGGTAATGGCAACATGGAGCCATGGTGAAGTTAATTCTGGGCAAAACATTCATCTTAACTATTGACGCTCGGGCCTGTAATGTTTTATTTTTTATTTTGACCACCTGCTGAAGTCATCTGTGATCCTATCTCGCAAGCCGGAATAATTATACTTCACCGTCTGGCTTATAGTGGGGTATTCTCACGCCGTCTTTTGTAATGAACAGCCTCGCAGGGTATTGGAGGGACGGCTTGAGACCTAGATTGTAGAGTGGGCCCATGACGGCTCTGTAGCGGGAACGCTGCTCCACGACTTCAGGACAGTAGTCTTCAAAGATTTGGACTGGTTTCCCTTCGTATTCCAGCTTTCCCCTCCTCTTCCGTGCCTCCCGGATAATTTTTTCTTTTATTCCATAATGATGTAAACTAGCAATAACTGCTCTAGGCCTGGAGCTATTTGTTGCTTTGGCACCGGCTCTGTAACACCGGTCCAATTCGGGTGTCGTAGGAAGGATCACATCCCCCAGAATATCAACCAGTACCTTTGCAAACAAGACATTGGGTTGGTCGCTATTCACGGACTCCTCCAGTCCTATTATGCGAATATTGGATCGACGGATACGGGATTCGACGTCGGTTAGCTTAGCCTTTAGCTTATCATTGCTTTCTTCTAGAGCCATACATCTAGCCCCTATCTCGTCCACCGTGTCAGTCCAAGTATTCAAGCCGGCTTTCACAGAGGTCAGACGCTCGGCATGTTCACCAACCGCAGCCCAGAGGCTGTCGAGTTTGGTTTCGATAGAGGCAGCTGACGCTCTGAATTCTTTGGTTAAGTCGTTTGCCTGGTTGGTTAAGGATTGCGTTAAGGATTGCGTTAAGGATTCCCTGAGCTCTTCAATTAGCCTAGCAATGGCGATCATATCAGGGGGAGCGTCGTCTTTCTTTGATTCACTTCTCGTTGTTTTCTTCGTTGCCATTGTGGTTCTTTCAGTCAAAATAGTTAGTAGGAAACCTAAGGTGATGTATACATAAAGGTTTAACCGAGTTGAGAGTATAAAAAGAGGCTTTTAAAGTTAAATATAAAAAAAGGGAGTAGCAGCGTAGCAGAGTGCGACTTCTACATCCTCGACCCGGAACCGGAACTCCCATATCTAATATATATCATGAAGATTTGGATTATCTTAAAAGGTTGGTAAACTATTAGCAAATCAAAAGGTGGGTTATACCCTGGTGCCTTGAAGCAAATGATTGTTAGGTGTTATAACATCATCTTGGCTCCATTATAACCAAAGGACAAATTCACATATTAAATAAAGTTATATTATTTTAGTTTCTTAATAAATAAGGCAGAAATTAGTTGGGGTGGAAGTGAAATAATTTAATTTCATGGCATCTGTGCAGTCTTGCTTATTCACGGTCGCCATGGAAACGAGATGAATCTGCAGCCATAAAGGTACGGTTTCCTTACACAGAAAAGACATATATAGTCTGTTTACTTTTCTGATAACTACATCACTGCATAACTCATAAATATTCAGAAAATGTATATTTAGTGATATTCGGTCTACACCCAATTTAAAGTTATAGCTGCATTTTCTTAAACAAATTTATTTGGTCGCGGCTGTCCCAATTTGGTAAAATGCTGCCCTCTTTTTATTGTATTATTTATTTATTTATTCGTTATACACATTCCATTATACGGGTTACAACATAGGCACAGCCAGCAGAGAAAGAGATTTTCCAACGGCGTTGGAGATGGATTGGCCATACACTCCTCCGTAAACCATCCCTGAGCATCACAAGACAATCTCTCAGGTGGAACCCCCAAGGGAAAAGAAAGAGAGGCCGACCACGGTACACCTGGCGCAGAGACTTGGAAGATGATGCCAAGAAGATGGGACACACCTGGGGCCAGCTGGAGAGGTTGGCTCAGGATCGGGATGCTTGGAGAACCCTTGTTGACGGCCTATGCCCCAAACGGGGTAAAAGGCGTAAGTAAGGG
This sequence comes from Notolepis coatsorum, assembly GCF_963971535.1. Classification (NCBI taxonomy): domain Eukaryota; kingdom Metazoa; phylum Chordata; class Actinopteri; order Aulopiformes; family Paralepididae; genus Notolepis; species Notolepis coatsorum. The sequence goes on along the minus strand of NC_140178.1, from coordinate 106,391,222 downwards.
GGAGCTCCAGTAGCTCACCACGTACCTCAAGCGCTATTTCGGCGCCGGGGACAACCGTGCTCGTCACGGATCTGGGGTTTAGCGAGTTCGAATCCCGGACTGCAGCCGTGCCTTTCCCAGAGTGTCTTCCCCCCCATCTGTACCCCTTCAGCCTGTTTCTGTCGGTCATTCTTGACCAGAATAAATGCGATAAACGCTAAAAAGAGCCAGGGGAATGGCCAAAGTTTAAAAAAAAAAGCGTAAGTAAGTAAAGTAACATAGGCACACACACAGGCAATAACAATTTTAATAAAAACATTACATTTTATAATAAAACTGGTTTGTGTCATATTTTTTAACAGGTGTTTCAGAGGCTGCAGACATACAGGTGTGGAGACAGCTCTGAGTAGGAGTGTTACTATTGGTTGATTGATTGAAAACTTTATTAACAGATTGCAGAATGGGTACAATACAGTACGGCTCAACTACTTTCTTGTTACCACTTCATCCAATTGGACAGCACCTTGCTTCCTTTTTTTTATCTTATTTGTTTTTTCCTGTTACTATGTATTTTTATCTACCCTTTCTTTTATATCTCTCTCCTTGTACAGTGTCATTGAGTCTGAGAAAGGCGCTTCTCTCTTCAAATCCAATTTATTATTATTATTATTATTATTATTATTATTATTATTATTATTATTATTACAGTTAGGGGGCCGGCTGTGTCACAGTATCAGTGCCGATCTATGGAAATCGAGAAGTCACCCCATCTCATTTATAAGTTAACGACATGACATGAAAGGGTAGAAAACGCCGCTCCAGGCTAGTAGGCCTACTGATCTACTGACTCTTGAGATCAGAATCCCGGGGAATGTCGCTGATAAGCCTCCTGGATGGAGCTGGGAACTGTCCTGTATGTTTGGAATCTTCACAGTGTTGTAAAATACTGAATGCGCGTTCGTGTCTTTCATCCGGCTGAAGGCGTCTTCTTCTTCCGAGCTGATCTGTTGACGATGCCTCGCCTCAGTCTTGACAACCGTCAAGTTCACACTATGAATTGAAAATGGGGGACCCTGATGTAAACAAGATGAAAGTCTTTCTCTGGTCTGCATCCCCTTAACAATTGTGTGTATTGAGCCGTACTGTATTGTACCAATTCTGCAATCTGTTAAATAAAACTCTCCACAAGCAGGAACAAAAAACACTTATGCATGGCACAGAAGTCATGAAATCGAAGAGCATTTACCAATTGTTACGGATCAATTTTGGTCTGTTTCGTGCACAATGAAGTGATATTTATGTATTATTAGATCAGATTCAATGTATTGCCATTGCACAAGTAAGTACAGAGTACAACAGAATGAGGTTTGCATCTAACAAAGGCAAAGTAGTGCAAAGGCAGTAAAGTAAATAGGTTAAGCCGGGTCTAGGCGAGGCGTTGCCAGCTATGATGCAGATGAATCAGACAGGTCGTTTACAATGCAAAGGTATGTGAGTCTGGTGGCTGGGGGAAAAGATTCTAGGTGGGGCGGTGCCGTATTCAATCAGTTTCAGTAAAACAATATAACCAGACCAGCAAACTGATAAGAGGTGGAAAAGGTGACATGTTTGTAAACCAAACCCCTGTACGGGTGTGTGGGGGCATTGTCCCCCAGAAGAAGATCTTTGTGATTTTAACATGTAAATGAAGCACTCAGTGTAAGAGCCAAAGCTATAGGTTATTGTATTATATGAATGTTTAATATTGATTTTAATATAGAATGTTTGTGGTGATGTCATAATAGTACTTTCTAGAACGTAAAACATTCTGGAACGTTTGTGGTGATGTCATAATAGTAGGACCACAGTATGACGTCATGATAGAAAGTTATAGAACCTTCGTGATGTCACCGTATGATGTCATAACCGACATTCTAGAACATTTTGGAGACTGGGAAAATACAGTTTTCTTACCTTGTAGTAGTACTTGTAGCTTGTATTAGTACTTGTAGCTAGTAGGAGCCATTTGTAGTAGTGACAGGAATATTTAGGAAAGTAGATTTAGGACCACTTCTGTAAAGAGAGACTTTGCAAATAAACCATTTGGATATCTTTACTTTGCACTGTGGACATTGCTTTTCTTTATCAACGGACGTACTACTCACGAGTAAGTAATTTTTTATGCGGGGAGCGTTTATGCGACGCGTGCTAGCAGCAATGGCGAGCGGCAAGAAGAGTGCGCTTCTGTCCTCTTTGGCAGATTATGGAGACGATTCCGAGCCTGATTCTGATCCCGAGACCGAAGAGACAGGTGGCCATGGATGGGGTCTAGTCTCTGCGGGCTACGGGGAGGATGACCAGAGTCGGGTGGAGGATCCCAATGAGAAAGGATTTGGAGATGAAGACAGCGGAGACAGTTCCCGCAACTCGGACATGGATGAGTCAGACGAGGGGAGAGACACAGATGATTATAAGGAGATCTCCGATGTAGAAAGGAGAGACCCCAATGAGCTGGTTGCGCTCTTCTCGGAGAAGGTGAGGAACATGTCACCTGATGAGATCAGGATCCCCCCTGAGCCCCAAGGCCGCTGCTCCACTGACCTCCAGGAGAAGATATGCAAGCTGTACGAGCGGAAACAACAGGAAGATTTTGACACAAACTACATCCAGAAAAGGAAGGAATTCCGAAACCCGAGTATTTATGAGAAGCTCATCCAGTTTTGGAGTATAGATGAACTGGGAACCAACTACCCAAAGGACATGTTTGATCCTCACGGCTGGTCAGTAGACTCTTACTATGAAGCTTTAGCCAAAGCCCAGAAAGTAGAGATGGACAAGCTGGAGAAAGCCAAGAAAGAGCGGACCAAGATTGAGTTTGTGACGGGTACCAAGAAAGGCACCAACCCCGCCAACACTGCCCCCTCCACCGCCAGCACCACCACCACCACCACCACCACCACCAGCACCACCACCACCACCACCACAGCCACAGCTGTTGGAGATGGTGGAGCCTAGTGAGTGGATCCACATCACCCTCCTGGGACCAGGTTAACAGCCCCATCAGAACCACAGTGCTGGGGCAGAGGCTGCTACTTTTAAAACATTATCCTTACATTTAAACTTGCACTTTAATTTGTATTATTTAATTTGTTTATTATGATTGATTATTGTATTTGTTATTGAAAATACATTTGATTAAGCAAGTAGCTTAATTAAGATCCAAAAAAAATAAATAATAACTTGTAGTAGTACTTGTAGCTTGTATTGGTACTTGTATTGGCTAGTAGGAGCCACTTTGTAGTAGTATTTGTAGTATTGACAGGAATATTTAGGAAAGTAGATTTAGGACCACTTCTGTAAAGAGAGACTTTGCAAATAAACCATTTGGATATCTTTACTTTGCACTGGAGCGGCTGTGGACATTGCTTTTCTTTATCAACGGACGTACTACTCACGAGTAAGTAATTTGACCAGTGGAGTGGATCGTCGGCCCTCACACTCAGAGAAGAGAATAAAGGGAAAAGACAACCCGTATCCGGGTCTGACAGCACTACCATTACATTTTCATATCATAACATCATAACGCAGAGGCCTCAGACTCACTTTTTTTGCTGCCGGTAGAACATAGCCGAGCCGTCGCATGTCGCGCTAACCCTTCCAGAAGCTTTGTGGTCCGGGCTTGAACTTTCCATAAATGTGTCCATAAATCCATTTAGTTAGATCCAGCACTGAATGTATCTTGTGATTATTATTATACATTTTTGACGACGACAACAAGTCAACAACTATTAGCGTTAGTCATTTCCTGGTTGGCGTGATTCCGGACTTGAGGTCAAACAAATGCCACTCGCTCAGCCAATAGACAATTCGTTTTATTAGTGTGACTTACTTATGATTAGGGATGTCCGATATTATCGGCCTAACGATATCGGCATTAAAATGTGATATCGAAAAATATCGGTATCGGTTTAAAAAGAAAAAATATATACATATATATATTTTTCTTTTTTTTACATTTCTATAACCTTTATTTACCCAGGCAAGCAAGTAAGAACAAATTCTGATTTTATTTATTGTCAAAAGTATGCATAATATTGTGTTAATTCCACAACAAGAGATATGTAATGTTAATTACCTGAAATTATTCAATTTTTTTTCGGGGGGAAACCCTGCATATATCGGTATCGGTTGATATCGGTATCGGAAATTAAGAGTTGGACAATATCGGTATATCGGTATTGGTAAAAAAGCCAATATCGAGCATCCCTACTTATGATGAAAGCACATAAGGGCTTGCACTAAAATAACCCATAGAAATGCATTGGAGGTTGTGGTGTTTGGGGGGGAAAAAAGCCAATACATGAATGAACGAGAGGACTGAGGGGCGATCGGCAGCCAGAGAGAAGTCACCCATGGAGTCAGACAGTGATTCTGAGATTCATTCCAGGACAAAATTAGATGCTGTGGCCGATTGGACTATGATATTCAGAGGCAGGATTTTAAAAATTATTATTATATTTATCATACATCATCATTATTTGGGGGGGGGTAAATATATCTATGTATAGTATATAGCTTAAATGCTAACGTAATGTGGTAACGTTACCGCTATGAATGGATGCAAACGTTATTTAACACATTGCAGAATGGGTACAATACAATACGGCTCAATACAAACAATTGTTAAGGGGATGCAGTCTGGACTGGGTTCCTTATAACAATAACTTGACAACACATGAGTTTAGTTTAGCCGCAGCTACATGTTTACTCTGAGCATCAGGTCAGGAATGCGACAACAGACCAGTAGCGGCTCGTGGATGCTTTGCCACTAGGGGCGCTATACCAAACATTTTGCAAACATGTACAGTACCACGCAACCGACTCATGGCAAGACGTGAGCGATTCGACTCACGCTCACGGCAATGAATCGGCTCTTATGAACGAGTCGCTCAGCTGTTACTACAACAACACACAACCAGTCAAATAAAGTATAGTCTAATTCACAACTTGAAACACAATATATAAATAGAAAAGTTAGAAACAAAACTCGCTCCGTCTCCAAACACACGCAGATCTCTCCCTCTCTCCTTCTCTCTCTCACACACAGCGCGACGTGGAATCGATTCGTTACACAATCAGACCTATTATATACCAAGAATAACTTCAGTATGAGTACAGGGCTGTACACATATTTTGCATATTGTTAAACGAGCCAAGGCTAGCTATTAAACTTGTTATGGTTTGTAACCGACCCCAATCGCACAACACAAGACAGGTATGAGAGTAAGCCAAAACAGGGCATTTATTCAATACAAACAAAAAGCGGCACTGTCCCTTTAAGGGAGAACACAAAAAACACTGGAACAAAGAAATAGGGAAAGAATGTGGCACTGTGCCTTTAAGAGGCAAGCAGGCTAAGGGGAAGGCTAAGGGACAGGGCCAGGGCAAAGGACAGGGCAAGAACAGGGGCACTGGAGAGGGGAACAGGGACAGAGGCCCGGGGAGGCGGGCTGGAGACAGGGACAGAGAAAACAGGGTTAAGGCCTTGGACAGGGCGAGGGCCAGAGCTGCTTACAGGGATGGCAGGGTTCAGACGGCGGAGGCCTGGCAAGGAGATCCTCCTCGGAAGAGAAGAGACGCATCCTCCCGTAGAGGAAGCGATGCGCGCCGGCCTGGCGTCTGGAGTGGAGCGCGCCGGCTTGGGGTCTGGAGTGGGGCGCGTCTGGAGTAGGAGCGCGCCGGCCCGAAGAGCGCGCCGGCTCGGGGTCTGGAGTGGAGCGCGTCTGGAGTAGGAGCGCGTCTGGAGTAGGAGCGCGCCGGCCCGAAGAGCGCGTCGGCTCGGGGTCTGGAGTGGAGCGCGTCTGGAGTAGGAGCGCGTCTGGAGTAGGAGCGCGCCGGCCCGAAGAGCGCGCCGGCTCGGGGTCTGGAGTGGAGCGCGTCTGGAGTAGGAGCGCGTCTGGAGTAGGAGCGCGCCGGCCCGAAGAGCGCGCCGGCTCGGGGTCTGGAGTGGAGTGCGTCTGTAGTAGGAGCGCGTCTGGAGTAGGAGCGCGCCGGCCCGAAGAGCGCGCCGGCTCGGGGTCTGGAGTGGAGCGCGTCTGGAGTAGGAGCGCGCCGGCTTGAAGAGCGCGCCGGCTCGGGGTCTGGAGTGGGGCGCGTCTGGAGTAGGAGCGCGCCGGCCCGAAGAGCGCGCCGGCTCGGGGTCTCGAATGGCACAACGTCTCCCAGTGAGAACAAAGGAATCCTCCCGTGGAAGAATAGAGAGCGATGACGATGTCTCACCAGGAGCGCGGCGGTAGATGGTAGCATACAGATACAGAACGACCCGACGAGGACTGGAGGGGAAGTCCAGGTATTTAAAGCCCTCTGGGGCGCTAATCATAACTTATCACAGCTGTGAAAGGTAGTCCAAGGGTGTGGGCTGTTGAAGAGCAGAGGAGAGTAAAACAACGCGAGGGTGGGGGCTGGTGAGGTGAGGAGACAGGGAATTAAAGGTCCAGGGAAACAGGCGAACCTCACAGTACCCCCCCCTCCACGGGAGCCACCGGGCGACCCAAAAATACAGACAGTGGGGCAGGGGACATGACAAAGCAACAAACAAAAAAAAACTGGGCCATGCTAGCAGGGGAAGCTACACCAAAAGTGGGGCTAGCAGAGGGACAGGGTAGCTGCCAGGGCACTGCTAGCTACAGGGCCTATGCTAGCTGTACTGCTACATTAACATAGAGGCTGCGCTAGCTGCCGGAGCTAGGCTAGCAGACAGGGCTGGACCAGCATGAGAGAACAAGCTAGCTGGAAGGACAGTCCTAGCTGTGGGGAAAACTGATCTTGCTAGCTGAGACAATAAACTAGACGACATCCGAGCAAGGATTCAATTCCAGAGAGACGTTAGGGACTGTAACGTTCTCTGCTTCATCGAGACGTGGCTGGCGCCAGAAGTCCCAGACCACGCCATCCAACCGGCCGATCATTTCTTCATTCACCGCAAGGATAGAACAGCAGAATCCGGTAAACAACGTGGAGGAGGTATTGCCTTCATGTTGAACAAAAATTGGAGTGACCCAACTAACGTGAAGGAACTATCCAACCACTGCTCCCCAGAACTGGAATATATAACCATCAAGTGTCGTCCTTTCTTCCTCCCGAGGGAGTTAACGGCGATCGTCCTGGTCGGAGTGTATATTCCACCGCAAGCTGAAGCCAGCAACAAGGTTGCGCTCTCCAGACTACACGACGAGGTAAATAGAATCCAAGAGGCGAATGTTAACGCCGCCATTTTAGTTCTGGGAGATTTCAATAGCGCCAATCTGAGAAAGGTATTGCCCGACTTCTATCAGCATGTGACTTGCAACACCAGAGGCGGTAACATCCTAGATCACTGTTACACGCAATTTAAAGGTGGCTACAAGGCTCATTCTGATAGTGGCTTCGGTAAGTCAGATCACGCATCAATTTTTCTTACACCGAAGTACAGACAGAGAATTAAAAGTACTCCCGTAGTCTCGCGAGAGGTGCAGAAATGGGATGTGACGTCAGAGGATACGATCCGGTCAGTGTTTCACAACACAGACTGGGATGTGTTCCGCGACACAGATAACATTAATGCCTACACGGAGACAGTGCTGGACTATGTTTGTACTAGGGTGAAAGAAACAATCCCCACTACCAAAATGAAAGTTTACCCAAATCAAAAACCCTGGGTAGACAAATCCGTCCGTGAAGCTCTGAGAGAGCGCACCAAAGCATACAACGACGGCCTAGAGGCAGGCAACATGAATGACCACAAGGTGGCGCGATACAACGTAAGGAGGACTGTGTCAGAGGCCAAACGACGCTACAGGGATAAAATTGAACTCCAGTTTGAACAAGCGGACTCTAGAGCTATGTGGCAGGGGCTCAAAACGATGACAGACTACAAAGGCGCCTCCCTCAAACTGAACAGTGACATCTCCTTAGCAAATGACCTCAATACCTTCTATGCGAGGTTTGATGCTGGTAATAACAACACCAGCTCACAAGCCTCGGCAATGGGGGGGGGGGGTCGGCTGCTGATGGAGGCGCAGTGTTCAGGGTAACAGAGCATGAGGTGAGGCGGACCTTTAAAAAAGTGAATATCAGGAAGGCAGCAGGTCCAGACGGCATCCCCGGCCGCGTCCTAAAAGTCTGTGCCGACCAACTGGCCCCAGTATTCACTGACATATTTAACCTGTCCTTAGAACAGGCTGTCATCCCCACCTGCCTGAAGAAGTCCACTATTATCCCTGTACCCAAAAAATCCAAGCCTGCTTGCCTCAACGATTACCGCCCTGTAGCTCTCACCTCCATAGCCATGAAGTGCTTCGAGAAGCTAGTAAAGGGCTACATCTGCTCCTCCCTCCCCATCAACATGGACCCCCTGCAATTTGCATACCGCCCCAACAGGTCCACGGAGGACGCCATATCCCATGTGCTGCACACAGCAGCATCACACCTGGACAAGAGGCAGGGGAACTATGTGAGAATGCTATTCATCGACTACAGCTCGGCATTCAATACCATAGTCCCCTCCATACTCATAGCCAAGCTCAGGGACCTGGGCTTGGGCTATGACCTCTGCCAGTGGGTCTTGGACTTCCTGACTGGCAGACCCCAGGTGGTGAGAGCAGGCAACTGCACCTCCTCATCCATCACCCTCAACATAGGGGCCCCCCAGGGCTGTGTTCTGAGTCCCCTCCTCTACTCCCTGTACACACACGACTGTGTGGCTCAGCGGAGTAGCAATACAATCGTCAAATTTGCTGACGACACAGTGGTGGTGGGCCTGATCTCTGCCAACGACGAGAGGGCCTACCTGGAAGAGGTCAAGGTCCTGGCGGGATGGTGCCAGGAAAACAGCCTCTCCCTGAACGTCAGCAAAACAAAGGAGATGATTGTGGACTTCAGGAGGTCGGGGGTCAAGGACTACAGCCCCCTCAGCATCGACGGGGCACCGGTTGAGAGAGTCAACAGCTTTAAGTACCTCGGAGCCTACATATCCGAGGACTTGACATGGACCACACACATTAACAGTGTTGTGAAGAAGGCACGACAACGCCTCTACTTCCTCAGGCGCCTAAGGAAGTTCCAAGTCAGCCAGAAGATCCTTAAGAACTTCTACTCATGTACAATAGAGAGCATCTTGACCGGCAACATCACCTCCTGGTTTGGGAATAGCACTGCACAAGACCAAAGCAGACTACAAAGAGTGACACGTTCAGCCGAACGCACAATTGGAGGGGGGCTCCCCACCCTCCAGAACATTTACTACAAGCGTTGCAAGGGCAAGGCTAAGAGAATCATTAAAGACTCCAGTCACCCGAACAACTGCCTCTTTGAACTGCTGCCGTCAGGCAAGCGATACAGGAGTCTCAAGGCGAGCACAGAAAGACTCAGAAGAAGCTTCTATCCCCAGGCCATCAGGCTGCTAAACGAACAATGAATGAACACTACACAACAACAACCACCAAACGCACATAGCACACACATCCACACGCACACACTCACTTTAAACAAACACACTGTAGCACCCACTCCACACACTTATAGCACACACCCACTTTAAACAAACACACTGTAGCACCCACTCCCCACACTTTATATTTATGGATGAAGGATTGCACTACAACTCGTACACCTTACTGTAAATTGTACCTAAAATTGTACCTCATCCCATTTCTGCTTTGCACTAGATAGTACTGTACATTAGTACACTGCATAGTATTGTGTATTGTATATTATATGGTAACTCAGAACATTGTACATATGTCTATACCGAACACTGTGACCTCATTTTCTTCTTTCTTCTTCTAAATTCATGCTATATTATGTTATTATGTTATTTGATACTATCTTGTCTAGCACAGTCTCTGGAGCGTAACAGTAAGAAGCATTTTGTATGAAAGTATTCTGTACTTCTGTATGACAACTATTAAAGAACTTGAACTTGAAGGGGCAGTCCTAGCAGTGGGGAAACTGACCTTGCTAGCTGAAGGGGCAGTCCTAGCAGTGGGGAAACTGACCTTGCTAGCTGAAGGGGCAGTCCTAGCAGCGGGGAAACTGACCTTGCTAGCTGAAGGGGCAGTCCTAGCAGTGGGGAAACTGACCTTGCTAGCTGAAGGGGCAGTCCTAGCAGACTGGAAACTGACCTTGCTAGCTGAAGGGGCAGTCCTAGCAGTGGGGAAACTGACCTTGCTAGCTGAAGGGGCAGTCCTAGCAGTGGGAAAGCTACACAAAAAGTGGAGGCCATGCAGAGGGACCGGGTTAGCTGCCTGGGCATGGCTAGCTACAGGGCCTATGCTAGCTGCAAGGGCTGCATTAACATAGAGGCTGTGCTAGCAGCCGGGGCTAAGCTAGCAGACTGGGGCCATGCTGGTAGTAGATGCCTGGCAAGCTGCAGGGGAGCTAACGAGGCTAACAGGGAAGCTAACAAGGCTAACAGGGAAGCTAACAGGGGAGTCAACAGGGGAACTAACAGGGGAAACTAAACAGGGAAGCTAACAGGGGAGCTAACAGGCTAACAGGGGAGCTAACAGGGAAGCTAACAGGGGAGCTAACAAAGGCTAACAGGGGAGCTAACAGGGAAGCTAACAGGGGAGCTAGTGGGAGCTAGAGAGGGTTAGAGGGAACTAAAAAGGGCAAACTCAACATACACTGTCTGTGCTGGCTGGGGTCGTCGACGGGTCGGGTCGTACTGTTATGGTTTGTAACCGACCCCAATCGCACAACACAAGACAGGTATGAGAGTAAGCCAAAACAGGGCATTTATTCAATACAAACAAAAAGCGGCACTGTCCCTTTAAGGGAGAACACAAAAAACACTGGAACAAAGAAATAGGGAAATAATGTGGCACTGTGCCTTTAAGAGGCGAGCAGGCTAAGGGGAAGGCTAAGGGACAGGGCCAGGGCAAAGGACAGGGCAGGAACAGGGGCACTGGAGAGGGGAACAGGGACAGAGGCCCGGGGAGGCGGGCTGGAGACAGGGACAGAGAAAACAGGGTTAAGGCCTTGGACAGGGCGAGGGCCAGAGCTGCTTACAGGGATGGCAGGGTTCAGACGGCGGAGGCCTGGCAAGGAGATCCTCCTCGGAAGAGAAGAGACGCATCCTCCCGTAGAGGAAGCGATGCGCGCCGGCCTGGCGTCTGGAGTGGAGCGCGCCGGCTTGGGGTCTGGAGTGGGGCGCGTCTGGAGTAGGAGCGCGCCGGCCCGAAGAGCGCGCCGGCTCGGGGTCTGGAGTGGAGCGCGTCTGGAGTAGGAGCGCGTCTGGAGTAGGAGCGCGCCGGCCCGAAGAGCGCGCCGGCTCGGGGTCTGGAGTGGAGCGCGTCTGGAGTAGGAGCGCGTCTGGAGTAGGAGCGCGCCGGCCCGAAGAGCGCGCCGGCTCGGGGTCTGGAGTGGAGCGCGTCTGGAGTAGGAGCGCGTCTGGAGTAGGAGCGCGCCGGCCCGAAGAGCGCGCCGGCTCGGGGTCTGGAGTGGAGCGCGTCTGGAGTAGGAGCGCGTCTGGAGTAGGAGCGCGCCGGCTTGAAGAGCGCGCCGGCTCGGGGTCTGGAGTGGGGCGCGTCTGGAGTAGGAGCGAATGGCACAACGTCTCCCAGTGAGAACAAAGGAATCCTCCCGTGGAAGAATAGAGAGCGATGACGATGTCTCACCAGGAGCGCGGCGGTAGATGGTAGCATACAGATACAGAACGACCCAACGAGGACTGGAGGGGAAGTCCAGGTATTTAAAGCCCTCTGGGGCGCTAATCATAACTTATCACAGCTGTGAAAGGTAGTCCAAGGGTGTGGGCTGTTGAAGAGCAGAGGAGAGTAAAACAACGCGAGGGTGGGGGCTGGTGAGGTGAGGAGACAGGGAATTAAAGGTCCAAGGAAACAGGCGAACCTCACAAAACTATCGATATGAATCGAAAATCTGGAACGTCTTTCTCTGGTCTGCATCCCCTTAACAATTGTGTGTATTGAGCCGTACTGTATTGTACCCATTCTGCAATCTGTTAATAAAGTTCTCATTCATTCATTCATTCAAACATAGACGATATTGAACAAGCCATAATCCACGTATTTTCAATCCAAAAGCGAGAGAGAGAGAGAGAGAGAGAGAGAGAGAGAGAGACTCACTGTTTAGTTGACACGTCCAGGGCAGGAGGGCTTGCCTTGATAAAGTAGTGTATAATCCACTGTTGATGTATTCCAGACCACTGTCCACTGTGTCCAGACTGCATCCGCCATATAGCTTGTTAGCCAAGTGTTAGCTTGTTAGCAGTTAGCAGCACCACACAACACAAGTACTTCATTCCTTTGTCCATTTCCGCTCGAACAGACTGCAAACTACCTGGCGTTCTATCGCCATGCTCTAAGACAAACTCTAACCTTAACCAACTTTGAAAGAGTGCCTAAGCTTAACAGTCTAAAGAACTTGCAGTCACGGCACGCTCTAAGACAAACAGCTGCCTGCATCTCACAACAACACAACTCTCTACCACCAACGGACCAACCTAGGAATAAGCTAGAATTGGAACATTGGAAATTGGATTCGGCCAATCAGAGATCGTCTCTGTGAAATTCTGCTACGGAAAAAAATACTGGCGTCGGCCAATCAGAGAGCGTCTCCGCGAAATGCGGCTACAGAAATTCTTGACGCTACTGGCTAGACCGCTTCAAATCGCGCCCGGATTCCAACATAATAGTCATATTTCAACGCACAACGCGTTATGCACTGATTGGCTGTGACGGATACAGCGATCAAACTGTGACGCGCACTCAGAGCGCTATCGCGTCTAGCCCGGGCCGAGAAATACGAAAAAATAAAAAAATAAAAAAAACAGGAGTCACTTCCTGCTCAGGAAAACAAGTGTTTTTTATTTTAGATAATAACGTTATATTGTGCATTGGAAATACAAACATACTTAAAATGAGTAAATATTATTCATTTTAAACATGTTTATATTATTTATATGGCTATAAAACAAAAAACTAAAAAGTTTTATTTTCTTCTTCTCTGATTTAACAGCAGGTGGGGCGGCGCCCGTGCGCCCCTAGTGGCAGAGCCGCCACTGCAACAGACATCAGTCGATCACAACACTCTTCAACACAGACGATACGTTTCGAACAAAAGTTTGTTACAATCATTTTCATATAACGCTACTTGGGACAGCTCTGCTGTAAACACTGGTGTAGCTGGCTCTGCTCTAATCTCTCTACCCCGCGCTCGGTTGCTAACTTGCTATTGTTTGACAGTCTGCCGTGAACATGGGAAATAATTGCGACAGCTCTGCTGTAAACACTGGGAATAACCTCGGTTGCTACGTCCACACGCAACTGCAAAACCGCAAAACTTCACCCTGGGCTCCGGTTTTCAAGACCGCGGTTGCAGTGTAGCAAATCCCCGGTTGTGTGTGGCCGAACAGTGCAACTGCGCACATACAATCATGGTTATATTAAATCCAGCGCTCGTGTGGACAGGGCCTGAGTCAGTTGACCTGTACAACAGCACCCCGAACCGGCTCCTGGATCTTCACGCCCCTGTCTCCTTCTCACGCTCCTCCCCCTGGTTTACCAGTGAGCCGCGGAAACCGAAGGCAGCAGGCCGTGTCCTTGAGCGCCGTTCCAAGGCGTCAGGGCTCACTGTCCACAGACAGGCGTACAGAGAGCATCAGAAGGTCTATACAAAGGCCCTCAGAGATGCATGGTCAACATTCTACTCCAACATTATCAATAACAGCCCCCGGTAACTCCAAGCAACTTTTCTCCACCATAAATAATCTCCTCAAACCAGGTCAAAGGTAAACACCATCCGCTCTGTTCTCTCTCACTCCTCCACTCCACCTCCCCTGACCGCCTCCGCCCCACAGCCAGGGATCTCCCGCTGCTTGGGCAACATCTCGCAGCGAGAGGTTGAGGACATCATCACCAAGATGAGACCATCCACATGCACCCTTGACCCCTTTCCCCACAGCCCTTGTAAAAACCCATATAACTGCCATAAGTCCCCTCATCACCACAGCTATTAACCACTCCCTCCAAGCCGGCCATGTTCCACCTGCTTTAAGAACAGCCATCATCACACCCCTCCTGAAAAAACCCACCCTTGACCCGGAAGTTCATGCCAACTACAGACCCATCTCCAACCTGCCCTTTCTCCCCAAGGTGCTGGAAAAGGTAGTAGCCGCCAAACTTCACCAACATCTCAAACACAATAATTTATTCTAAAATAAAATGTATTTGGCCCGACAACACACGTTAATGTCCCCATGGGCCGGACACGTCTTCTTGAAACAAGTCAAGAAGAAACATAACAATAAATCAAGAACAAAACAAAAACACCAGGAAATCCAAAATAAAATGAAAAATAAATAAACGAATAAATTAATGCAACACTCCCAGACATACACGAAGGTAAGGAAAAACTCACTAAAAACCTAGCAAAAAAAGCACCACATGCAATGTGGAGGGGAGAAACCTTAGAAGGGCCGTTCAAGAGGGGATCTCCCTTCTTAGATGTCGGTGATAGTAGTGTTGCTATAAAACAGGCGCAACAGTTGGTAAGCATCTACATATGTAATGAAACACAAATAAGTACATGCAATACCAACTGGGGTACATAAGAACATTTTGAAAGATTGAAAATAGAGCTGATGACGGATCCATTTGAGGTAGGAGGGCGGCGCAGAGAGGATCGCATCCTCCCGGTCACCATCACGGGACGTCCACCACTCCGGTCATCACCACGAGACATCCACTCACAGGGAGACGGGGGGACAGGTGTTAGACTAGACAGGGTCCATTTTCAGAAAATCATAACCCTGAAGGCATTTCGTGTTTATTTTTGGTACACAACATTTCTAGGGGTATTAAGGGGTGCTGAATCCAAATCTGCTGTATACCAAGCTCAAAAATGTCAAATAAGGCCTCGAAATTGAGAAATCCAACATGGCCGCCAGCGCCAGGCTGAAATCTATTTAAGTGCTTTATATCTTTTTGACTAAACAAGGTAGAAACATGAATGAAATGTGTTTTTATATGTTTGCATACATGAGGAATTTAAAATCATATCCTGATTTTAGATCAGTTGTGAAAATGTTGCTTGAAACTCATATTTATAGCAGAAACTGTGGTTGTTATTGATGCATAACTCATCAACCAAATAAGAAAGAAAAGCAGGATGATCCCAGGCCATGGATTTATTCATCAAACTCTTTTCTCTTGAATTTTTTTAATCAACATGCCATTTATGCAAATTAGATAGTCCTTAATATGCGTACAGTAGCTTAGGTACAGTAATTTATTGTCAGTCATCAATCGTATTCAGGCAGGTGTCGCAGGTGTCTTGCAGTTGCATGATTCATCCAATGCCACTTTTCCTGAATAGAATAGATTATAATATAATAAAATAAAAATATTATTTTACCATATCAATATAAGTGAATGTTCAAGTTTCTTTATTAGTTGTCATACAGAATACTTTGCATAAAATGTTTCTTTCTGTGTTGCTCCTGAGAGTGTGCTAGATAATAACAAGATAGTATAAAATAAGTATAATAAGTATAAAATAGAAAGTCAAGTACATAAACAAGTGTAAACAACCAAATTGTTCAGTGTATCTATATATACAGTACAGCTGGTACAAGAATGGTGAAGTATAGCTTAGCTTGTGGTGCCACCTTGTAGTGGTGAGGTGCAATAAGGAATGAGAATGATGTGCAATTTCCTTACCAATAATATAAATATAAAGTGTAAAGTGTGTCTAAAGTGGTAAAGTGGGTGCTACAGTGTGTTGTTTATTTAAGTGAGTGTATGTGCGCTGTGGGTGTGTTGATGGTTTGCTTATTGTTCATTGTTCATTCATTGAGCATCCTGATGGTCTGGGGATAGAAGCTCCTTCTGAGTCTCTCTGTGCTTGCTATGAGACTCCGGTATCACTTGCCTGACCGCAGCAGTTCAAAGAGGCAGTTGTTTGAGTGGCTGGAGTCTTTGATTATTCTCTTAGCCTTGCCCATGCACCGCTTGTTGTAAATGTCTTGGAGAGTGGGAAGCCCACCTTCAATTGTGCGTTCGGCTGAACGGGCCACTCTCTGTAGTCTGCTGCGGTCTTGTGCAGTGCCCAAGTTCCCAAACCAGGAGGTGATATTGCCAGTCAGGATGCTTTCTATTGTGCATGAGTGGAAGTTCTTGAGGATCTTCTGACTCACGTTGAACTTCCTTAAGCACCTAAGGAAGTAGAGGCGTTGTCGTGCCTTCTTGATAACACTGTCAATGTGTGTGGTCCATGTCAAGTCCTCGGATATGTGGACTCCGAGGTACTTAAAACTGTTCACTCTCTCAACCGGTGCCCCGTCGATGCTGAGGGGGCTGTAGTCCCTGACCCCGACCTCCTAAAGTCCACAATCATCTCCTTTGTTTTGCTGACGTTCAGGGAGAGGCTGTTCTCTTGACACCATCCCGCTAGAACCTTAACCTCTTCCAGGTAGGCCCTCTCGTCGTTTGCAGAGATCAGGCCCACCACTACTGTGTCGTCAGCAAATTGTATGATTGTGTTGTTGTTCCGCTGTGCCACACAGTCATGTGTGTACAGGGAGTGGAGGAGGGGACTCAGACCACAGCCCTGTGGGGCCCCTATGTTGAGGGTGATGGATGAGGAGGTGCAGTTGCCTGCTCTCACCACCTGGGGTCTGCCCGTCAGGAAGTCCAAGACCCACTGGCAGAGGTCATAGTTCAAGCCCGGGTCCCTGAGCTTGGCTATGAGTTTGGAGGGGACTATGGTATTGAATGCTGAGCTGTAGTCGATGAATAGCATTCTCACATAGTTCCCCTGCCTCTTGTCCAGGTGTGATGCTGCTGTGTGCAGCACATGGGCTATGGCGTCCTCCGTGGACCTGTTGGGGCGGTATGCAAATTGAAGGGGGTCCAGGTTGATGGGGAGCGAGGAACAGATGTAGCATCCGAGGTTGGTGGCAGAGTCTCTTGTGGACAGCCTTTGCAGAATAACTCAAGGCACACCATAGATCTTGCAGATGAATCTCTCTGTTGATGTCACAAGATCTTCTGTGAAAGGGCCCTTCCCAAGGCCAGCAAGATCAGTGTGATGGTGCTTGAACACCTGCCAGGCTGTTTTCTTTCCGTGAACACTGAACTGGGACACACTGTCACATCCGGTGAGGGCATGGAAGGCAAGGATTGTGTCCAGTTGATCATCAGATAGTAGCTTTCTAATGTCATGTACTGGAAAATATTTTGGATCCTTCGATGTCCCAGCTTTCATGTAGAGATGCGTACATCGGATTCTGTCATAGTGAGCCAAGAGTAGAAGCAGCACATCTGTGTCACGCGCTGACACAACGATTGTTTCCACTGGAGCCTGGATGAGAAAATCAGACGTGTATCAGCTTCCTCATGGTCAGCACTCAGAGAGGAGACTTCAAGATCTGGATCTGTTGACTTGACAGTTGTCCCTTCAGCAAACCTCTCTGATACTACAACTACAGGTTCATCATCCGGGCTGTGCTCTATCAGGTGGTTTGAGAGTAGTTGAGCGATATCTGATTTGTTGTCTTCAAGGGCCATGAAGCTCGACCAATCGGCAGGAAGTGGAACAGACTTGTTTTTGATTTCACGACGTACTGGCCTGTGGCGCTGTTTGCGTTTCACCCTTGTGCCTGTTTTGATGGATTGGTCATGGTATCTGTCAAAGACGACATCTACTCTCTGGTATTTTGCTCCCATCTTCAACACGGTGTCAGTGAACTTGTTGGCATAGTCACCAAATGTTGTAGTGTCAGGTGGCTTTCCGAGTGCCATTACCAGAGCTTGGCCATCAATGACCAGGCAGCTGGGTCCCTGAAGGGTAAGATCTGCAGGGGTTTTAACTTGTTTCGTCAGTATATTTGCTAACACAGACTTGTTGGTGGAATGTAGACTCCCGTTAGTTGTGGCCAGAGATGGCGAGATGGGCATGAGCTCATGCTGGAGGATATTGTCAAGGTCTACCTTACGACCTGCTCTGTAAGCTGTGATGAGCATTTGTAGAATCTGCCTGTCCACTTTGATGGTGTTTTGCTTGTTCTTGGAAAGTTGCACAACTTCATACAAAGAGGCAAATGTCTTTGGCTTTGTTCTTTCGAATGGGTGATTTCAGGTTCAGGTGCTGGTCACTATCTGGAGGTTCACACAAACGTTTGTCCACAAACATGTTCAGTTGTGCCTGTCCAAGGTGTTCTGTGCCAAGTATGGATTCTTGAATCTCCGGTGTGACTACGTCCTTGTTGATGTATGTAAGAAAACTTACAAAAGCACATTTAATTCAGGTTTGTACCTTGTGTAGTCACACTTAACTCATTAAGCACCACCATTTATTTTTTGAAAATTTGCCTAAAACAGCATGCTTACATTAAAATGCTTATATATCCAGATTTATAAGAGCTACTTGCATAAACTTGGTACCTGAAGAAAGCCAAGACTTGGGGGATTCTAATGTTGGTGTCCAACACTGTACAGTTATTACCAAATTGCTGTAGTATTCCTGCAAACACTGAAGAAATGTCATTTTTTGTATCCTCACCTATACAAAGATTACAGTTAGACAGTCAAAAACACCCTGTTACTCATGGTTGCACCCCAGCTATATTCATACTTTCTTCCTCCATAGGTGCAGATGTTCTGTGCAAACGTTCATGTCAGTAGAATAAAAACTGTGGGTTTAGCACCTGTTTTTGTGGAGAGAGGGCCTGGTGCTGGCGGCCATGTTGGATTTCTCAATTTTGAGGCCTTATTTGACATTTTTGAGCTTGGTATACAGCAGATTTGGATTCAGCACCCTTAATACCCCTAGAAATGTTGTGTACCAAAAATAAACACAAAATGCCTTCAGCACTTTATACAAGCACATTTTCTGAAATTCTGCCTAGTCTAATAGATGTAGTAAGCATATATGTGAATATAATAGATACATGTAGTATGTGAATAGAATAGAAGTACATAACCAAGCAATGAACTCAACTTCTTTTTCTCCCATTTTTTCTATTTTTCTCCCATCCCAATTTCGTATCGTCCAATTCTACCCTCCCCTGTCTCGAACGTTGTTAGGCCATGCCTCCCACAAGCCGGCTGCAATGTGGACTAAGCCTTACATCACGTGTCCCCTCCGGTACTCGAGGAAGCAGCAGTCGCATCTTTTCACCTGCACAGCGCGATCTCTCAGTGTCGGGGGTCTGCGTTTGGAGGGCACGCCGCCCCCGTCGCTTCCTGATTCTGCTGCGCAGGCGCACCAACCGACCTGTAGGAGTCGCTGTCCACAACGTCCGATCCCCACCCATCAGCTTCCCACCCCCTAATACTGCCAATTGTATTAGTATGAACGACCAGCCAAGCTGATCAGCCAATGCGTCTCCTGCATTGGTGGTGAGAGCCTTGCCCACTGCACCACCTAGCTGCCTATGAACTCAACTTCTAAACCACAGGCATGGTTTAGACGTTGTAGGTTGGACAGAAGACGGTATGAAGCTGATCCATGACCTCAATGGTGCACATAACCAATGTGGGGGTAGAACAGTCACTGCAATCTTGGCCAACAGCCCGAGACATCCACCACCTTGGTCAACACTACGAGACAACCACTCGGAGAGATGGGGACAGGGGTTAGAGAGTTCCCATGTTTGTAGTGGGCGGAGTTGGAGCAATAAATACATGTAGTGAGTATGCATACATGGTGACAGTAGAATCAAAGTATAAGAACATTATGAAATTAAGTAATAGATAGAACTAACAACTACTGCAAACGTATGTATACAGGATGAGATACAAGATGATGACTCAGGGCCATATGCCCCGGGGGGCAGGAGAAACCACTCAGAATAGGTCAGGGCAGAGCAGGTAAGGTTCAACGCTGCAGGCCAGACAGAAGACGGTATGAAGCTGTTCCATGGGACCGGTTGGTGCTCATGTCCAGTATGAGGTAGAAGGTCACTGGAATGTCTATATTGATAAATTCACTCAGAGACAGAGACAGGGGTTAAAAAATCTCAGCAGACAGATATCCTAACTAAACTAGACAGATTAATCTAAGGGTCAGTCCCGACCAGGTGAGTACCAGGGTAGGTTGAAGGAGAGAGAGAAAAGATGGGTCTTAAGCAAGGATTTAAAAGCTTCGGCAGAGCAGGTGTCCCTGATGACGGCAGGTAATTTATTCCACAGGTAGGGAGGGCGGTAGACAAAGGCTCTGTGGCCAACGGATTTCTTTTTAACCCTAGGAATCGATAGAAGCCCCGCATTTTGTGAGGGCAGAGCACGAGCTGGCGAGTATTGTGAGATGAGATCGGATAGATAGAGCGGTGCGAGCCCATTTCAAATTTTGTAAGTGAGGGGCGGCTAAATGGCGCAGTGGGCAAGGCGCTCGCCACTAATGCAGGAGATTCTGGGTTCGAGCCCAGCTCTCGGCATTGCTACCAGCTTGGCTGGTCGTTCATACTAACACAATTGGCAGTGTTAGGGGTGGGAAGCTGGTGGGGTGGGGATCGGACGTTGTGGACAGCGACTCCTACAGGTCGGTTGGTGCGCCTGCGCAGTAGAATCAGGAAGCAATGGGGGCGGCGTGTCCCTCCCACGCAGACCCTTGCCGCTGAGAGATTGCGCTGTGCAGGTGAAAAGATGCGAAGGCTGCCTCCTCGAGTACCGGAGGGGACACGTGATGCAAGGCTTCGTCCACATTGCAGCCGACTTGTGGGAGGCATGGCCAAACAGCGTTCGAGACAGGGGAGGGTAGAATTGGACAATATGAAATTGGGATGGGAGAAAAATAGAAAAATGGGAGAAAAAGTAGATAACATTTTTTTTTGTAAGTGAGGAGTAGCACTTTAAAGTCAGATCTGGCTTGAATAGGTGCGGCTAAGTGGCGCAGTGGGCAAGGCGCTTGCCAGTAACACAGGAGATGCTGGGTTCGAGCCCAGCTCTCTGCGTTGCGTCCGGCTTGGCTGGTCGTTCATACTAATACAATTGGCAGTATTAGAGGGTGGGAAAGCCGGTGGGTGGGGATCGGACATTGTGGACAGCGACTCCTACAGGTCGGTTGGTGCGCCTGTACAGCAGAATCAGGAAGTAGCGCGGGCAGCGTGAGCCTCCCACGTGTTACTCCTCGGCACTGAGAGATTGCGCTGTGCAGGTGAAAAGATGCGACGGCTGCCTCATCGTGTACCGGAGGGGACACGTGATGCAAGGCTTCGTCCACATTGCACAGACTAGTGAGAGGCATGGTCTAACAACGTTCGAGACAGGGGAGGGTAGAATTGTATAATACGAAATTGGGATGGGAGAAAAATAGAAAATGGGGAGAAAAAATTAGATAAAAAAAAGATCTGGCTTGAATAGGAAGCCAGTGTAAGGAGGACAAAACTGGTGCGATGTGATCAAATGTTCTAGTGTTAGTCAGTATCCGTGCAGCCGCATTTGCACGAGTTGAAGATTCTTGATGCTTGAATTAGGTAGGCCTGAAAAAAGTGCATTACAGTAGTCTAGACGTGATGAGACAAATGCATGAATTAGCGTTTCAGCATCAGCCAGAGTTAAAATGGGGCGAATATTTGCGATATTACGAAGATGGAAGAAGGCAATTTTGGTGAAATTTTGTGCTTTTTTTTAACTTTCTTTTTTTAGCGTTTATCGCTTTTCTGGTCAAGCATGACCGACAGAAACAGGTTGACATGGGATGTAGAGCAGGGGAAGACATTCTGAGAAATGACGGCGGGTCCGGGAATCGAACTCGTGTCCCCCAGATCCGTGACGATACCTGTATGTCCCTATGCCATAAATGTCATGTATGTTGTGTATGTCATAAATGTCAATATGAATTGAAAATGGGGGACCCTGATGTAAACAAGACAAACGACTTTCTCTGGTCTGCATCCCCTTAACAATTGTGTGTATTGAGCCGTACTGTATTGTACCCATTCTGCAATCTGTTAAATAAAGTTTTCATTCATTCATTCATTCATTCATTCATTCATTCATTCATTCATTCATTCATTCATTCATTCATTCATTCATTCATTCATACTTCAGGATAGAGTACAAGGTCTCCCTCCTCACCCATCAGTGCATCCACAGCAACGCCCCCTCCTATCTAAAAGAACTCATTGCTCCCCCGACCTCCACCCGCTCCCTCCACTCTGGATACTCAAACACACTCAAACCCATACACAGGACACACCTTCGCACCATGGGCGACCGGGCCTTCTGCTCCGCTGCTCCTCGGCTGTGGAATGCCAGTACTGTATGTCATGTATGTCAGAAATGTCATGATATATATCTGTATGTTGCGTATGTCATTAATGTCATGATGAATTGAAAATGGGGGACCCTGATGTAAACAAGACGAAAGTCTTTCTCTGGTCTGCATCCCCTTAACAATTGTGTGTATTGAGCCGTACTGTACTGTACCCATTCTGCAATCTGTTAATAAAGTTTTCAATCAATCAATCAAAACTCCCCGGCCATCTAAGAGCACCACAGTCCGTTGAGGCTTTTTAAAGGGGACTAAAAACATTTCTTTTTAACAAGGCATTTGCCCAAATAGACCGACCGATGCCTTGTGTGTTTTAAAAAAATTATTTAATTTGTTTTTATTTTGATCTGAATGTTTCTTCCATTTTCATTGGTTGTTTTATTCATTTTAATTGTTTTATTTTATGTACTACCTGTACTACCTGAACTGTCACTTATATCGCTTCCATGCTCTGTTTGATCTCAGTTAGCTTGCTCCTCCTCTCTCTCTCTCTCTCTCTCTCTCTCTCTCTCTCTCTCTCTCTCTCTCTCTCTCTCTCTCTCTCTCTCATACAAGTATGTGGGTGTTGTTCTAAGGAGTAGCCGACCTGGGCGGGTGCCAGACACACCTACAGCAAGCATGAGACGGGGCGACATGCCGAACACATTTCCACGCGCCGGAGCGCAGATGATTCACATTGTTGAGACGTTATTGCCAGAACAACTCTGGCCCCTCACCTCCAGGATTTAAACTCCCAGCAACCCAGGTTTACCCAGTTATATAGCTGTTGCATTCTTCCCCCTTACACACACACACACACACACACACACACACACACACACACACACACACACACACACACACACACACACGCACACACACACACACACACACACACGCACACACACACACACACACACACACACACACACACACACACACACACACACACACCACACGCACGCACGCACACACAAATATGTGTCTACCATGCTTGTGTACTATCAGCACCCACTTTAACCACTTAACACACTTTTTTTTTTGTATCCACTTTTTCTCCCATTTTCTATATTTTCTCCCATCCCAATTTCGTATCATCCAATTCAACCCTCCCCTGTCACGAACGCTGTTTCTTGCCTCCCACAAGCCGGCTGCAATGTGGACTAAGTCATACATAGCACAAGTCCCCTCCGGTACTTGAGGTAACAGCAGTCGCATCTTTTCACCTGCGCAGCTCGATCTCTCAGTGGCGAGGAGTAACGCGTGGGAGGCTCACGCTGCCCCCGACACTTCCTGATTCTACTGCGCAGGCGCACCAACCGACCTGTAGGAGTCGCTGTCCACAACGCCCGATCCCCACCCATCAGTTTCCCACCCCCTAATACGGCCAATGTGTATTAGTACGGACGACCAGCTAAACTGAAAGCAATGTGGAGCGCTGGGCTCGAACAGGCGAGCCCAGCGTCTCCGCATTCGTGGCGAGCGCCTTGCCCACTACGCCACGTAGCCGCCACACTTAACACACTTTATATTTATTGGTAAAGAATTTGCACTACAACCCATACCTCATTACACCTTACTGTAAATTGTACCTAAATTGAACCTCATCCCATTTCTGCATTGTACTGTATATTGTATTGTAACTCAATTACTTTTCTATTCTGCATTGAATATTGTATATATTATGTACATTGAACACTTTTGTCTACGTACTTGACTTCTATTTTATACTTATTATACTTATTTTATACTTATCTATTTTTATCTAGCACAATCTCTGGAGCAAAACAGAAAGAAGCATTTTATATAAAAGTACTCTGTATTTTTGTATGACAACTAATAAAGAAACTTGAAACTTGAACCTACTATCAGCTGAGGACCCAGCCCTTCTCTTGGCACTATGTGACACATTCCTCGTCGTAGACCTTGACTCTTCACATCCCATAGAGGTAGTTTCACAGGGTGTGTGTGTGTGTGTGTGTGTGTGTGTGTGTGTGTGTGTGTGTGTGTGTCTGAGTGTCTGATAACCGCTCACACACCGACCCACCTGGAAGAACTCACTGGACTCTGTCAACACACACACACACACACACACACACACACACACACACACACACACACACACACACACACACACACACACACTTAGACATTTAGAAACGCCGCTAAGTTCAAGTTTCAAGTTTTGTTTTATTTGTCACATGTAAGGTACAGGTACATTACAGTGGCTGTAGTGGCTCGGGAGGTAGAGCAGTCGTCTTGCAATCCGGAGGTTCCAAGTTCGATTCCCGCTCCTCCCGGGCAGATGTGTCCTTGAGAAAGACACTTAACCCCTCATTTGTCCCGATGAGCAGGTTGGCACCTTGCATGGTCGCCTCCGCTGTCGATGTGTGAACGGGTAAAATGTGAGGAACAAAATTGTAAAGAGCTTTGGATAAAAGCGCTATATAAATGCAGCCATTCGTTTACTCTTTATATTTTACAGTGAAATGCTTGGTTCTGTATGAGTCCCCTGAGAATGTGTTTCATACAGTAAAAAAGTTATAATAATAATAATAATAAAGACCAAACACTGTACAATTGATACAATATATAACTAAAATGAGTTAGGCATGTAGTGCAAATCTTTTAGTAATAATAAATAGATACAATATGGTGTAGTGTTGATTGATTGATTGATTGATTGACAATTTTATTAACAGATTGCAGAATGGGTACAATACAGTACAGCTCAATACACACAATTGTTAAGGGGATGCAGACCAGAGAAAGACCTTCGTCTTGTGGTGTTCTTGTTTTGTTCTTGACTTATTGTGATGTTTCTTCTTGACTTGTTTAAAGAAGAAGTGTACGGCCCATGGGGACATTAACGTGTGTTGTCGGGCCTTACAAATAAATTTGATTTGATTTGATTTGATTTACATCAGGGTCCCCTGTACATTGGAGGTTGTGGGGTGGGGGGGGGGGGGGGGGTAACTGTACATTGGATTATCGACTAAACCTTACTTGGTCCCAAGAAGAGGGTCTTGTGTATTATTGGGTTTAATAGGACATTTATTGTACATTGGAGGGGGTTGCGTTAGGACATTTACAGGGGCCAGTTTCGAAGTTAAAAAGTGTTTAAAGTGTCTAAAGTGAATGTTAAAGGTGAGTGTTTAAAGTGAGTGTGTGAATGCAGAATGGATGGGTTAGTGTTGCGTAGAGTCATTGAGCATCCTGATGGCCTGGGGATAGAAGCTCCTCTTGAGTCTCTCTGTACCAGCCATGAGACTCCGGTAGCGCTTGCCTGACCACAGCAGTGCAAAGAGGCAGTTGTTTGGGTGGCTAAAGTGATGCTTTGGCTTGCAGTATTATCCAAACCTTTGAATGTGTCGAACGTTATCGTATAGAATACAAGACGGCCATGTTATTGTCTGCGCATAGGTTGCTTTGAGTGGGACGCTGTGACTTATCCTATGACCATTAAAGGTGCTGTAAGTGGTATTGTTTTTCTTAAAGTAAGTGGTCTACATGCTAAAATAATAACTCTACATTCCGACAGCCATCACTGGTATCGAGTGTTTGGTCAGCAACATGGGTTGCCAATCTGTTACTGTGACTAATAACAGTGATATCCATGGTACACAGAAACCACAATTAAAGGAGCTGTAAGTGGTTTTAGTTTTAGTTGAAATAAGTGTTAAATAGCTCTACATTCCGACAGCCATCACTGATGTACAGTAGAGTGTTTGGTCAGTAACACGAGTCTGCCAGTCCCTCCGCTCTGCAGTAAACAGAAAGTGCTACAAGTTCTGGTATCCCGTTCCCACTTTATCCAATCAGGAGAGAGAACTCCACAGTGCAAAAATGGTCTGACAAACAATAAGAAATCTAGCTTTAAAGGGACAGTTTATTGCTTTTGAGTTTTTCAAATGTATTTATTTTTGAGCGCCACAAACAGAGTGTCATTCGGCTCAAGAGACAAGCAGATATCTCTACAGCAGATATCTCCAAAACAAGGCGAATCACACCGGAACGATCAGGATGGACTCCGTACAATATTATATTCTATATGTATATTGACTGAACACTTTTTTTTAAAACATACTTTTGACTTTTTCGATTTTATACTTCTTATGTATTTTTTTTTTATCTATAGCACACTTCCAGGAGCTCATAGAGAAAAAAGCATTTCATGATAAAGTATTCTGTATTTTACTATGACAATTAATAAACAAACTTGAAACAATATGTTTTTGTTTTTATTTTGGGGTGAACTGCCCCTTTAAGCCAGTGGTGGATAGACAACGTAAAACAGAACACACTCGAACCAACATTTGTTTTGTAATTCCACTGACTGCCTAATAGCACTGGGTTAGGATTAACATTATGGTTAGGAATCGGATTAGGAAAACATTCCAACACATAATTTTACTTGTTGACTTTCAGGTTGGGTGAACACTTTATTCCATCGGGTGTCATCTGCACAGCGGAGCGCGAGGGTGAGAATGGAATATCAGGAAGAATGTTTCATGCCCCAAAAAGCCGTGCTACACAGAAACCACAATGGACCTGTCTCAAAACCCTGCCCCTTTTCTTGATCCTCCAATCACAACTGTCGCTTACCTCGGACAAACCAAGTTTGTCCGAGGTAAGCGACAGTTGTGATTGGAGGATCAAGAAAAGAGGGCAGGGTTTGAGACAGGTCTATTAAAGGTGCTGTAAGTGGTATTTTTCTTTGTTAAAATAAGTGTTAAATAGCTCTACATTCCGACAGCCACCAAGTTTTGTTTTATTTGTCACATTTAAGGTACATGTACATTACAGTGAAATGCTTGGTTCCGTACGAGCCTCCTGAGATTGTGCTTCATACAAAAATAAAAATAAAGACCAAACACTATGCAAAATATACAATATACAAAACTAAAGTACAAAATGCAAACATGAGGTAGAGATGTAATGCAAATCTTTTAGTAATAAATAAATAAAATATGGTGTAGTGTCTAGGTGTGAAGTAAAGTACATTTCCTGGTATCCCGTTCCCACTTTATCCAATCAGGAGAGAGAACCCTAGATATTTTTATTAATTTCAAGAAATCCTGCAACGACAAATTAGTTTACTGCACTGGCAGATTATTTTACTTGTTTCAAGCACATATTATTTCAGGTATCCTGTTCCTTGTGGTCAACTTGTCTAACATATTTAGGTCTTTATGTGATAAGACTTGTCATAATTATAATAAGTGCCTACTAAGCCTACTAAACCGAGGACATTTACTTATTATGTTCGAATGAACGAGGAAACAAACTATTAATAACGACCGCCACCACTGAATGCTGCTAAGTGACCCTGCAGCATTCCACCACCTGGCGTCTTTACAGAGTGTCTGACATGAATTCAACTTGTGTGTTCCATTGATTGATTGATTGAAAACTTTATTAACAGATTAAGGAATGGGTACAATACAGTACGGCTCAATACAAAACAACTGCTAAGAGGATGCAGACCAGAAAAAGACTTTAGTCTTGTTTACATCGGGGTCCCCCATTTTCAATTCATCAGAACATTTATGACATACAAGACATACAGATATACAGAACTGTGTAGTAAAAAGAGTTCATAAAAAATATATACATCCGAAGGGAAAGAAACTGTACAGTGGTGGGGGGGGGTTGGACATTTACAGGGGCCAGTTTCTAATTGCAGCCACCCGTAGGTGCTCTTTGAGAGCGGTTTTGAAGGAGGGTAGGGATTCACATTCCTTCACGGTTTTGGGTAGGGCGTTCCACATTATTGTGGCATAATTGCAAAACGTGTTTAGTCCCTTGTTTGAGCCGAATCTGGGTTGAATCTGTCAGGGGTGTAAAAAGTACCCAGAAATTATACTTAACACTTTGAGTGCCAGCAGGGGGGCCAGAAATAGCGCTTGAGTGCCAGCGCTGTAGTCAATGGGAGGGCCATCACATTTTCGAACGCATAAACTATATCTTAAATTATGGCTATGTGTCTAATACGCCCATCGCTTATCAATGACTTGTTTCCAGTCAACATTGTTGAAACGGATTGTTTTTTAATCGGTTAATTTCCGTTTTATACCATTTTGAAAACGCTCGTTTTTTTAAACGTCCAGAAAAAAAAGATTCTCAGGAATCGCGCTTTACTGGAATACACAAAACACGTTGTCAATTTTCTCCCTATTTATGAATCGTTTTCAAATAAACGCTAGATTAACGATAGTATATGTGTACTTATGCACGCTAGAGAAGCGTTGAGATATAGGTGAAAAGAGCTCTGATTATCCCAAGACTGGTCAAATAGATTCCTTACCTCAGATCAGATTACCGCAGGATTAATAACGTTAGCGTTAGTTCGGCCAGATTAACAAATATACTAATTAAAATGGTTGGACCTGTGAGATTTGTACTTTATTTTTTTTTAAATGTGGCCCAATATCAGATTCCAGTGTGAACTGGTTCCACGCTCCTGAACTGACCAGCATGCACTTAATGAACAATAATGAAGGTGGATGTACAGTAAACATGGAGGACACTGAAGTCACGGTTTATGGTTTAATTTATAAGTTGATGTGCAGTCGAGGCTAATTGGTGAGCAGATGATAATGGTGGCGAGGAGGTGAAAGAGACATTTCTTCTTTCAATATGCTTTCAAACAATATTATACGTCCCCTCAAGTCTTGCTTGCACACAAGTATCACCTCAAATACTTGTAAGGTAAACACCTCCATGTCTGTATCCACTGACCACCTCCATCACAGCTGTCTTCCATGTCTGTATCCACTGACCACCTCCATCACTGCTGTCTTCATGTCTGTATCCACTGACCACCTCCATCACAGCTGTCTTCATGTCTGTATCCACTGACCACCTCCATCACAGTTGTCTTCATGTCTGTATCCACTGACCACCTCCATCACAGCTGTCTTCATGTCTGTATCCACTGACCACCTCCATCACAGCTGTCTTCATGTCTGTATCCACTAACCACCTCCATCACAGCTGTCTTCCATGTCTGTATCCACTGACCACCTCCATCACAGCTGTCTTCCATGTCTGTATCCACTGACCACCTCCATCACAGCTGTCTTCCATGTCTGTATCCACTGACCACCTCCATCACAGCTGTCCTCCATGTCTGTATCCACTGACCACCTCCATCACAGCTGTCTTCATGTCTGTATCCACTGACCACCTCCATCACAGTTGTCCTCTATGTCTGTATCCACTGACCACCTCCATCACAGCTGTCTTCATGTCTGTATCCACTGACCACCTCCATCACAGCTGTCTTCATGTCTGTATCCACTGACCACCTCCATCACAGCTGTCTTCATGTCTGTATCCACTGACCACCTCCATCACAGCTGTCTTCCATGTCTGTATCCACTGACCACCTCCATCACTGCTGTCTTCATGTCTGTATCCACTGACCACCTCCATCACAGCTGTCCTCCATGTCTGTATCCACTGACCACCTCCATCACAGCTGTCTTCATGTCTGTATCCACTGACCACCTCCATCACAGCTGTCTTCCATGTCTGTATCCACTGACCACCTCCATCACAGCTGTCTTCCATGTCTGTATCCACTGACCACCTCCATCACAGCTGTCTTCCATGCAGGGGTGTAAAGTACTTGAGTAATTGTACTTCGTTACAATACTTAAGTACTGGTTTGGGGGATTTGTACTTTACTTGAGTATTATTAGGTTTGTATACTTTGTACTTTTACTCCATTACATTTCAGAGAAAAAAAACATACTTTTTAGTTTACTCCTTACATTTAAAATGCAGACCTACAAAGTACAAAGTACAAATCTCACAGGTCCAACCATTTTAATTTGTATATTTTAATTGTTTATCTGGCCGAACTAACGTAAACGTTATTAATCCTGCGACCGCAGGTAAACAGCCAATCAAATCTCCATCAATGGAAAATGAACCCGCCCATACCCCTGCTGATTGGTCCTTGTGCAACACTAGAAAGCAGGGATCTTTGATTAAACACCTGCTATCAGAAGAAGAGACAATCAGATCCGTTAATTATGCTGTGGTTAATATTGTGATATTAATATTCAGGGTACTCCAGTATTCTTTCTTTAATATTGTGATATTATTCAGGGTACTCCAGTATTCTGTCTTTAATATTGTGATATTATTCAGGGTACTCCAGTATTCTGTCTTTAATATTGTGATATTATTCAGGGTACTCCAGTATTCTGCCTTTAATATTGTGATATTATTCAGGATAATCCAGTATGCTGTGGTTAATATTGTGATATTATTCAGGATACACCATTCTGTTTTTAATATTGTGATATTATTCATGCTGTGATGTGAATGCCGTCCATGTTAGTTTACCTTCAATGGAGAAGTGCATTAAATAATTTTAATGCAAAAAAAGTGTCCTCTGTTCTTTCATTTCAGCATTGTCTATCGCAGAACACATTCCATTGTGGGCAGAGTGTATGCTTGGTTTCATTCCAGCCTTGCCTAAACACCAGCTGATGATTTCACTAATTGGCTCACCTCTTCAACTAACTCACCTGGTGCAATGTATAGTTAAAATGAAAACTTGGCCCACGATGGAATGAGTTTGATGTATCCCTATAAAACAAATTTTACTTTTACTTTTTAGTACTTAAGTACATTTAAAAGTAGGACTTTTTGACTTTTACTGAAGTGTGTTTTTAGCCAGATACTTTGACTTTGACTTGAGTCAGATTTTGAGACGGTACCCATACTTTCACTTAAGTATAATTTCTGGGTACTTTTTACACCCCTGCTTCCATGTCTGTATCCACTGACCACCTCCATCACAGCTGTCTTCATGTCTGTATCCACTGACCACCTCCATCACAGCTGTCCTCCATGTCTGTATCCACTGACCACCTCCATCACAGCTGTCCTCCATGTCTGTATCCACTGACCACCTCCACCATGTCTGTATCCACTGACCACCTCCATCACAGCTGTCTTCCATGTCTGTATTCACAGAGTGACTCCCGCCACAGAATTGTGATGAACGTCAATCTAGAGTGACAAATCTGAATTCTAGAGTGATGAATCTGTCGCATGAATTCTGATATGACTGTTCAAACTGAGGTCGCATTGCAAATAATCAGACCTGTATCTGATTCAGGACCACATGTGAAAGTGTCCCCAAATCAGTATTGAAAAGATCAGAGTCCATGTGATGTGTGCTGCTCACACTGTCATGAGATCAGATCCCATGTGATTGGTGCTGCTCACACTGTCATGAGATCAGATCCCATGTGATGTGTGCTGCTCACACTGTCATGAGATCAGATCCCATGTGATTGGTGCTGCTCACACTGTCATGAGATCAGATCCCATGTGATGTGTGCTGCTCACACTGTCATGAGATCAGATCCCATGTGATTGGTGCTGCTCACACTGTCATGAGATCAGATCCCATGTGATGTGTGCTGCTCACACTGTCATGAGATCAGATCCCATGTGATTGGTGCTGCTCACACTGTCATGAGATCAGATCCCATGTGATGTGTGCTGCTCACACTGTCATGAGATCAGATCCCATGTGATTGGTGCTGCTCACACTGTCATGAGATCAGATCCCATGTGATTGGTGCTGCTCACACTGTCATGAGATCAGATCCCATGTGATGTGTGCTGCTCACACTGTCATGAGATCAGATCCCATGTGATGTGTGCTGCTCACACTGTCATGAGATCAGACTCCATGTGATTGGTGCTGCTCACACTGTCATGAGATCAGATCCCATGTGATGTGTGCTGCTCACACTGTCATGAGATCAGACTCCATGTGATTGGTGCTGCTCACACTGTCATGAGATCAGATCCCATGTGATTGGTGCTGCTCACACTGTCATGAGATCAGATCCCATGTGATTGGTGCTGCTCACACTGTCATGAGATCAGATCCCATGTGATTGGTGCTGCTCACACTGTCATGAGATCAGATCCCATGTGATTGGTGCTGCTCACACTGTCATGAGATCAGATCCCATGTGATTGGTGCTGCTCACACTGTCATGAGATCAGACTCCATGTGATGTGTGCTGCTCACACTGTCATGAGATCAGATCCCATGTGATGTGTGCTGCTCACACTGTCATGAGATCAGATCCCATGTGATTGGTGCTGCTCACACTGTTTGGGACACTTTCGCCCGCAGTCTGAATGTAGCTTGACTTGAGATCCATTAAAAACTCAACTTCAACCTTCCAAAATAATTACACAAATATTAACAATCTGCATTTACAGGCTGGGTGAGAGAGAGCAGGTCTGGTGAAAGTACTGAGACAGATGAGGCGTGTAGAAGATCTCCCGGCATGTTGAAGACAGTGAGAATGAGCCAGTGAGTGGCAGGCTGCTATGGTGGCGGGCGGGAGGGCAGGAGGGCAGGAGGGCAGGCAGGAGGGGGGAACAGGTCCGTCCGGTCCGCGTGCTCCTCAGTGATGACACACCTGTACGCCTGGGAGGAGGAGGAGCTGCGGCAGGTGTACCGGTCTTTAACTGAGGCGAGACTCAGTTAGAGAGAGAGAGAGAGAGAGAGAGAGGAGGATCACACTGGGACGTAAACTACATGCACACCGTCTCTCCCAGCATGTTTAAGAAGAAGGAATACAGCCCTGGATCAACAAAGATCACCAAGTGAGTTTGACCGACCACCACTGTCTCTTGGTATATTCCTCTCTTTTTATTTATTTTCTATTTCAAAAAGAAATAGAGGGCTGACCTGACATGTGGTTTCACTGCGGTGCACACAGTGTCATCTGTGTGTCCTGGCTGCCCTCTTCATGCCAGTGTGGGACAGGGTGGGTTTGATCGCCCCGAGAGGTTTGATTGATTGAAAACTTTATTAACAGATTGCAGAATGGGTACAGTACAGTACAGCTCAATACACACAATTGTTAAGGGGATGCAGACCAGAGAAAGACTTTCGTCTTGTTTACATCAGGGTCCCACATTTTCAATTCATCATAACATAATATGACATACATGATAGACAGTACTGTTACATCTATACATTTATGACATACCAGATTTGCAAATACAGTACTGTTTGTGATACAAAAAGTGTCCAGAAAAGAGTGTATACATTTGACGTAGAAACTGTACATTGGAGGAGGTTGGGTAGGTGGGGGGGGGGGTTGGGTGTGTGAATGTGTGAATGTGATGAACAAAATGATCAAGCGCTTTGGATAAAAGTGTTATAATAAACGCACCATTTACCATTCACATTTTATGTGCGTTAACCTGCTGTAGTGTGGCAGTGAAAGGGTTAACCTGCTGTTGTGTGGCAGTGAAAGGGTTAACCGTTTGGTAGTGCGGCAGTGAAAGGGTTAACCTGCTGTCGTGTGGCAGTGAAAGGGTTAACCGTTTGGTAGTGCGGCAGTGAAAGGGTTAACCGTTTGGTAGTGTGGCAGTGAAAGGGTTAACCTGATGTTGTGTGGCAGTGAAAGGGTTAACCGTTTGGTAGTGCGGCAGTGAACGGGTTAAATAGCGTAATCACTCACGCTCAGTGGAAACGGTGCACGTGCGAAACTCTCTGATGAATGAACACTCCCTGGTATAATAATAATAATAATAATAATAATAATAACTTTATTTGTATAGCACTTTTCATACAGAAATTGCAGTTCAAAGTATAGCCTGTGTAACGCCTCATAATCTTATCTCCCACATGGTTCGATGATAACGTCAGAACGTACCAGATGAGTTTCACAATCCGCTTGACAGTTTTACGAGGCGAATGGAATGAATTTATTAGCACAACCTCCTCTGTAATCACTGTAATCACAACAGTTGTGTTTGTATATTTGTCAATGGGGTGTGTGACGTCTAAGTCACATCGATCCAGTTTAGCCATCGCTGGCGGCATTCCATTCAGGGACCAATTAGAGCAACAATGTGCTTTATTAGACGGTTGTGTGTGTATAGTAACACTCAGGCATGCCAAAGGTAGGGTCCACACGGGTCAAAGGTCACCATCTCTCTCTCTCTCTCTCTCTCTCTCTCTGGGTCTTCCAAATGGTTCCTGAGAGTGGTCAGATATTCCCTTTTTTTTTGTAACTTACATTTTTATTAACAATTAAAATCATACAACATTGAAACAAAAAACTCAAACTAAAACACAGTTGTGAGCTTTTCTTCCATTTCTACATGTTCTGGCAGACATTCCCTTTTTTTTAACTTTATTTTTTAGCGTTTATCGCTTTTCTGGTCAAGCATGACCGACAGAAACAGGTTGAAATGGGATGTAGAGCAGGGGAAGACATTCTGAGAAATGACGGCGGGTCCGGGAATCGAACTCGTGTCCCCCAGATCCGTGACGAGCACGGTTTTCCCCGACGCAGAAATAGCGCCGAGATATGCGGTGAGCTACGGGAGCTCCCCCAGACATTCCCTTTTATGGTCTGTTCTCATTCAATGTCGGTTGTCAAGACCGAGGCGAGGCATCATACAGATCAGCTCGGAAGAAGAAGACGCCTTCAGCCGGATGAAAGACACAAACGCGCATTCAGTATTTTACAACACCGTGAAGATTCCAAACATACAGGACAGTTCCCAGCTCCATCCAGGAGGCTTATCAGCGACATTCCCCGGGATTCTGATCTCAAGTTGATGAAAGAGTCAGTAGATCAGTACTAGCCTGGAGCGGCGTTTTCTACCCTTTCATGTCACGTCGTTAACTTATAAATGAGATGGGGTGACTTCTCGTTTCCATAGATCGGCACTCTGATACTGACACTGTGACACAGCCGGCCCCCCTGGGAATCTAACTGTAATAATAATAATAATAATAATAAATTGGATTTGAAGAGAGAAGCGCCTTTCTCAGACTCAATGACACAGGAGAGAGATATAAAAGAATTGTAGATAAAAATACATAGTAACAACAGGAAAAATCAAATAAGATAAAAAAAAAAGGAAGCAAGGTGCTGTCCAATTGGATGAAGTGGTAACAAGAAATGGGATGGTTTATGGAGTGTATGGCCAATCCATCTCCAACGCCGTTGGATAATCTCTTTCTCTGCTGGCTGTGCCTATGTTGTAACCCGTATACACACACACACACACACACACACATACACACACACACACACACACACACACACACACACACACACACACACACACACACACACACACACACACACACACACACACACACACACACACACACACACACACACACACACACACACACACACAGTTTCAGTTGATTGTTTGATTACTTCAGCTAAGGCACACCTGACACTCAATGTTTTAGCGGCACACACAGTGGTTAGTTTTTAACACACACACACCGGAACACACACGCATGCATTGTCTTTAGGATCGCCGATGCGATACTCCTCTGCGCTTAACCCATCCCGTCGTCCTTCCCCCCCAAGGGCAGCCGGGAGCAGACGAGGGCTGTGGCGTGAGCCACGCCCGGGGACCATCCAAGTGCTCCTGCCCGTCTTCGTCACGGACGCGACAGCGTTAGCGATCTGTTGTTGTGCATGTTTTTCCATTGGGTTTCTCTTATCGGGGGGGGGGGGGGGGGGGACCCTTGCGAGCACGGGGAGAACATGCAAACTCCACACAGAAAGGCCTGGGAGATACCCCACCTGGGTACCTGGCATCGCGGATCGAACACTGGACCTTCTTGCTGTGAGGCGTGTGCATGTGTGTGTGTGTGCGTGTGTGTGTGTGTGTGTGTGTGTGTGTGTGTGTGTGTGTGTGTGTGTGTGTGTGTGTGTGTGTGTGTGTGTGTGTGTGTGTGTGTGTGTGTGTGTGTGTGTGTGTGTGTGTGTGTGTGTGTGTGTGTGTGTGTGTGTGTGTGTGTGTGTGTGGAATATTGTTTTCTTTGGTTGACTTTCACCAGCTGACACCCAGGAGAGAAGCTCTGCCGTGTTTAAAAAGTGAGATATTGTTGGGCGCTGTTACGGCGGTCTTGAAATTGGGCAATGTTGATCTTTTGCCTTTTAAGGTGGGGAGTTCACTCGATTAATCAATATTTGGAGTCACCGTCTCGGTCACTCCATGTCATTATTACCTCTACGCCCAGGAGGACCCGTGAATCAACACTCCAACGCAACAGGGGTGTGCCACAGGGCTGAGATTGTGACAGAGAGAGAGAGGGAGAGAGAGAGAGAGAGAGAGAGAGAGAGAGAGAGAGAGAGATAGAGGGCAGGGAGAGTAGTAGTAGGCCTGTATTCCCGTCTGTTTTGTTTATGTAATCTGTTCTCTGACACTTGTGATCCATGTCCATCAACTCTCCACTTGTGTTTCACGACTGTCGACTCTTTAGTCTCGAACACACAGTATACATTAGACTCTTTTGCCTTGTCATGCGTTCTCCACTATGCATTCTGATCACTTCCCATTATGTGACTGAGTGAGTTTATGGCTTCGCCAAACAGGTAATTGGACAGGTATTTCAAGAGTAACATAGGCTACAGTAGTGTGTGTGTGTGTGTGTGTGTGTGTGTGTGTGTGTGTGTGTGCTATACAAATAAAATTTATTATTATTATTATTATTATTATTATTATTATTATTATTATTATTATTATTATTATTATTATTATTATTATTATTATTATTATTATTATTATTATTATTATTATTATAATATGAGCGCTGTCTTTTGGACTTTGTATAAGCAGCTACGATAAGACTGAGCTTGTCTAATTGTGTCGCAACAACGAGGTACAGTATGCACTAGCCTCTCTCTCCGTCCACGAGACTGCACTCCATTGTTCTTTAATTACACACCCGTCAGTTGAGGAAGGGATTCATGGAATGTAACTTTCGGCGCAGCAGAGCTTTCTCTGTATCACAACATTCCTGACCGACAGCGGAGGTGTGAGCTGGGCGCCCCATAGAACAATTCATCACCTTGGTTTTCCTCTCGGGTGTGTCAGCTTCTAAAACAATCGCAGAGGAGGAGTGACAGCACAATAGCCAAGCGAACGGGTGCAGGACTGGAAGAGGTGATGATTATTCCCCCCCCCCCCCCCCCCCCCCCCCACTGCGCATGACTGACATACCGCTGTAGAATTATTTTAGCGACATTCCACTTGATTCTTTGTCCTTTGAGCGGGTGTCGTGTTCACAACAAGCCATCGGTGCTGAATCTAGATCAGTTGTGGTTTGTGCTTCTTACTCAAGTTGCCAGTTTTCCAAGTTCTGTCGGCACCGCAGAGATCCGACTGCTGATGATTAGGGCCGGGCAATTAATCGAGTTTCAATTTCAAACGAGGATGCTGTCTCAGTTACAGTGGGTGACAATGTTGTCACAAGGAAAGATGAAATTACATACCTGGGTTCCATCCTAGAGGCAAATCTTTCCTGTGACAAAATGGCATCCAATGTAATCAAAAAGGTCAACCAACGAACTCGATTCTTGTACCGGATCGCCTCTCTGGTAAACAAGAATACCCTGAAGACTCTGGCAGCAGCACTCATTCAAGGGTACTACAACTATGCTTGCACCAAAGCAGCTCAAAGGCACTAAAAACAAGATTACAAACATCACAAAACAAACTGGTCAGACTACTGCTTGACCTTGACTCCTAGAACCCACCTCACCCCTGCCCACTTTGCCAACCTAGGATGGCTTAGAGTAGACGACAGAGTACAGCAACTTGCAATGGGCCTGGTCTACAAGATACACTACACCACTAAGGTACCATGTACATGTCAAAATACTTCCCAAAGGTCAGTGAATACCACGACCACAACACCAGAGGGAGCTCAACAAATCATGTAAAACCCAGATTCGGCTCAAACAAGGCACTAAACACGTTTCGCAAATTATGCCACATCAATGTGGAACGCCCTACCCAAAGCTGTAAAGGAATGTGAATCACTACCCACTTTCAAAACCACTCTCAAAGAGCACCTACGGGAGACTGCAATTCGAAACTGGCCCCTGTAAATGTCTTAACCCAACCCCCTCCAATGTACAGTTCCCCCCCCCCCACCCACCCCCCCCCCCCACTCCACCCACCCAACCACCTCCAATGTACAGTTTCCCACCCCACCTACCCGCCCCCCCCCCCCCCCCCCCACCTACCCAACACGCCCACCCCACCTCCCCCTTATATATACTCTCTTTTCAGACTCCTTTTGTACACATAAACAGTACTGTATATTTGTAGATCTGGTATGTCATAAATGTCTAGATGCAACAGTACTGTCTACCTGTATGTCATGTATGTCATATATGTTATGATTAATTGAAACTGGGGGACCCTGATGTAAACAAGACGAAAGACTTTCTCTGGTTTGCATCCCCTTAACAATTGTGTGTATTGAGCTGTACTGTATTGTACCCATTCTGCAATCTGTTAATACAATTTTCAATCAATCAATCAATCAGTCTTACCACGACCATGAAAACAACACAATCGAGATAACTTGTAGAAAATGACAGAAAGGCAGCCTTTGGTCGAGAAGAAAGATAATAAATTCAGTCATTGCCATATGATGTTCTCAAATCAATTAGTAATCATAATAGTATCTGTCTGTAGTGTGTATGACATAGGTATAGAGTTAGCCCCTTTCGTGACTGTGATGCACGCCAACAGGGTTTGGACGAGTGAATCCACAGTCCCTTATTCCTCCATTGGAAAATCCCATAATTAACTCTGAAGAACTGGTCCTCTGCGAAACGCTCGTTGTACAAGTATCGCAGAGAAATTTCAAAGGTACTCACAGTTGCACGAGGGTTTCGGACAGAGAAACGCAATGGGTTGAAAGCTCGGCGTTGCTAATAAACATTTTTAATAATTTTTATAAACTGGTCAACACTGCTCAAAACGGCTTTAGCTGCCTGATGCCGGAAATAAAGCTGTGTTGAGCAGTGTTCAAACGTGGAATTAAGGAATATCAAAATAAAAGCACACATTGTTGAACTTGATCATGCATATTTATTAGATCATTTTATTACAGCACTATGTTATCAATACACATTTATAAAACGAGGCATAGCCAAAATATGTTGCCAGAACATAAAAAAAATATGTGAATTATTATAAAAAAGAAATTACAATCTTTTTTTACTTGCCAATGCGCGACCCCACTGTCACCTACCCACAACCCCAATTTGGGTCGCGACCCGTAGTTTGAGAACCAATGATTATAGGTATAGTAGCTGTGTATAATATAGGTATAGTAGCTGTAACCACGACCCGCTCTGTGTTCCAGGACTCAGGCTAGTGACCTGGCCGCGCTGGTCGCTCGCATGCAGAAGAATGCAGACCAGGTAGAGAAGAACGTACTGCGGGGAGAAGAGCTGCTGGCCTTGGTAAGTAGTCTATAAATACACACACACACACACACACACACACACACACACACACACACACACACACACACACACACACACACACACACACACGCACGCACGCACACTCAGTGAGGGCTCTCTCCCTGACCCGCAGGACGCGGAGCGTGAGAAGCAGGAGCAGGCTCTGGTCCACCAGAAGGCCTGTGCAGACAACTTCGCGGAGGCCGAGGGGCTTCTGAAGGACCTGTTCCTGGATGTGGACCGGTCCAAGAGGCTGCAGCACCCACAGTCAGGAGAGATCGAGAAGGAGTGAGTACACACACACACACACGCCGCGGGCGACATCGCAGACCACTATACCAAGAGGTGAACGTGTCTGCATGCCCTTTATGGGTGGATGAGTTTACTTGCAGTACCGCTACGTGCCACATGAGTCACTTCCCAACACTTGAAGTCCATCGTGACTGTGGATATACTCGCGGTACCTCCGTTACACATGGTCGCCTCCGACATCAGTGTGTGAGTGTGTGAGTGAACGGGTGAATGTGAGGCACAAGTTGTGAAGCACTTTGGATCAAAACTGAAATGGGAGACAGAGCGGGGGAAGACATTCGGCAAAGGACGCCGGGTCCGGCTTCAAACGCGGGTCGCCTAAATATTAAAGGCAACCAACTTGTGTCTAGCCACGCCCAACTTGCGTCTAGCCACACCCCCGCGGCGACGCGGCAGCAGCAGAGTGGAGCTCTGCCGCGGAGCTCTGTCGCGGCAGCATTATGTAGCAGTAATCCCCCCTCTTTTAACATTGACAACTAGCTCAACTGGTAGCACCGTCTTGCTGTGGATCCTGCGGTCCGTTGGTGACAAGTTCGATTCCCTTTGATTTTTTTGATTTTTTTTTTAACATGTATTCTTTCGCCGGTTAAGTTTAGGCATGTTAACTTTAAGCATTGTTTCGGAGTTGGTTAAGGTTAAGGTTAGGCATTGTTTCGGAGTTGGTTAAGGTTAGAAGGGTTAAGTTTAGGCGCTGTTAAGGAGCTGGTTATGGTTAGAGTTTGTCTTAGAGAATGGCAATATTCTTTCGGAGTTGGTTAAGGTTTAAGGTTAAGGTTAGGCATTGTTTCGGAGTTGGTTAAGGTTAAGGTTAAGGTTAGGCATTGTTTCGGAGTTGGTTAAGGTTAGAAGGGTTAAGTTTAGGCGCTGTTAAGGAGCTGGTTAAGGTTAGAGTTTGTCTTAGAGAATGGCAATAGACAACCTATTTCCGCGCTGCAGCTCTCTCGCGCTGCCGCGGTCACATGGGCGTAGTGGCCAATCAGAGAAACGCTAAACACAAGTTGGTTGCCTAAAATATTCACGCACCCGGGTCGGCCGTTTCGCGACGCAGCGCGTTACATGGTGTGCTACTAGAGCGCCCCTCCATTTCCATTTATAATAATAATAATACTTGCTGATGATGGAACATTTATTCACTCGGTTGGATAATAAAATCTTTTCATGACAAAGGTTTTTCAGTAATTGAATTTGAAAGAAAAGCCTGACTTCCTGACTCCTGAGGTCGTTGAATAGAAAGTGAATTGATTCCAACCCTCACTCAACCCTCACCATCAACACTTCCTCTCCCCTGTCTGTTCATCTGCACCCCTGGTCTGTTGTTCATGTCTTCCTCCTGCTGTCTGTCTGTCTGTCTGTCTGTCTGTCTGTCTGTCTGTCTGTCTGTCTGTCTGTCTGTCTGTCTGTCTGTCTGTCTGTCTGTCTGTCTGTCTGTCTGTCTGTCTGTCTCTCAGTGTGAGTAACCTTCATGACCGCTGGGTCAAGGACTGCGTTCTGTACCGAGACCTGTACGACCAGATGCAGGAAGTAGCGCCATCTCGCCGGATCGACTGGGCCCTGGTGCTGGACGAGAAACAGGTCAGTCTGGTGTCTATAGTAGGGAGGTCAAAGGTTACGCCGTAATGTACTTCCTGTAGTAGGGAGGTCAAAGGTTCCGCCATTATGTAATAAAATGGGAGCTCCGCCCACAATGGTATTCAGAACGCAGCCCTTTCGTTTTCGGGGCAACTTCCCTCACAAAGAGCTAAAGTCCCAGACGATACTTTCAATTGGTCAAACAGACCGCAGCTAAAATTGTAGCCAACCCTTGTGCGCACACGATGGTGTTGGTTGGTTGATGATTGGTTGGAAAAATGCCTGTCAAAATGGCGTCTGCGTTTTTCATTCAAATGGCTCCTCCCCTTAAATAGGAGCCAACAATGAGGTTTTTGTATCCAAATATTGCCCCAAGTCTCGACTACAACCGTGTGAAATCGGATTATTCTTTCCGTTTGGGACTTTTGAGTTTTTAACCAAAAGGCAATGGGTGCGCCGTCACCTATTAGGAATTCAATGCGGCTAAAGCAGTGCGAGCTATTTACAATCCTGTCGTTCTCTCTGCTATTTACAATCACCTCACATTGCTATTTACAATCCTGTCGTTCTCTCTGCTATTTACAATCACCTCACATTGCTATTTACAATCCTGTCGTTCTCTCTGCTATTTACAATCATCTCTGAGGCTCAAAAGGTCGTTTTCCAGGATCGATTTATAATGCATTATAGTAGGTCAAGTGATTACAGGAAGTTGTCATAACAAAATTATAATTTCTTTATTTTGCTACTAAAAACCAAAGTTTGGATTTATTTTATGTTGTATGTAGACAATCTCACAAAGGTGGAATATGTTATTTAAATAAATATTGGCTCTACCACCGATTAAAAAATATATATTATTGGTAACTGCAGAAAAACACCAAATAAAAAAACAACAAAAAACAAACAATGACCAATGATGATGTTGATCAGTCTTTCTCAGTCCTTTCTCAGCACAATCCATGCTGTCCCTCATGCTAGCTCCTGTCCCTCATGCTAGCTCCTGTCCCTCATGCTAGCTCCTGTCCCTCATGCTAGCTCCTGTCCCGCATGCTAGCTCCTGTCCCTCATGCTAGCTCCTGTCCCGCATGCTAGCTCCTGTCCCTCATGCTAGCTCCTGTCCCTCATGCTAGCTCCTGTCCCTCATGCTAGCTCCTGTCCCTCATGCTAGCTCCTGTCCCTCATGCTAGCTCCTGTCCCGCATGCTAGCTCCTGTCACTCATGTTAGCTCCTGTCCCTCATGCTAGCTCCTGTCCCTCATGCTAGCTCCTGTGCCTCATGCTAGCTCCTGTCACTCATGTTAGCTCCTGTCCCTCATGCTAGCTCCTGTCCCTCATGCTAGCTCCTGTCCCTCATGCTAGCTCCTGTCCCTCATGCTAGCTCCTGTCCCTCATGCTAGCTCCTGTCCTTCATGCTAGCTCCTGTCCTTCATGCTAGCTCCTGTCCCTCATGATAGCTCCTGTCCCTCATGCTAGCTCCTGTCCCTCATGCTAACTCCCGTCCCTCATGCTAGCTCCTGTCCCTCATGCTAGCTCCTGTCCCTCATGCTAGCTCCTGTCCCTCATGTTAGCTCCTGTCCCTCATGCTAGCTCCTGTCCCTCATGCTAGCTCCTGTCCTTCATGCTAGCTCCTGTCCCTCATGCTAGCTCCTGTCCCTCATGCTAGCTCCTGTCCCTCATGCTAGCTCCTGTCCCTGATTGATTGATTGATTGATTGATTGAAAACTTTATTAACAGATTGCATGGGTACAATACAGTACGGCTCAATACAAACAATTGTTAAGGGGATGCAGACCAGAAAAATACTTTTGTCTTGTTTACATCAGGGTCCCCCATTTTCAATTCATCAAGATGAAAGGTTCCAGCCACAAACCAATGCAAAGTCGATGGGGTCGAGCTCCCGTCTGCACAAGCTGATTGAAGACAACTGAAATCTACTCCACAGTGCAACACAAATAATATTTCAGTTGTCTTCAGTCAGCTTGACCTCATTGAATTTGCATTCCTTTGTGGCTAACTAGCCAGAGCTAGTATGAGGAACAGCATTGATTGTGCTGAGAAAGGACTATACCGATCAACATCATTATCTAGGAAATATGACTAAATCTGAACTATTCCTTTAAACATACTCCAGTTTCAGAGATTAGTGTAACATGTTAAAGCACTCATACTAGGTTACTCATGCTAGGTTACTCATGCTAGGTTACTCATGCTAGGTTACTCATGCTAGGTTACTCTTATTTGGTCTAACTGTAGACAGTATGATCTGCTTTAGGGGTTTCCTAACATGTCCATAATAAACAGACTCAGAACACATAGGCAACAGCAAGATAATGACAACGGGAGCATGTCTATGTTCCCCGGGTCTTATGTTCCCCGGTAGCGATAGATAGTCAGACCACCAGCCCTGATTCCAAACTCTAACCTTAACCAACTTCGAAAGAGGGCCTAAGCTTAACCAGTTCAAAACAAGGCGGACATTAATAATTAATACAATTATAGAAATTTCAATCAATTAATCAATCAATCGGGGAACATAGGACCCGGGGAACATAGGGATGATCCCATGACAACAACTACTAAACTACTGTGACGTAGATGTCTGTACTTTGGTTGGATTAAA
This sequence comes from Notolepis coatsorum, assembly GCF_963971535.1. Lineage (NCBI taxonomy): Eukaryota > Metazoa > Chordata > Actinopteri > Aulopiformes > Paralepididae > Notolepis > Notolepis coatsorum. Next base: position 106,347,198 of record NC_140178.1, on the reverse strand, counting down.
CCCAGGTCTTCCACTGATGCTCTTTAATTGCGATATTCATTTAAATACACTGTGGCCTCACTATCTCTACCAAGCTACTGTATATAGAAGGGTAACCATTGTGTCTGTTATGTTGTGTGTACTGTGTAGAGGCAACTGAAGGCAGAGAAGTACGGGCCGAACCTGTCTGATGTGGAGAAGCAGATTGCTGCCCAGAACATCCTGCACCAGGAGATAGAGGCGTACAGCACCCAGCTGGACCCGGGCAGCACCAGCTCAAAGGTCACTACGCTACACTACATTATACAACGGCATGCAAATTTCTCGATTCTGATTGGCTGAAACAGTCCATTTACACGTATGTATAGGGCACATTCCACGCTCCTGGTCCCAGGACCCGCCCACAACCGAATCACATCACTCAGCCGGATCACTCCGTCGGAGAAAACAAGATGGCGGACAATAATCTTTAACAAATGGATATGTTGATAGCGTCATAACGACTAAATATAAAGCGATTCTGTCACGGCGAATGTCTTAGTCCTTTAAACAATGTTGGATGATGTAATTGATGGGTCATGAGTCATTGTAGAACAAAAGAAAAATCGCGCGAATTGATTGATTGATTAATTTGCAATTTTTTTCCCCCTCCCCCTCATCTCTCACACAATGTCTTTGATTAATTGCAATTTTTAATTTTTTTTATTTTTACCTACTTTCAATAGAAGCATTTAAGAATGAAGTTCTATAGAAAGTAGGTCTGCATCCCCTTAACAATTGTGTGTATTGAGCCGTACTGTATTGTACCCATTCTGCATCTGGTAATACAATTTTCAATCAATCAATCATTCATTCCAATAACCACTAACTTCATAATTCATAATCATAAATCATAAAAAACGAAAGAAAAGTTGGATGTGTTAGTTGGTTGGATGCCTTAGTTGAAAGGCAGTTGGATGTGTTAGTTTGTTGGATCCGTTGGATGCACTTGAACATTTTATTACCAGATGCAGAATGGGTACAATACAGTACGGCTCAATACACACAATTGTTAAGGGGATGCAGACCTACTTTCTATAGAACTTCATTCTTAGATGCTTCTATAGAAAGTAGGTAAAACAAATTAAAAAGTTTTCTTTGCCCTATAGGAAAAAAAAGTTTTCTTCGCCCTATTTTTTTATTTATTTTTTTAGCCTAAACTTAACCAGTTGGAAACCAGGCGTACAGTAATAAAATTAGCAATCAACCAATCAATCAATTCAATAGACCATGCTCACTTAAAACAGCGCAGCACTCAGCTGCTCCTCTCAGTCTGACTTTCCCCCGCTGTTGCAGACAGGAGTGTGTGTGTGTGTGTGTGTGTGTGTGTGTGTGTGTGTGTGGGGGTGTGTGGTGGTGGGTGGAGACTAGAGCCATCGCTGAAGTCAGAGGCAAGGAAAAAGAAATTGAAAAAAAAATCGCAAATTAATCAATCCGCGATTTTTCTTTTGTTCTGTATTGACTCATGAACCAACAATTACATCATCCAACATTGCCTTGTGCACCCCTGGGGTCTTTTTCTACTTTTTTGAAATATTTTGAGTGTGTGTGTGAGCACAGCGGTGTCTGTGTTTATTATTATTTCATGAAATTGGGTAAATATCTTAATTTTACATATATGTTCATTGTGTGAAAAGCTTATAACATGAAACACTCTAGAAAAATAGTTACAGATTTAGTGACTCGTTCACCCCTAGTCCCTTTTTCTACTCCCATCCACTTCAACGTTAAAACGGCATTTTTAAGCATTTTTAAATCTGCTCTTATTCGTTCAATTCTCGATATATCTTGCCTCCCTTTGCATATTCCACGAGATAAGGACCTTGTAATTGCCGGGATGTGCTGTTACCGATGTAAAACTCATGGTGGCGTCATCGCTCCACAGATAACTTTGCCAAAATTCAGGGGGAGGTGATTAGGCTGTGGCGGGCTGCCGGTCATTGAAACTCCGGACACAGGTTTTGTGGTGGTGGGGGGGGGGAGCGAGTGGATTTTCAAGACAGAACCAGAGGCGAACCGGACCGCGCAGTCCACAGCGCGCCACACGCCGAAAAACAAGACCCCCATAGCCGGCGCGCGCCAACGAGGAAGTGTCCTGGACGGATCAGGTCTGGTTCTCGTCCCACCAGCGAGGCGAGCCCAAGATCCCTGCCGCAGCAACACATGGAAGCGCCCGCAGCATATTTAGGTCAGTTGCGCACTTAGTAACGTTTCGCCTCAACGCCGTTTCTGGCCGAACTAGTCATCGAATCTTTAATATTTTTTTTGATTCGTATTCAGAGGTAATTCGTCGAGATATTTCTAATTGGTATTTATCAAAAAACAATATGGGAAATATGGTCAAAAACAACATTTATCCGTTTTTTTCGAACCGCCCGCAGTCAGTTGAGCACTTACTAACGTTTCGCCTCAACGCCGTTTCTGGCCGAACTAGTCATCGAATCTTTAATATTTTTTTTGATTCGTATTCAGAGGTAATTCGTCGAGATATTTCTAATTGGTATTTATCAAAAGAAAATATGGGAAATATGGTAAAAAACAACATTTATCCGTTTCTTTCGATGAAAAAACACGTTCTATCAAACAAACACAGGTTTGAGTGGTTATAATTCATAAATATGAGTAATATGTTGAGAGATATATTGAGATTATACTATTACTTTTAATCATGGGTAGAATTTTTTTTTTAAATAGTAAACAGGTAAAATTATATGGCTTTAAACATGATGTATCAAAACTGACACCAATCCCCAGGGGTTTCCCCCATTGTTAGGCATGCACAAGGTAAAGGACTAACACATTCGCCGTGACAGAATCGCTTCATATTTAGTCGTTATGGCGCTATCAACATATCCATTTTGTCATCTTGCTTTCTCCCAGAGTGAGCCGGGCAGCCGGCGGAGTGATGTGATTCGGTTGTGGGCGGGTCCTGAGCCCAGGACCGTAGATTGTTCCCAATAAAGACGTGTAAATGGACTGTTTCAGCCAATCAGAATCGAGAAATTTGCATGCACGTTGTATAAACTACACTACACAATGCAACACAACACAACACAACACAACGCAACACAATACCACACCATGCAACACAACACAACACTACACAACACAACACAACGCAACACAATACCACACCATGCAACACAACACAACACTACACAACACAACACAACACTACACAACACAACACAACACAACGCAACACAATACGACACCATGCAACACAACACAACGCAACACAACGCAACACAATACGACACCATGCAACACAACACAACACTACACAACACAATGCAACACTACACAACACAATGCAACACAACACAACACAATGCAACACAATATGACACAATGCAACACAATGCAACACAATATGACACAATGCAACACAATGCAACACAATACGACACCATGCAACACAACACAACGCAACACAACACAACACTACACTACACTACACTACATTACACTACATTACACTACACTACATTACACTACACTACCACACTACAGAAGGTTAACACTTTCACTACCACACTACAGAAGGTTAACCCTTTCACTACCACACTACAGAAGGTTAACACTTTCACTACCACACTACAGAAGGTTAACCCTTTCACTACCACACTACAGAAGGTTAACACTTTCACTACCACACTACAGAAGGTTAACACTTTCACTACCACACTACAGAAGGTTAACGCTTTTCACTACCACACTACAGAAGGTTAACCCTTTCACTACCACACTACAAAGGGTTAACCCTTTCACTACCACACTACAAAGGGGTAACCTTTCATTAGTGAAAGGGTTAACGTAAGATTATGTATATAACCAAGTTATGTGAATGCTAGTGACGCTCAGCATCATAATGCATATATCTCGCTTCAGTGGATATGCACTGAATAAATTTCAAAATGTACCTTTACATACCAACATCCGTCTGACAACACCCCCATCTGCTGCCTACATAAGCAGGGGTGGGGCCACACATTCATCTCCTTCCCAACTAATTTCACCACAATGAAAGATCAAGGGCCGCAGTGGCGTCTAGATGCTGAGCGTCACTAGCATTCACAGAACTTGGTTATATACATAACCTTACGTTCTGTTTCATGCTAGCTTCCGCTCAGCATCATAATGCATAGCAGGAGCTGAGCGGGAGCTAGAAGCTCGACAAATGTACCCCACTGAGGCCCCCCACAACCATCAGAACCGGGGAGGACCAAGCCCCCCCGACCCTCCCTAATGGAGGGATACCCTCCCTATTGGAGGATGGGAGGGAGACGGATCCGACCGTGCGAAGAGGAACTCAAGCAACTCAACGCACAGGGTGAGCAGGCCGTGGCTTGACCCCACGACTACGCACACGCACAACCCGCATGCCACCAGGGAACGAACGGAAGGAACAACCCTCGTTACTGCCCCCAAAATCACAGGGTCAAGAGCAAACTCAACCCCGTGGCAAGGCCGTAGCAGCGGAGCGCGAAGGAAGACCCAGACCCACTGAAGGGACTGGATCCCCTGGAAAAAGGGGGCCCGGAGAGGTCAATGACGCCAGGCATCAAGACCCCACCAGGCGGTCACTTAGTGACACCGCCCCCCACATCACCAGCGTATTCGGATAGGGCCCCTCCAAGAGCGGGCCCTTTCCCCCCAATAGTACACCGCCTGGCACACTGACCCTGCAAAACAGGCAGTCAGCATGGCCGTAAAGCACTCAAAAAGGTTAACCAACGGAAGCAGGCAGCGCACCGGGGAAACCAGGCAGCAGGCTGTAGACCTGAGCCTGGAGCACTGCGGACGAGACAGGCGCCAAAGGGGTCAACTGAAAACAGCCCCCCCGGCAGAAGGGGCGTATGCTGGCGTTGTTGAGCACCATGACAAAGCCTCCATAAAAAAAAACCCACCCAGAGGGGTCGAGGCAGAGAAGGCTGACACGATTGGCAGATGTCATGAACGTGCAGGGGCACACTCAACCGGGTAACCCGGGAGTTGACTCTGCTCCAACACACCAGGGAATCAACCACCCTCTCAGTACACAGACGGTGGTTGTTCCCATAACCCCTCAAGAAAAAACTCCAAAACACACCTGCGGATATACACCAGCTATACCGCAGTACAAGTATTTCAGTTTCCAAAAAAGGGTTATCCCAGGCCTACGGTTTCAACGAAACATTACTTCGGACCGGGCCCGGCGGCTCGGGAAGCACACAGGGTTACCAGAGGAGGTCCAGAAGACCACCCCAACAGCCCCCTCTTCGCCATGCGTGAGAGAGGAGCGAAAAACAGGAGAACCAGTCCCTTAGGATAGTGCCAGGTACAACGTGTACCCAACAAAGGGTCTCCATAACGCCTAACCCTGTGACACCCGGGCCGACCCGGCATTTTTCCCCCCGAAAAAAGCACAAGTCCCTCAGGGTACCAGAACAGCAGATCTGCATCCCCGGCGGACAACGGGTTAACTGACCTGGACCAGCGCGACCAGAACCAGTCCCGTGCCCTAACCATGCCGACATGCCCACTCCAGAAGAGGGGGTAGGTATGCGTGTCAATCTAAAACATGAAAAGAGGGCGCCACCCAGACGGTCCCATTTGTACCGCGCTCAGTGGCCCACCCCAAGGGCGTGAGACCCCTCTACCTATGTTCTGATCTATTCCGTTAACATCCCCCAGATATGAACGAGAATTCATCGAGACAACCTAGTAAACTGGCGCTCAGAAGAGACAAACTCCATCCCAGTTGCCCTATAAAAACGCTGTTTTAATAACGAGCAACCAAGGCGCACTTAGCCCCCTGCGTGATTCTTAACGGAAACACCCCGAGCCAGCACTATGTACGCGTCGAGACCCAAACACATCAATGGATAGTCTAGCAAGACACCAGACATTGTTCCTCCAAGTCGCCTGGGAGAACGACACGGAGCCGTCGTGCTTCATGTTCCTTCCTCTTTTTATTTAAAAAAGAAAGAACACAGACTGACATGAATCCCACGTGACGCAGCTGAGGGTAATTTTTTTTTACATTTTTACATCCCGCCACCCTTGCCACAGGGAGGAGACGGAAATCCCCAGAGAGACTTCCCATGCGAGCTGTATAGATTGAAAATAATATATTGCAACATTGAGCTATGTAACACTTGGGTTAGGGCTCTCCGAGGAGGAGGCACGGAACCAATACACACTCAATAATCGAATTGAATCGAATACACACACAATAGAGCAGAACTCCTTTTTTGAAGTTCTACTCACCTTGACAATCTGAGGAGGAGGCTCTGAACTCTGAGGAGGCTCCTTCACTGGGAAGGAGAGTCCGAACTCACAGAAGGCACTTCTTTCTGAGGAGGAGCTTCGTGAGGAGGAGCTCTGACAACTCCCTGAAACAGATCCATAACATGGACCTGAACAACCCACGGAAGTCTTACCACTAGAGACACGCTCAGTGACATACTCTATGGCGGGGGAATTTCCGCGGTGCACACGCCCAATCTTCCAGGAAACTCCCCCCCCCCCCCCTCTTACCCTGTCACGTGCCGAACAGCAACGTGACAGGAACCTTGAAGGACAGGAGGTTTTAACCCCTGACCAATCAGAAAAGGGGAGGAAAGGATTACCAGTTCACCCCTTTATGACCCCTCACCCATGATACGATGTAATGACAAGTAGAGCATGACACAGTCATAGCCTGCTACATGAAGCATCGAACAGCCTCACATAGCTCATGTGATAACCTGCTACCTGAGTTTTACTAAGGAAAAACACAGAACAGAGAGGGCCCCTTTAAGAGCCCCGGTCCAGACTTACACATGTGCTTCTGTGGGCCAACCCTAACCCAGTTGTAGATCACAAAGACACACACAACCCTTCATCACAACAAAAAATGGCACAGTACACTCCTACTACAGAGGAACGCCGTTTTTCATAACGAGAGAAGACAGAAGTCCTCGATTATGTATTGGCCACAGGCCTTGCTAAGCACACATGACCAAACAACCTTTTCTTTAGGAAAAAATTGTTTCTCAAGCGGAAAGCACAACCCCAGCAATTAAGCTGAGGGTTACATCGTATCCCCACAAACACAGTGACACAATATATTGTAACCAAACATGTCTGAGAGGAGGGGGGGAAGCCCCAGGGAAACCGGGGGGTCACCCCTCCTATCTTACCCTTGATACGACCAAGGCGAACAGACACCTCTGTTAATGTGTGAACATACTGTTCATTGTCATCACAGGCTGAGAAAAAGATTCATTCCTCAATCACATGTCACTAAGCATAGCTTTACAGGTTTAATTAACCCTCTTAGTTGTGAGTTCACCCACGGTACAACGTTACATGAACACACATGTTCTCATCACAACCAAACCAGTTCATTTTTACACACGTAAAAAACCAGTTCATTTTTACACACGTAAAAAACAACGCCGATTTACTACAGAGAGAAGCTATACCAGTGACAAGACAATTCACACACAACACGCGTCGTATCCTCAATGTATTGCAGCAACACATGTTTTGGAAACATCGTTATTACAAAACATTTAGAAGGGAAGAAAAGAAGAAGTGTTTAAAGTCCGGAGGACTCCTACCTTCACCCAGAACGCAGGCCGAGAGAACCGCAACACTGGTTAACGGGACACCGAGTTGAACCCAGCATCTCCTGCGCCGGTGACGAGGGTATGTCCGCAACGCCACCCAGCCGCCGTTCTCCATGTTGACAAAGTCCTCGCTGGCACTGGTACCCGGGTGTAGGGTCGACTAACATCCTCTGTCAAAGATGACGTCGTAGTCAGAGTGTTTAAGGCATGTTAAAGTCACAGTAACGTTTCAACAGTGTAGCATTAAGCTAACAGCCGTCCGACTGATAGCAACAAGCTAACGTTCACTAGCCTGGTGAACACAATGAGCTAGCGCCGCAGCTAACAGCTGACTGGCTAACAACAGTAGGCCACAAACTAGCACGCCAGCTAAGCAGCTATCACCTGAACTGTACACAACGACATAACAAGCCACACTTCAGACAGGCCGCTGTCCAAGTCCCTCCCCATCCTAAGAGGAAAGAGAAAAATAAATGTCAAACACAGGGGCGGCTACGTGGCGTAGTGGGCAAGGCGCTCGCCACGAATACTGGAGACGCTGGGCTTGCCTGTTCGAGCCCAGCGCTCCACATTGCTTTCAGTTTAGCTGGTCGTCCGTACTAATACACATTGGCCGTATTAGGGGGTGGGAAACTGATGGGTGGGGATCGGGCGTTGTGGACAGCGACTCCTACAGGTCGGTTGGTGCGCCTGCGCAGTAGAATCAGGAAGTGTCGGGGGCAGCGTGAGCCTCCCACGCGTTACTCCTCGCCACTGAGAGATCGCGCTGTGCAGGTGAAAAGATGCGACTGCTGTTACCTCAAGTACCGGAGGGGACTTGTGCTATGTATGACTTAGTCCACATTGCAGCCGGCTTGTGGGAGGCAAGAAACAGCGTTTGTGACAGGGGAGGGTTGAATTGGATGATACGAAATTGGGATGGGAGAAAAAATAGAAAAATTAGAGAAAAAGTGGATAAAAAAAAAGAAATGTCAAACACAGTTTTCAACTGTGATTTCCAGACATACAGCGGAGCCAGCCCAATTCCCATCCGGGCTGCAGCCGACTTTGAGCATGGAACTCCCGATAAAGAAGATCCTATGCCCACATTTCCTCGTTAGGGTGTACTTCCACATTTATGTGAAAGATGGGGCCTGCACGGGACAGAGAAGCATCCGCTCGTCCAGAGAATCCTGGGTTGATTGATTGATTGATTGATTGAAAACTTTATTAACAGATTGCAGAATGGGTACAATACAGTACAGCTCAATACACACAATTGTTAAGGGGATGCAGACCAGAGAAAGACTTTCGTCTTGTTTCCACCAGGGTCCCCCATTTTCAATTCATCAGGACATATATGACATACATGACATACAGATAGTCAGTACTGCTACATCTATACATTTATGACATACCAGATTTGCAAATACAGTACTGTTTGTGATACAGAAGGAGTCAAGAAAAGGGAGTATATACATTTGACGTAGAAACTGTACATTGGAGGAGGTTGGGTGGGGGGGGTTGGGTACACTGGGATATTGACAACCATACTGGGTAATTTACATTGGAGGTGGTTGGGGGGGGGGGGGGGGGGCACACTGTATAAACAAGCAAAACTGTACATTGAGGGGGGGGAGACTCTGTACAAACAAACAAAATTGTACATTGGACTATTGACAAAACCATACTAGGTAAATGACATTGGAGGGGGTTGGGTTAGGATATTTACAGGGGCCAGTGTTGAATTGCAGTCTCCCGTAGGTGTCTCTTGAGAGAGGTTTTGAAAGTGGGTAGTGATCCACATTCCTTTACAGCTTTGGGTAGGGCGTTCCACATTGATGTGGCATAATTGCGAAACGTGTTTAGTCCCTTATTTGAGCCGAATCTGGGTTTAACATGATTTGTGGAGCTCCCTCTGGTGTTGTGATCGTGGTATTCACTGACCTTTGGGAAGTATTTTGCCATGTACATGGGTACCTTGGTCGTGTAGTGTATCTTGTAGACCAGGCCCATTGCAAGTTGCTGTACTCTGTCATCTACTCTAAGCCATCCTAGGTTGTCAAAGTGGGCAGGGGTGAGGTGGGTTCTAGGAGTAAGGTCAAGCAGTAGTCTGACCAGTTTGTTTTGAGATGTTTGTAATTTTGTTTTTAGCGCCTTTGAGGTGCTTTGGTACCATGAGGTGCAAGCATAGTCGTAGTACCCCTGAATGAGTGCTCCTGCCAGAGTCTTCAGGGTATTCTTGTTTACCAGAGAGGAGATCCGGTACAAGAATCGAGTTCGTTGGTTGACTTTTTTTATTACATTGGATGCCATTTTGTCACAGGAGAGATTAGCCTCTAGGATGGAACCCAGGTAGGTAATTTCATCTTTCCTTGTGACAATATTGTCACCCACTGTAACTGAGAAGCCGTCGGTCTTGCTGAGTTTGTTATTTGAACCGAAGAGAATGGACTCTGTTTTGCCCATGTGTAATGATAGTTTGTTATCAGCGAGCCATATGCAGATTCTGCCTAGTTCCGAGCTGAGGGTTTTTTCAACCTGTAACTTGTTCTTGTCAGAGACCAGCAGGGCTGAGTCGTCCGCAAACAGGAACAAGTTGCAGTCACAAGCTGACGACATGTCATTTGCATAAATTAGGAACAGTAGCGGTCCTAGTATGCTTCCTTGTGGAACACCACAGCTCACTGTGAGAGGGGGGGATAGGGTACCGTTTACCTGCACCATCTGTTCCCTCCCCTCAAGGTAGGATTGCATCCAGCTCACTGATAGACTATCAAAACCAATTGCTTTTAGCTTGTCAATCAGAATGGAGTGATTGACCGTGTCAAAGGCCTTTTGTAGGTCCAGCATGACCATGCCGCAGTATTTGCCTGCGTCCACCTCTTGTTTGATGTGGTCATTCAAATAGAGAAGGCATGTGTCAGTGGAGTGGGATGTTCTGAAGCCAGATTGGAATTCGTAGATTAGATTTTTTTCCGCTAGGTACTTTTCGACCTGTTCGTAGACTATTTTTTCCATGACTTTCGAGATGGAGGTGAGAATAGAAACAGGGCGGTAGTTGCCTGGGTCTAATTTGCTGCCCTTTTTGTGCAGAGGGGTCACCCTCGCAATTTTGAAGTCCTTGGGGACGGTTCACCAGGTCCTGGTCGCGGCCCACTAGGCTGACCGTCATGGGCGTCAGACCAAGATCCTCCGTCCGCCGCTTAAGAAGCCGAGCAGAGGACCCCAGTCCGGGGTCGGTGTTCGTAAAATTGTCAGCTAACCCCCATAGCATAAGCAGACAACCAGTGCTCTCAAGCAAAACAGTACTTACCCCACCCTGGAAGCAACCGCTTTCTCACAACAGCTGGTGCTTCCCACAGTCCAGCTGTATGGCCGGAGGGTCAAACCCATCCAGCCGCAGCAAGGAGGACTGCAGTTGGGGAGCATGTCAGCGGCGCGAGCCCCTAATACGAAAAAGCCGGTGGAGGTCAGAATGACCATCATCTTCCAGACACTCCAGTGACGAAGACAATATCGCCGTATTTTCTCGAAAATAGTGAGAGAGAAAATAAAGATATAATGTCAACGTATCTCCTTGTTCTTCTGTTTTCCTTTCTCCAGCTAATACTTTCTTCCTCGCCAAGTGATTGGTATACAGGCACTATATTGTGGATAAAATTTGAGAAGGAGATGAGTGTGTGGCCCCACCCCTGCTTATGTAGGCAGCAGATGGGGGTGTGGTCAGACGGATGTTGGTATGTAAAGGTACATTTTGAAATGTATTCAGTGCATATCCACTGAAGCGAGATATATGCATTATGATGCTGAGCGGAAGCTAGCATGAAACAGAACCCTCTATAGTGTGGTAGTGAAAGGGTTTATATGGCTAAATAAATGAACTAAACACAGTCCTGCTTCTTCATCTGCAGGAGGAGTACGGTCTCATCAAGGACAAATACGCCAGACTGTTGGTGAGTAGGTGTGTCTGTAGGAACATGGTGGCAGGGGGGGCGTCAGAGTCGATTGTTGTTGACCGTATTCACATGGCTGGCCATTATGCTCTCATGTCACCCTGGGTGGAAAAGGAATCCCAACCTGAGCGTGACATAAGGACAAAATGTCCACCGTGTGAATATGATCAATAGACCCTTGTGTCATGTCTCCTCTCCAGATTATGACGGCTCTGTGTTGACTGTCCTACGCCTGGCATGTGTATCTGTGTGTGTGTATTTGCTCATACATGTGCATGTGTATCTGTGTGTGTATTTGCTCATACATGTGCGTGTGTATCTGTGTGTGTATTTGCTCATACATGTGCGTGTGTATCTGTGTGTGTATTTGCTCATACATGTGCGTGTGTATCTGTGTGTGTATCTGTGTGTGTATTTGCTCATACATGTGCGTGTGTATCTGTGTGTGTATTTGCTCATACATGTGTGTGTGTATCTGTGTGTGTATTTGCTCATACATGTACGTGTGTATCTGTGTGTGTATTTGCTCATACATGTGTGTGTGTATCTGTGTCTGTATTTGCTCATACATGTGCGTGTGTATCTGTGTGTGTATCTGTGTGTGTATTTGCTGATACACGTGTGTGTGTATCTGTGTGTGTATCTGTGTGTGTATCTGCTCATACATGTGTTTGTGTCTCTGTGTGTGTATCTGTGTGTGTATCTGCTCATACATGTGTGTGTGTATCTGTGTGTGTATCTGCTCATACATGTGTGTGTATCTGTGTGTGTATCTGTGTGTGTATTTGCTCATACATGTGTCATACATGTGTCTGTGCATCTGTGTGTGTGTATCTGTGTGTGTATCTGTGTGTGTATCTGTGTGTGCATCTGTGTGTGTATCTGCTCCTACCTGTGTGTCTCTGTGTGTCTCTGTGTGTGTATCTGCTCCTACATGTGTGTCTCTGTGTGTCTCTGTGTGTGTATCTGCTCCTACATGTGTGTCTCTGTGTGTCTCTGTGTGTGTATCTGCTCCTACATGTGTGTCTCTGTGTGTCTCTGTGTGTGTATCTGCTCCTACATGTGTGTCTCTGTGTGTCTCTGTGTGTGTATCTGCTCCTACATGTGTGTCTCTGTGTGTGTATCTGCTCCTACATGTGTGTCTCTGTGTGTGTATCTGCTCCTACATGTGTGTCTCTGTGTGTGTATCGGCTCCTACATGTGTGTCTCTGTGTGTGTATCGGCTCCTACATGTGTGTCTCTGTGTGTGTATCTGCTCCTACATGTGTGTCTCTGTGTGTCTCTGTGTGTGTATCTGCTCCTACATGTGTGTCTCTGTGTGTCTCTGTGTGTGTATCTGCTCCTACATGTGTGTCTCTGTGTGTGTATCGGCTCCTACATGTGTGTCTCTGTGTGTCTCTGTGTGTGTATCTGCTCCTACATGTGTGTCTCTGTGTGTGTATCGGCTCCTACATGTGTGTCTCTGTGTGTCTCTGTGTGTGTATCTGCTCCTACATGTGTGTCTCTGTGTGTGTATCTGCTCCTACATGTGTGTCTCTGTGTGTGTATCGGCTCCTACATGTGTGTCTCTGTGTGTGTATCTGCTCCTACATGTGTGTCTCTGTGTGTGTATCTGCTCCTACATGTGTGTCTCTGTGTGTGTATCTGCTCCTACATGTGTGTCTCTGTGTGTGTATCTGCTCCTACATGTGTGTCTCTGTGTGTGTATCGGCTCCTACATGTGTGTCTCTGTGTGTGTATCGGCTCCTACATGTGTGTCTCTGTGTGTGTATCTGCTCCTACATGTGTGTCTCTGTGTGTGTATCTGCTCCTACATGTGTGTCTCTGTGTGTGTATCTGCTCCTACATGTGTGTCTCTGTGTGTGTATCGGCTCCTACATGTGTGTCTCTGTGTGTCTCTGTGTGTATCGGCTCCTACATGTGTGTCTCTGTGTGTCTCTGTGTGTATCGGCTCCTACATGTGTGTCTCTGTGTGTCTCTGTGTGTATCGGCTCCTACATGTGTGTCTCTGTGTGTGTATCGGCTCCTACATGTGTGTCTCTGTGTGTGTATCTGCTCCTACATGTGTGTCTCTGTGTGTATCGGCTCCTACATGTGTGTCTCTGTGTGTGTATCTGCTCCTACATGTGTGTCTCTGTGTGTGTATCTGCTCCTACATGTGTGTCTCTGTGTGTGTATCTGCTCCTACATGTGTGTCTCTGTGTGTGTATCTGCTCCTACATGTGTGTCTCTGTGTGTGTATCGGCTCCTACATGTGTGTCTCTGTGTGTCTCTGTGTGTGTATCTGCTCCTACATGTGTGTCTCTGTGTGTGTATCGGCTCCTACATGTGTGTCTCTGTGTGTCTCTGTGTGTATCGGCTCCTACATGTGTGTCTCTGTGTGTCTCTGTGTGTGTATCGGCTCCTACATGTGTGTCTCTGTGTGTCTCTGTGTGTGTATCGGCTCCTACATGTGTGTCTCTGTGTGTGTATCTGCTCCTACATGTGTGTCTCTGTGTGTGTATCTGCTCCTACATGTGTGTCTCTGTGTGTGTATCGGCTCCTACATGTGTGTCTCTGTGTGTGTATCTGCTCCTACATGTGTGTCTCTGTGTGTGTATCTGCTCCTACATGTGTGTCTCTGTGTGTCTCTGTGTGTGTATCTGCTCCTACATGTGTGTCTCTGTGTGTCTCTGTGTGTGTATCGGCTCCTACATGTGTGTCTCTGTGTGTGTATCGGCTCCTACATGTGTGTCTCTGTGTGTGTATCGGCTCCTACATGTGTGTCTCTGTGTGTGTATCGGCTCCTACATGTGTGTCTCTGTGTGTGTATCTGCTCCTACATGTGTGTCTCTGTGTGTGTATCTGCTCCTACATGTGTGTCTCTGTGTGTGTATCTGCTCCTACATGTGTGTCTCTGTGTGTCTCTGTGTGTGTATCTGCTCCTACATGTGTGTCTCTGTGTGTGTATCTGCTCCTACATGTGTGTCTCTGTGTGTGTATCGGCTCCTACATGTGTGTCTCTGTGTGTGTATCGGCTCCTACATGTGTGTCTCTGCTCCTGCAGGACGGCTCTGAGAGGAGGGGGGAGCACCTGGCCTCCCTGTATGAATACATGCAGAGCTGCAACAAGGAGCTGGTCTACATGTCGGAACACCAGGACCGGGTCCTGAGGAGGGACTGGAGCGACCGCATGTCCGACCCCCCGTCCGTCCGCATGGAGTACGAGGCAAGTGTTCCTCAAGTTCAAGTTTCAAGTTTCAAGTTTCTTTAATAGTTGTCATACAGAAGTACAGAATACTTTTATACAAAATGCTTCTTACTGTTACGCTCCAGAGACTGTGCAAGACAAGATAAGTATGAATAAAATAACATAGTATAGCATGTAAATTAGAAGTAAAAAAAATGAGGTCACAGTGTTCAGTATAGACATATGTACAATGTTCGATGCAGAATAGACGTAACTGAGTTACCATATAATATACAATACTGTGCAGTGTACTAATACAATACTATATAGTGCAAGGCAGAAATGGGATGAGGTGCAATTTAGGTACAATTTACAGTGGGTGTACGAGTTGTAGTGCAAATCCTTTATCAATAAATATAAAGTGTGTTTGTGTGGTTTAAGTGAGTGTGTGCGTGTGGGTGTGTGTGCTGTGTGCATTTGATGGTTGTTGCATAGTGTTTATTGTTCGTTTAGCAGCCTGATGGCCTGGGGATAGAAGCTTCTTCTGAGTCTTTCTGTGCTCGCCTTAAGACTCCGGTATCGCTTGCCTGACCGCAGCAGTTCAAAGAGGCAGTTGTTCGGGTGGCTCGAGTCCTTAATAATTCTCTTAGCCTTCCCCCTGCACCGCTTGTTGTAAATGTTCTGGAGGGTGGGAAGCCCCCCTCCAATTGTGCGTTCGGCTGAACGTGTCACTCTTTGTAGTCTGCTACGGTCTTGTGCAGTGCTATTCCCAAACCAGGAGGTGATGTTGCCAGTCAGGATGCTCTCTATTGTACATGAGTAGAAGTTCCTAAGGATCTTCTGACTGACTTGGAACTTCCTTAGGCGCCTGAGGAAGTAGAGGCGTTGTCGTGCCTTCTTCACAACACTGTCAATGTGTGTGGTCCATGTCAAGTCCTCGGATATGTGGGCTCCGAGGTACTTGAAACTGTTCACTCTCTCAACCGGTGCCCCGTCGATGCTGAGGGGGCTGTAGTCCTTGACCCCCGACCTCCTGAAGTCCACAATCATCTCTTTTGTTTTGCTGACATTCAGGGAGAGGCAGTTCTCTTGACACCACTGTGACAGATTCTCTACCTCTTCCAGGTAGGCCCTCTCGTCGTTGGCAGAGATCAGGCCCACCACTACTGTGTCATCAGCAAATTTGATGATTGTGTTGTTGTTCCGCTGTGCCACGCAGTCATGTGTGTACAGGGAGTAGAGGAGGGGGCTCAGAACACAGCCCTGGGGGGCCCCTATGTTGAGCGTGATGGATGAGGAGGTGCAGTTGCCTGCTCTTACCACCTGGGGTCTGCCCGTCAGGAAGTCCAGGACCCACTGGCAGAGGTCATAGTTCAAGCCCAGGTCCCTGAGCTTGGCTATGAGTTTGGAGGGGACTATGGTATTGAATGCTGAGCTGTAGTCGATGAACAGCATTCTCACATAGTTCCCCTGCCTCTTGTCCAGGTGTGATGCTGCTGTGTGCAGCACATGGGCTATGGCGTCCTCCGTGGACCTGTTGGGGGGATATGCAAATTGCAGGGGGTCCTCACAGGGTTCTAATGGATACAAACAGGGTTCCTAATGGATAGAAACAGGGTTCCTAATGGATAGAAACAGGGTTCCTAATGGATAGAAATAGGGTTCCTAATGGATAGAAACAGGGTTCCTAATGGATAGAAACAGGGTTCCTAATGGATAGAAAGGGCTTTTTTTCTAGTGTCATACAGTATCATTTCCGTCGGGGGCACCGAAGCGTGTTTAAGCTTCGCAGTCTCAGGTCCACATCCAAGAGAACACTGGACACTGATCTCTCCACACACACACACAAGCACACATGCACACACACACACACGAACACACACTTTAAAAAACATAACTGTATGTTTTTGTATAGTATAGTTAGTATAGTATAGTTATATAATAGCATAACTGTATATTGTATAGTATATTGTATTGAAATTGAATTGAATTGAATCAATTCGTAAGCTTAGCATTGTATTGTATTTTTATCTTAGTACTTTTTATCATGTCTATTTTATTATCTATTCTATTATTATTTGTATTTTTGCACAATCGTGACCCTCGTTCGCCCTCGTTCTTCGTCCCCCCCGTGCAGAAGTTCAAGAACAACGGACTGCTGTCACACGAGGGCGAGACCACCAAGCTTCAGGAGGACGGAGACCGTCTCGTTCAGATGAGACACCCTGCTACCGCCACCATACAGGTACACACCTCACTACTGACCAGGCAAGACACCCTGCTACCACCACCACACAGGTACACACCTCACTACTGACCAGGCAAGACACCCTGCTACCACCACCATACAGGTACACACCTCACTGCTGACCAGGCAAGACACCCTGCTACCACCACCACACAGGTACACACCTCACTACTGACCAGGCAAGACACCCTGCTACCACCACCACCACACAGGTACACACCTCACTACTGACCAGGCAAGAGACCCTGCTACCACCACCATACAGGTACACACCTCACTGCTGACCAGGCAAGAGACACACACATCTATTGTACCGTAGCTACATTAGACGCTAAACTAAGCTAAACTAAATTAAGCTAAACTAAACTAAACTAAGCTAAACTGAGCTAAGCTGAGCTAAACTAAGCTAAACTGAATTGAACTGAACTTAAAATTGATTTAATATAATTTAATGTCATTGGATATGTAAGTATGTAGAGTATATATGTATGTATTATGTATCCTCTTCGTCTAGTAGTCCTTTGCCGCCGAACGTTCTTGTCAGAACAGTCATGTCTATCAGCAACCTTTTATTCCTTTTGTCTTTTTTTGTTTGTCAGTTTCTTTGTTATAAATAGATTTGGGGGGAAATTAAAACGAATATAACACGTCGTACATGTAAATGTGAAAATATGGTAAACGAACAGTTTGTCATACTAACTCAATTGGCAGAGTTAGTGGGTGGAAGTCGATGGGTGGTAATCTGGACGTTGTGGACAGCGACTCCTACAGGTCGGTTGGAGACGCCTGCACAGCAGAGACAGGAAATTGCGGGGGTAGTGTGAGCCTCCCACACGTTACACCTCGCCAAAATGAGAGTCCGCGCTGGCAGGTGAAAAGATGTGACAGGCTGCCTCCTCGTGTACCGGAGGGGACACGTGATGCAAGGCTTCTATCCTCCTCCCTACAACCGGCCAGTGGGGGGCATATGCGAGCAACGTTCAAGACAGGGGAGGGAAGAATTGGCAGGGTGGAATTGGGATGGGAGAAAAATTGAAAAAGAGGAGAAAAAGTGGATACAAAATATTTAATCAAAATAAGTCATTATTTCCCTTGACATTGTGACCTTGTACTTGGTGACCCGCAGGCCCACAGAGAAGCGGTGCAGGCGGAGTGGCAGAGCTTCCTCAACCTGTGCATCGCCCAGGAGACACACCTGGACAACATCGAGGACTACAGGAAGGTCAGCACGTCCTCCAACCTGCACTTGAACCCGTTCACTACTTTTGTGTGTTCCATGTGATCTGGGCGTGGTGGAGGATGAATATCATTTTGTTTTTTATTACCCTCTGTACACCGCTTTGAGGAGGGCTTTATTTGAGAAAATTCAAATTGTAAATCCGGATTTGTTTTGGCATTCTGAGACTGAGAGTTGTATATGTTGAGTTGTTTTTTTGTGGAGGACATCTTCAGTTTTGCAGGATTTCTGGAGAACGCATGGCACTTGAGACAACACACACTATATCCTATATAATTGTACATGAATTCCTCTTGTTTCTTTGTTTACATACATTGCTTACAGCTTGTGTTATATTACGTTTTATTGTATTTTCTTTTTCTTGTGGCCATCTTGGTCTATATGTCATTTGTCAAGTAATTTGTCAAGTATACTATTTTATACTTATTTGTCTTGTAAGCCCATATGGGCTGGGCATAAACCTGTATGTAAGACACGAAAATAAAAAACATCAAATCAAATCAAATCAAAAACCACACTACAGAAGGTTAACCTTTCTGTACTCACTCAATTCATCCAAAGGGACCTAAACATCTACTGTGCATACATCTAATTAGCACCACACTCAGTAGTACTACTTTATATATTTTATACCCAGTTTAATCACCTGTACATTGTATATTACTGTTGCACTTTACTGTTACATTTGCACTCTGGTTGGATGCCCAACTTCTTTTCGTTGTACTGTATTTGGGCTGTATAATCTAATAAGAATTATTTTATACATTATAATTTGTGATAGACAACTACTGTTTGTACCCTAACCCTAACGCCAAAGTATGTAGCCTAGACTGGAGTCTGTGATATAGGGAACCTGATAAATCAATCATAACTTTATATTGTGTTTATTGTGTAAACTATCTAATCTAATCTAATCATATATAATCTAATCTAATCTAATAGTGTTAGATTATCGTGTTTCAGCCTTCTCGTTGATTGTTATCAGGCCCCACCTGCTGTTCCGTGAAGTCTCTGCGTTGTGTTTATTTATTTATTGTTGAGGCAATCGTTCGGTGTAATTCTGTCCTCCCACGCGCTTACTGGCTGAAACACTGTTTCACTGTCCCCGTTAATGCATCCGGACAAAAATGTACTGGAGTCGTCGTCTCATATCAGAAAGGAGGATGTTTATTTGCATAAACCAAGGTTCTCGTACAGAATGAAACGAATTGAAAGTCTTTAGAGGTATAAGAAAGCTAAAGTTCCATCTCTCTCTTCATAGGTGTTATCTCTCCTATAGCTTCCCGCTTGCGGCCTATCTCCTCGTGGCTTCCCTCTCCCCCTCTCTGCTTGATGTCGGTCCGTCTCGCTCGCTTTCCAAACTCTTCTGCCCTGCTCGCTTTCTAGTTTCTACCACTGTCTACTGACAGGTTCGTTATCTCGCTTTCATTACCTAGGCGGTAACGGCTCTCTCTCCTACTCTCGCTCTCGCGTTACTAGCACTCTGCCCCCATCACGCCCAAGTCATGGGCAGACTGTGCCATCTCCAGAACGCCGATCCTGAGCTCTGTGCCTTGCTCGCCTTATCTATTGTTATGATATGATTGATGATTGTAATTGTTATTGTTATGGTTTCGATATCTCTCACAGGCCCTGCTTCTACAGAGACTGGAGTGAAATGTCTGTCATATATTTGAACACACACCCGCCATAGCCACCTTGCCTTAATTAAAAGGTGTTTTAGCACTATATTTATATAGTACCTAATCCTAATCTGTCCTAATCAATGAAAAACACCCAAATCAATAGCATGTAGCCGCCGTGGAAGTCCTGCGTTTATAACGCAGCGCTGTTGCTCCAAGCAGAGGGGAACTGTTTGCCTTGTATTTTCTGCAGTTATAAAACTGTGACATCGAGGCTCTTAGCTCTGTCCCTTTACAGAAAGCCTCTGCAGTGATAATGTAAGACTGACGCGTGATGGGAGACCTCTACGATAGTTACAGATGTCACGATGAATCATTCTGATTCTGATTAGAAAATGTTTGATTAGGGGGCGGTCAGGTGGCGTAGCGGAGATTGCATTTGTCACCAACCGCCGGAGACGCTGGATTCGCCTGTTCGAATCCAGCTCACAGCTCCGGCGTTGTCACCAACTTGGCTGGCCGTTCACACTAATACAATTGGCTGTATTAGAGGGTGGGAAAGCTGGCGGGGTGGGTCCGGGTCGTTGTAAACAGCGACTCCTGGGGGGTAAGTGCGCAGCGACCAGGAAGGGGATTGGGAATTGGCATAACGACTAACATTGGGATGGGAGAAAATCGGAGGAAAAAGGAGGGGGAAAAAGCTAAAAAAAAAAAAAAAAAAAGTTTGATTAGATTAGATAGAAAATGTATTGTGATTATACAGCACAAGTACAGTACAACGAAAAGAAGTTTGGCATCCAACCTGGGCTCAAATATCCGCTCCTCTGTCAGAAACCTTTGAGTAATCTTCGACAGTACTTTTAAATTCGACAAACCGGTTAGCTCCTGGCTAAGACCAAAGCATACCTCTCTCAGAAGGATCTGGAGAGGGTAATCCATGCCTTCATTTCAACACGGCTAGATTACTGTAATGCGCTGTATGTTGGCATTGACCAGTCACTGCTCCGTCGCCTACAATTGGCCCAAAATGCGGCTGCCCGTCTTCTCACTGGTACCAAAAAACGTGACCACATTACACCAGTCCTGGCTTCACTCCACTGGCTCCCCGTCCGTTTCCGCATTGATTTTAAATGACTGCTGACTGTTTTTAAAGCACTACATGGGCTGGCTCCATTGTACCTGGCTGAGCTCCTGCGCCACCACACCCCAGAGACCCAAGGTCTGCTGACCAGCTGCTGCTGGAGGTGCCCAGGACCAGGCTCAAAACCAGGGGAGAGCTGCCCCTCGGCTCTGGAACAGCCCCCCCCCCCACATAAGATCTGCCCAGAGCCTAGAGGCTTTTAAATCGCTGCTTAAAACGCACCTCTTTTCCCCCTGGCCTTTGACCAGAGTTAGCCTGCCACCTGTACACTACGTTTGCTGTTACTCTGGACTTTTTTATCTATTTTCTTGTCTCTTTTATATTGCACCTTGCTCTTGTTTTCTTAGTGTCTTCTTCTTCTCCTTCTTTCGGCTCTTCCCGTCAGGGGTCGCCACAGCGGATCATCCGTTTCCATCTGTTCCTGTCACATCTACGTCGTCCTCCGTCACTCCCACTGCCCGCATGTCCTCCTTCACTGTGTCCATAAACCTCCTCTTGGGCCTTCCCCTCCTCCTCTCTCCTTCTTGTTTTCTTAGTGTACTATATCTTTTTCTGTAATTCCAGTGTATTTTATTTGTTACTGCATTGTATGTTTTTTTTCTTATCATGTCCTACCTGTGAAGCACTTTGGTTTGGCTTTTAGTCATTTTGTAAATGTGCTATATAAATAAATCTGACTCGACTTGATTTGACAACCAGAGTACTGTTCGTGTTTCTTCCAATACAGTTCCAGTTGGACGCAGAGACTTTATCGGAGTCCCTGAAGAGACTCAACTCCAATCTGGACCCCAAGTCTCTGGCCAACAAGAGCAACCCTGAGATCCTGATCGATCTGGAGGTAAGCCCAGGTTCTCACGCTCTATTCACCAACAGATTTACATCAAATCCTCCTCCGGATTCCTGAACGAGTGAAACGGTCTGCGTAAATGGGGGGGGGGGGGGCGACGTTCGCAGCTGTGCTCTGCTGAATGAAATACGTCATTCATTCTTAAACTGAAATGCGCGTTCTCGTTCATTTCATTTGCATACAGACACGCCCCGCCAGCTCCTTATAAGGCGAATGAGGCGTGTGCAAAACAACAGAGGTTTGGCCCTCCACAAATGCTGATCCATTCTACACGGAAGCGATTGCGACTGATCTCAAAATGAGTTTAGATTCAAATGTATTGTTATTATACAGCACAAGTACAATACACCATCCAACCAGAGTGGATAAATAAATGCTCCATTGTGTAGCATCCAGTGAGGCAGCCTCAGCGCGCGAGCACACACACGCGCACACACACACGCACACGCACACGCGCACGCACACACACGCACACGCGCGCACACACACACACACACACACACACACACACACACGCACACGCGCACACGCGCACACGCGCACACACACACACACACACACACACACACACACACACACACACACACAGGGCCGGACTGGGGAAATAATTCATACCGGGAGATATAGCGCGAAATATAGCCCCAATCAGGCCACTTTTTAAGCGGGGGGTCTGGGGGGGGGGGGGTCCCCCACCAGGATATTTTTTGTTACAAAGACTTACTTTCCTGCATTCTGGTGAATTTTAGTGCATGTGAATCACAAACTAATGAGCCAACAATTGCTTAGTACAATGTACTGTTATGGACCTCAAATAAAACTGTTGTGGCACTAGCAATGCTACTCTCTCCACCTTCAAAAAGAAAAAAGCAAGAGCACAACATATTTTTCTATTTACTATTATAATACAGTTAACCACTCTCTCCTGTAAGGGCCTTTCTTTTTCTTTGTTTTATCCCTCTCTCCTCCACCCTTTCTCTTTCTTCCACTGTCCATCTTGACATCAACGTTAATTGACTTTCGCTCTACTGTATCTCTCCCGAGTCCCTCACTACCTGGCTCACTGCCTGGCTGTTATTCTGCATCCGAGTGCCATCTGCCATTCCATTCGCCGCCTCCGCTGTCAATCAGTTGTATCGCCTGGTCCCGCCTCCACCAATCACAAGCGGCAGCATGGCTCCATTGTGTGTGTGTGATCCGCGTGAGGGAGAGAGTCAGATAGTTCTCCAACTCTGTCGCAGACAGTGAAATCCTGGTTGTTCCCCACCCACCTAGGTTATCTAACTATCGCGCCGCGCCGCCGCCACAACTAGAAACAATGGCCTGGCAAAAAAAAAAAAATTTTTTTTTTTTTTTTTTTTTTTATATACTTTTTTTTTTTTATCTGTGCAGGCCAGGCCACCGGGAGAACTCCCGGTGCTCCCGATGGCCAGTCCGGGCCTCACACACACACACACCTTCCACTGCGCGATTGGCTTTTGCCAAGCGTATAGAATAAAATAGAATAGAATAGAATAGAATAGAAATAGAATAGAAATACTTTAATCATCCCGAGGGAAATTTGGCACTACAAATCGCTCACAGTAAACATTTAGGTAGACAAACAAATTACGAATAAGAATAACAAAAGATTGCCTATGAATAAAGAATAAAATAAGCCTAAGAATAAAATAATAATAATAAGATACAAATTTAATACGGTCCGGGATTCACATTCCTATGTCATATATGTACATTCTAATATAAATATACAGTAGAAAATACAGAGATCTACAGTACTGTAAGTGTAATATTGACAATGTTGTTTTAAAAGTAAAAGTAAAAGTCCAGGAAGATGGTAACTGTCACTCTGTGCTCAGTGATGCATTGTAAAGTCATCAAGTACAGTATCTTCACTAAGCCGCCTGTTCATTAACAATGCAGCAGCTGATACTGTACACACACACACACACACACACACACGCGCGCGCGCACGCACGCACGCACGCACGCACGCACGCACGCACACACACACACACACACACATGTGCGCTCCATAGCGCGACACCGATTTGTGACTCCGACTTGCGACTCCGACTGCAAACTGGAAATGTTTCTCAAATCACGTTTGTGTGACTGGGACGTCTTCATCACAATAACGTCTCCTCTCCAGGGAGACGACCCGGCGATGGAGAGGAACGAGCAGCGCCTGTCGGCCCTGAGGGACCTGAGCAGCTCCATCTGCCCCCTGAAGCTGCGCCGCACGGACCCCCCCCAGCCCACCACCGCTGTGGCCCTGTGTGACTGGACCGACGACGACGTAGGAGACCACACACACACACACACACACACACACACACACACACACACACACAGACACAGACACACACACACACACACACACACACACACACACACACACACACACACACATACACGCACACACACACACACACACACACACACACACACACACACACACACACACACACACACACACACACACACACACACACACACACACACACACACACACACACACACACACACACACACACACACACACACACACACACACACACACACACACACACAGACACGCCGTGGATGTAGAGAGCCGATGAGGAGAGCAGCTTGTGTCTCTCTCCAGGACTCGGTGGCTCGTGGAGAAAAGCTGAGCCTGAAGTCCAACTCCGACAACAGGGACTGGAAGCTGCAGACCAGCCGCGGGAAGGTCAAGACCCTGCCGGGGGCCTGCTTCCTGATCCCCCCGCCGGACACAGAGGCCCTGGACACGGTGGACAGGTACACACAGGGAGCCTCCGCCACGGGGGGGGGGGGGGGGGTGGGGGGGGGGCTGGGGAGATGCTGGGTGATGATTGAAAACGTGATTGATTGATGATTGAAGCTATATACAGTATCAACTGTTAGAGCAGCATACCATATCACAACTGGGGCTACAACTGTAAACTTTTAGTTTTCATATTTGGAAGCCTGGGTCATGTTCACAAGTTGGGTGTTAGAGGCCTTCAGATGGCCGGTCTTCCGAAGGGAAGAGCCAAACAGTTAGCAAGATATTGCTCAGTGTCAGCTATTATTGGCAGCCACGCAATTTTGGAGAAGACGGCGACGCTGCTATCTGTATCCATGAGCTGTGTGCTACTTGTCTGGTTCATCATCCTATGTGTGTGTGTGTGTGTAACTTTGGTTGCCATTGCCAATTTGGGCACGAATGCAACAGAATAACCCACAGTGTCCAATTGCACTGATAATGTTTGTATCCTTTAGACATTGTAGTTATGTGGACATAAATACAGATTCTAAATGTGTGTGTGTGTGTGTGTGCGTGTGTGTGTGTGTGTGTGCGTGTGTGTGTGCGTGTGTGTGTGTGTGTGTGTGTGTGTGTGTGTGTGTGTGTGTGTGTGTGTGTGTGTGTGTGTGTGTGTGTGTGTGTGTGTGTGTAGTCTGGACAGAGAGCTGTCAGACCTGAAGAGGAGGAGGGCAGCCCTGAAGGCCTCAGCCCGGGCGCCCAGTGAGGAGGCGATCCGTCCAAAGAGAGCAGGTGAAAGAAAGATCAACACTTTACTTTACGTAACCAGACACCACTCCATTTCCTCTCACAGTAAAGTATTAAAAAAAGAGGATTGTTTTGATGTCCTACTCAGCACAACCCATGCTGTTCCTCATTTATGGTTCTGATCAATATACTTTCTATAGTGATTGTTACATTTATGGTTCTGATCAATATACTTCCTAATATAAGTACTTAAGTACATTTCAAAGTAGAAACTTTTTAACTTTTACTCAAGTGTGTTTTTAGCCAGATACTCTGACTTTTACTTGAGTAAGGTTTTGAGACGGTACCCATACTTTCACTTAAGTATCATTTCTGGGTACTTTTTACACCCCTGTATATATGGTTCTGATCAATATACTTCCTATAGGGATTGTTACAGTTATGGTTCTGATCTATATATACTTCCTATAGGGATTGTTACAGTTATGGTTCTGATCAATATACTTCCTATAGGGATTGTTACAGTTATGGTTCTGATCAATATGAAGCAAAATAGGAGCCATTCTGGAAAGACGTCCCTGCTCTGTGACATTGGACCGTTCGTTAACATACTTCCTGTTCCTAGGTACTTGACCTTTAACCTCTAACTTGCCCCTGCTCTCCCACCAGTCGCCGTAGCCAGTGCTCCAGAAGACCCCGAGGCCGCGGTGCTGAACAAGGAGCTGGACAAGATCCTCGGAGACCTGGAGCAGAGCGAACGAGAGCTCCGGACCAGAGTGACGGCCCCCCTGGACCGCCGGGACCCCACCAGAGACCTGGAGGACCGGCTGAGAGAGCAGGAGGTAAAACTACACCACCATGTGGTCACTGTATAAACTACACCACCATGTGAATACAGTCACTATATAAACTACACCATGTGAATACAGTCACTGTATAAACTACACCACCATGTGAATACAGTCACTATATAAACTACACCATGTGGATACAGTCACTATATAAACTACACCATGTGAATACAGTCACTATATAAACTACACCACCATGTGGATACAGTCACTGTATAAACTACACCATGTGGATACAGTCACTGTATAAACTACACCATGTGAATACAGTCACTGTATAAACTACACCATGTGAATACAGTCACTATATAAACTACACCATGTGGATACAGTCACTATATAAACTACACCACCATGTGGATACAGTCACTGTATAAACTACACCACCATGTGAATACAGTCACTGTATAAACTACACCATGTGGATACAGTCACTGTATAAACTACACCACCATGTGGATACAGTCACTATATAAACTACACCATGTGAATACAGTCACTATATAAACTACACCACCATGTGGATACAGTCACTGTATAAACTACACCATGTGGATACAGTCACTATATAAACTACACCATGTGAATACAGTCACTATATAAACTACACCACCATGTGGATACAGTCACTATATAAACTACACCATGTGAATACAGTCACTATATAAACTACACCACCATGTGAATACAGTCACTATATAAACTACACCACCATGTGGATACAGTCACTATATAAACTACACCATGTGGATACAGTCACTATATAAACTACACCATGTGGATACAGTCACTATATAAACTACACCATGTGAATACAGTCACTATATAAACTACACCACCATGTGGATACAGTCACTATTTAAACTACACCATGTGAATACAGTCACTGTATAAACTACACCATGTGGATACAGTCACTGTATAAACTACACCATGTGGATACAGTCACTGTATAAACTACACCATGTGAATACAGTCACTATATAAACTACACCATGTGGATACAGTCACTGTATAAACTACACCATGTGAATACAGTCACTGTATAAACTACACCATGTGGATACAGTCACTATATAAACTACACCACCATGTGGATACAGTCACTGTATAAACTACACCACCATGTGGATACAGTCACTGTATAAACTACACCATGTGGATACAGTCACTATATAAACTACACCATGTGGATACAGTCACTGTATAAACTACACCATGTGGATACAGTCACTGTATAAACTACACCATGTGAATACAGTCACTATATAAACTACACCACCATGTGGATACAGTCACTATATAAACTACACCACCATGTGGATACAGTCACTGTATAAACTACACCATGTGAATACAGTCACTATATAAACTACACCACCATGTGGATACAGTCACTATATAAACTACACCACCATGTGGATACAGTCACTATATAAACTACACCATGTGAATACAGTCACTGTATAAACTACACCACCATGTGGATACAGTCACTGTATAAACTACACCATGTGAATACAGTCACTGTATAAACTACACCATGTGGATACAGTCACTGTATAAACTACACCATGTGGATACAGTCACTATATAAACTACACCATGTGGATACAGTCACTGTATAAACTACACCATGTGAATACAGTCACTATATAAACTACACCACCATGTGGATACAGTCACTGTATAAACTACACCACCATGTGAATACAGTCACTGTATAAACTACACCATGTGAATACAGACAGTCACTGTATAAACTACACCACCATGTGAATACAGTCACTGTATAAACTACACCATGTGAATACAGTCACTGTATAAACTACACCACCATGTGGATACAGTCACTGTATAAACTACACCATGTGAATACAGTCACTGTATAAACTACACCATGTGAATACAGTCACTGTATAAACTACACCATGTGAATACAGTCACTGTATAAACTACACCACCATGTGGATACAGTCACTGTATAAACTACACCATGTGGATACAGTCACTGTATAAACTACACCATGTGAATACAGTCACTGTATAAACTACACCATGTATCCATCAGTGGACCAATTGCATGCTTTTGCAGAGGACAAGAAGCCTTCAGTCGACTCCTTTAGACATTAAGCACCACCACAGTCCAATTGGAATGATACAAAATAAATAAAAAATAAATTATAATTGTTTTTTATATTATATATATATATTTTTTCCGACCAATAGTCGACTAACGGCCAATTTTGGCCAATCATAGTCGACCATCCAAATCCTTAGTCGGGGACAGCCCTATATAAGAAAAAAAGAAAAAAAAGGCTAAAATGGCAGCTTAGGGGGCCCCCTGGTGGCTTCGGGGGCCCTATGCAACCACATAGCCCGAATGTGGCAAGAATGAGTAGAATGAATGTAAAGTGTGGTTGAGTGTGGTGTCCCCCGTGTTTCTCTCTCCCCCCAGAAAGCCACTCTGAAGCTGGTGGCCCTGGAGTCTGAGAAGGCCGCGGTCCAGAGGGACATGCAGCCCATCCTGGCCAGGAAGCCTGTGGGCCCCGTGACCTCCACGCTGCCGGGCAAGCTGAGCACCGCCAACGGCAAGTTCGACGACCTCAACTCCCTCGCTGACCTGTTCAAGAAGAAGTAAGAAGAACCCACGCAAACGGACTGTTGTTGTGGAATATTTTAAATGAGCCAAACAGTGAAACTGTAGAAATTCAGATGAGTCAAATTGTATAAAAAAAATTGAACATACCGGTCGTTTATTTCTGTTTCTGTGGGCCACAGAAAGAGTATCCTCAGTTTACAATCAGAGACAAGTTAATATGAGCTTCTGACCAGAAAGTGAGAAAGAGCTCTGGTCAGATTTACAATTAAGTACAAAGTTGACATGACGTCAAAAGATGACGAATGAATAACAGATATGACAAGAAAGGTAGACAAAGATGAACAAAGATGAGAAAATTAAAACAAAGATGGGTTTAGGGGTTTCGTCGTATCTGACACAAGACTGGAGTCAAGATTAACAAGAAAATAACCAGATGTGATTTACTTGGACGTGTCATATCTAAGTCAAGCTGTCCTGGGCCTCGGCCGTTGTTTTAAGAACACTATAGTGTCTGAGCTGTATACTAGTTAACTATATTAACTAGTTAACTATATTAACTAGTGTCTGAGCTGTATACTAGTTAACTATATTAACTAGTCAAGGCTGACTAGTTAACTATATTAACTAGTCAAGGCTGTACAGAGAATGTATTTAAACAGAGCTATGAACATGATCATATTTTCGACCACAGGACCTATCTATCTCAAACCTCATATCTGGATCATATCTACGCAAATCAATTGTTCTCACCCACAAATGACAGATTTAACTTTTGGGAGGTTTTGTCATATTTGAACACTAAAACAATGTCCTGGCTTTCATAATAATATATATGAATATACATCTAGCTGATGACACTTTACAATGGGTTTAAAGGTGCTATAGATACATTTGTATGTAGAATAATCTTAAAATGTATCAACAGAGCTTTTTAGAAAGTTGTGCAGAATAAAAGTTATTTATAATTAATGTGTCTAAGCTGTATACTAGTTAAGTATGTTTGTGTAAGTCCAAACTTGATGTTGTTGTTTACATGTTGCATGCATGAATCTCCCCCCTACGTCCCAGTTCCCCACGTGGAATGCACCTGATTGGATAAATGATTATAAATGATAAATGTTATCTATAGTACCTTTAAGTGTATTAACCGGTGTAGGATGATTTTATAAAAAAGAATTGGAGAGTGGATATTCAACAGAACATAAGTATAGGCCCGAGGATGCACGGCAGAGGATGTTGGACAGAGGATGGCGTAAATCCTCAAACATAAACAAAAAAAGAAAGGAATATGAATCAAATGTATATTTATGGATTCAAAATGTGCGACAAGCTGAATCATTCTCGCACAACGTTCCCCCGTCATCAATTCCCTATTGCCCCGCCTCTCTCCATCAGGGCTGGGACCGCCATGTTCCTGGAGAGGCAGATCAAAAAGGTGGAGGGTGTCGTCTCTGGGTTCGAGGACCAGCTGGCTGCAGAGCACGCCCTCCCCGACACGCCCACCGCCCTGCAGACCCGCAACCAGCAGCTACAGGTGGGGGGGTACTTAGTTGCCGTAGTCACTGTATTTATATTTCAAGTTCAAGTTTTGTTTTATTTGTCACATTATAAAGGTGCATGTACATTACAGTGAAATGCTTGGTTCTGTATGAGCCCCCTGAGATTGTGTGCTTCATACAGTAAAAAAGTTAAAAAGAATAAAGACCAAACACTATACAAAATATACAATATAGAAAACTAAAGTACAAAATGCAAACAAAATGCAAAAATGTGCTAAATAAAAGGTAGAGATGTTGTGATAATATTTTAATAATAAATAGATAAAATATGGTGTAGTGTTAAAAAGTGTTTAAAGTGTCTAAAGTGAATGTTAAAGGTGAATGTTTAAAGTGTGTGCAATTCATGTAGAATGGATGGGTTAGTATTTATCCACATATGTCTGTATATACTGTACCTGCATATAATCCTTTTTACATACCTGTAGATACTATATCTATATCTGTACATATCCCCTACTAGTTATGCCACTGGCCAGTATGACCTACTACCATAGTGTCTTTATACCTATATCACTGTACATAATAATACTATAACCCTGTACATACATCTGATTAGCACTATTACTCAGTAGTACAAATCTATATATTTTATATCCAGTTTAATCACCTGTTGTCACAACTGAGCGAGTGGAACTTGGTATAACCCAAAAGATGGTACTTTATTATAAGAAATGTCCAGGGTCGTTCAAGCAGCGGTCGGTCATAAACCACAGGGATATTCATACAGTCCAAGGGGTATGAGAATGAGCGGGGTGGTCACACAAGCCGGGGGTCGTATACGTGATGGGATACTCGAGCGGTCCGGGGCGTGCATGGGCAAGGAGCGGGGTTGTCAGCCAGGCGATGGGTCATACACGGAAACTGATCCTCAAGCGATCCGGGGCGTAGGCACGGAGAATAGTCAGGCAGGTGGAGGTCATGCACAGGATCGGAGTAGAGACAGGACGTGGAGCCAGATGATGGACTGCAGGAAAAGGAGAGACAGACAGGTTTAGGCACAAGACAAGGATACTTAATACTAATAACTATAACAAGCAAAGAACTTTGGCGGCTAAGTGGCGCAGTGGGCAAGGCGCTCGCCACTAACGCAGGAGATGCTGGGTTTGAGCCCAGCTCTCGGCGTTGCTTCCGGCTTGGCTGGTCGTTCATACTAATACAATTGGCAGTATTAGAGGGTGGGGAAGCCGGTGGGTGGGGATCGGACGTTGTGGACAGCAACTCCTACAGGTCGGTTGGTGCGCCTGCGCAGTAGAATCAGGAAGTATCGGGGGCGGCGTGACCCTCCCACACGTTACTCCTCGCCACTGAGAGATCGCGCTGTGCAGGTGAAAAGATGCGACGGCTGCCTCCTCGTGTACCGGAGGGGACACATGATGCAAGGCTTCGTCCACATTGCAGCCGACCAGTGGGAGGCATGGCCTAACAATGTTCGAGACAGGGGAGGGTAGAATTGGATAATACGAAATTGGGATGGGAGAAAAATAGAGAACTGTGACTGACTGGGTAATACTAAGCCACGATCTGGCAGCATGATGACATCTGAGCCAGGTCTAAGTAGGTGCAGCAATCAGCACACAGATGTCAATCAGCTGCTCCCAGAGCTCACACACACCTGACTCCGCGTCTGCAATTAGAGAGAGAGAGAGAGAGAGAGAGAGAGAGAGAGAGAGAGAGAGAGAGAGAGAGAGAGAGAGAGAGAGAGAGAGAGAGAGAGAGAGAGAGAGAGAGAGAGAGGAGGACAGGCAGGAATAGGGCCTGACACCTGTACATTACTGTTGCACTTTACTGTTACATTTGCACTCTGGTTGGATGCCAAACTTCTTTTCCTTGTACTGTACTTGGGCTGTATAATGACAATACATTTTAATCTAATCTAATCTAATCTAATACTGCTTCAGTTGGAATCAACCAACCAACTAGATTCAGGTCAACTACACGTCTGTCCTAAACTGATGCGATCACAACTGGGAACACTTTACTTTAGTACAATAAATGTCCAGGTATTTGTTTACGAAATGTAGAAGTATTTAAATTTTGACAACAGTAGCGCGGCGGCGACACTCAACAACTTTGTTGTCGTCCTTTTCCTCCATCTTTCCTTTTTGTTTAAAAACCGCCCGTTCCTCCTGTGCCCCCCTCCCCTCGGCCAGGCGCTGCGGGACGAGGTGGTCTCCAAGCAGGGGGCGCTGCAGGTTCTGGGCCGGGACCTGGAGCTGACGGAGCAGCAGTGCAGCTCCCTGCAGAAGGGCTTCAACAAGTACTGCCCCGACATCCAGCGGCAGGACGCGGAGGTCAAGGCGCTGAAGAACCGCTACGCCAGCGTCAAGGACGAGCTGCAGAAGAGGTGAGGACACACCCACCCACCAGGGGTGTAAAAAGTACCCAGAAAGTGAAAGTATGGGTACCGTCTCAAAATCGTACTCGAGTAAAAGTCAGAGTATCTGGCTAAAAACACACTTGAGTAAAAGTCAAAAAGGTTTCTACTTTTAAATGTACTTAGGTACTAAAAGTAAAAAAAAAAATTATTCCGGGGCAATGAAATGTTCCGTTTCGTCCTCTTCATCAAATCAAATCAAATCAAATTTATTTGTAAGGCCCGACAACACACGTTAATGTCCCCATGGGCCGGACACATCTTCTTTAAACAAGTCAAGAAGAAACATAACAATAAGTCAAGAACAAAACAAGAACACCATAAGGTCCAACAATTTTAAAATAAATACAAAATAAATGAATGCAATGCGAACACTCCCAGACATACCCCACGCGAAGGTAAGGAAAAACTCACTAAAACCTAACAATAGGGAAAAATGCACCACAGGCAGTCGTACTATCGTTTGTGGCCATCTTCTGTAGCTTGTCACTCTGACTATCTATTCTTCTGAAAGCAGGTGTTTAATCAAAGATCCCCGCTTTCTGGTCTTGCACAAGGACCAATCAGCATGGGTATGGGCGGGTTCATTTTTCATTGATGGGGATTTGATTGGCTGTTTTTAAATAAAGTGTGGCCACAGGATTAATAATGTTAATGTTAGTTCGGCCAGAGAAACAAATATACTAATTAAAATGGTTGGACCTGCGAGATTTGTACTTTGTACTTTGTAGGTCTGCATTTTAAATGTAAGGAGTAAAAAGTATGTTTTTTTCTCCTCTGAAATGTAATTGAGTAAAAGTACAAGTATACAAACCTAATAATACTTGAGTAAAGTACAAATTCCCCAAAACAGTACTTAAGTATTATAACGAAGTCACAGTTTATGTTTTAATCTATAACTTGATGTGCAGTGGAGGCCAACTCATTCATGAGCAGATGATAATGGGGGCGAGGAGGAGGTGAAAGAGAGACATTTCTTCTTTCAATATGCTTTCAAACAGAGCGGTTATGATACAACCCCTCAAGTTTTACATTAGTATCACCCCAAATACTTGTGAGTAGGGATGTTCGATATTGGCTTTTTTACCGATATACCGATATTGTCCAACTCTTAATTTCCGATACCGATATATGCAGGGTTTCCCCCCCAAAAAAACAGAATAATTTCAGGTAATTAACATTATATCTCTTGTCGTGGAATTAACACAACATTATGCATACTTTTTTTTAATTAGTTATTTGTTTCTCTGGCCGAACTAACGTTAACGTTATTAATCCTGCGGCTGCTCTTTATTTAAAAACAGCCAATCAAATCTCCATCAATGGAAAATGAACACGCCCACATTGGCTGTCGAATCTACGTTCCATTACTTGTAAATCACGTTGGGAGGACAATTGCCCTGTTTACTGTCTGGATAAGATGAAACACCCAGCTCATTGATTCACAATGATACATTTTGTTTTAATTTCTGATCCAGACTATGCAGACTGCTCTACTAGCTTATATAGACTGTGGTACTGCCTGTGATCTCATCCACTCGTATCTGGACGTCTATTCTTTGCCCGTCTGTCTAATTTTCTGACACAGCTGTCGGAGGCTGTACCGTGCTCATTTTTAACCCATAAGGACCCACGGTGACACAGGTGTCACATGTACTTTACATGTTCTAGACATTTCCATATAAAGCTTTATCCTTGATTTTACCTCATGAAGTCCCAAAGGGACACCGGTGGAACATCCTGGGTGGGTCATGTGACAGATCGAGTAGCCTCCAGCTGCAACCGCGGAGTGAGCCCCTCACTAGATGCTGTGGCAGGCGCGCGCTGATTGGCGGAGAGTACGGAAGTTAGCGCTAGCGTCACTCCACATTGGGCCTAACCCCTCCCCCTTGACCAAACTCTGTGTGTGTGTGTGTGTGTGTGTGTGTGTGTGTGTGTGTGTGTGCGTGTGTGTGTGTGCGTGTGTGTGTGTGTGTATCTCAAGTGTGCTGGGCCAATTATTTAAAAACCCATGCTGATTGGTCCTTGTGCAAGACTAGAACACAGGGATCTTTGATTAATTAAACACCTGCTATTAGAAGAATAGTCAGTCAGAAAAAAAGTTTTTACTTTAACTTTTTAGTACTTAAGTACATTTACAAGTAGAAACTTTTTGACTTTTACTCAAGTGTGTTTTTAGCTAGATACTCTGACTTTTACTTGAGTAACATTTTTAGACGGTACCCATACTTTCACTTAAGTATAATTTCTGGGTACTTTTTACACACTTCAGTGTCCTCCATGTACGCCACTTTCATCGTCTATATCCAAGTTTTTTATGTTTTTGTAATTATTCTGGATTCAATGGTTTATTTATCTGAATTGCATAAATGCTATGATATTAACAGGTGTTAATCTATTCATCCAGATCTTCCCTCGTTCAAGAAGCAACCAATAAAAACCAAGAGTTCCAGAGTGCTGTTCAATCATTGGATTTCTTCTTGATTAATTTGCCCGATAATAAGCTCAAACCCTCTGATGGTTTGGCTCAGATAAACTCCAAACAGAGCTCCCAGAAGGTCAGTACAAACATTTCTCTGCTTATTAATATTCACCTCAACAAGTGTCCCGGTGTGGACATATTGCTGCAGTCAGGTGAAAACCTTGTATCTCTAAACGAAGGGCAGTGACCACCTTAATTAAAACCTCTTAAGCCCAAGCGGTCCGGTGCTGGACCGCAAATGACATCACGCCATAAATCCATCTCTACAGTCTGTATGAATTAATGTTGCGTTTTAAAATGTTTTATGTAGCCAAGAGGAAAGACCCTAACCCTGTCAAAATAGCAGTCAACGTGTATATTTTCAGCAATACGTTTGTTTACCAAATAGGTTAAAGTGTTATTAGTGAAATATAAGTTTTGGAAATCTATTCAGAAACATGGACCATAGACATTCATGTTATGAGTGGGCGTGCTGCCTGTGGCAAGATGGCTGCCATGTGGCAACGTCGGTCTCCATTGGCCAGCAGTGTGGGTGAGTCATCTATATGTCTATGGACAAGGCTACGTCACGACGCCATTTGTATCCCGGCGGTACAACGGAGGAAGCCTTTTTTTTTTTTACATTCCTATGACGACACTGACCCATCCTCTTTGTATATTTCTAGAATCTTGGCTTACTGTATGTCACGCTCAGGTTGGGTTCCTTTCCACCGAGGTGACTACTCTCTCTATAACACCAGAGCTGCTCACCATATCTCGCTAGATGCTCCCCTTGCTAACACTTCCTTTGGTCAATCCTCCTTCCAATTTGCTGCTCCCAGCAGTTGGAACGAGATGAAAAAGACTTTGAAAATGGACAATTTGATCACCCTCACAACTTTTAACACATTGACGACCACGGCTTGCAGTGTAATATGTGGCTGGAGGACAATGCTTTGTAAACAAACCGATGTACTTTCTAACAGCTATATATATACTTTATAGTATTGCTATCTGTCCATTCTCATTGTCACTTGAGTGCATAAACCGTGCCTTCATAATGGCTTAAAGAAAATAAAAATCCATCGGTTGGTTGTCATTTTATAGCATCGTGAATATAAGCTTTATCGCAGTTTTCGTCTCGTATTTTTTCTGGGAAGCTAGATATGAGGCTAAAGGCTAGTCACGTTATATCAAACGCCATTTCTGTTGTATATATACGAATGAAATAAAACAAACTGCTTAGCATCCGGACTATTACAGAGCATCTATGGATGAAATGGGGGCGGCGGGGGGCGCCGATTAGTATTATTGATTAGCAATACAGTGTGCGTTCAAGTAGCCACATTCACTGATCGATCGCTTGCGTGTTACAACAATGTCCAATCTGGCTGTAATTTGGGTGAATAGTATCCTACCATCAGCCCATGTGATCGCCGGCAGCATTTCCCCATTATTCATCGGCATCTGGTAGATCGATATGTCCATTGGCTGATCATAAATCCCATTATTCCAGACTGAAATCTGCGTTCCGTAACGTGATCAAAGATGGAGGATGTTCGGCTGGGATCCAGGCTCATATGAAACGCCCTAGACAGTAAAAAAAAGAATTTTCCCATTCGGCCTCAATGATATTGCAGTGGAGCGATGGCGCCCCTAAGAGGATCTGGCCGGTATTGCATGTCGCCAATTTAAATCTGGCGGGTAAATATGCAGAGTCGATCGGGAATCTTGATCCGTTCATTAATATGGAATAAAACAATAACAACTTGCCACGAGTTAACTCATGGCTCTGGTCCACAACGGGTGGAATCGAAACACGAGTTAACTCGTGGACGGTCTTTAATGTGTTAAGGACTCTATCACAGAGTTGTTTACACACACCTGCGACTGTCACCAACACGTGAGACACTGGGTTCTTCAGTGGGATACTTGCTCTGTTGCCGACAACATAGATGACCATGTAAACGTTGAATTCAAGTAAAACATGAAAATGGGAGATACAAGATTTTCACACGATAGCAGCGATATATATATATATATATATATTAAATGTTTTAAACTAGTACTAAACTGATTTGACTGATGTATTCTGCATTCTGTTCCCTACATAGAAAGTGGTGGAGGATATCAAGAAGAAATCGGATGAATTGGCCCAAACCAGGGGTCTGTCCCACGAGCTACAGAACGTCCTGAATGTGAGTTCTGAAACCCGTGAACGTGTCGATTTTCCCCTAAACCGGCTAGAACTGAAGCGGCTTATACTCAACCTGTAAACTCTTTGTCAGTAAATCTTGCTTAATTCTCATTTGACATTACTGTGTGCAATACACTTTCAGGACTACGAGATGAAGTCGGAAAAGTATCGTGGCACTCTGAAGGATGACGATGATGATGATGAGGATGATGATGATGATGATGATGATCTTTATGGAGCTGATCCCAAAAGGCGTAAAACCCTCACTATGGTTGCTGCTGTACAGAAAAAGGTATGGTGCAACAATCTGTTGATATCTATGATAACAAGTCTGTACTTTGCTTCATTTTACAATTAAGGGGTGGTGATCTGATTTTTGTGCTTTTCATATGCTCACCTCTATTATGACACAACAAGTTCTCATTTTCAGGTATGCCCTGTTTATAAAGCAACAGAAAAACACATAAAGAATAGTATAAATAATAATAACAATGAAGGACAGGGAGACGACTAGAGGCCGTAGGTCTTCGTGAACAGGTGGGTTTTCAGAGGAGTCCAAGGATATGGCGGAGAGGATCTCAGAGAGAGAGAGTTCCAGAGGGTGGGGGGCGCCACGCTGATTGTACAACCATAATACATGAATTAGTCAAATCCACAATAAGAATGATAACACTTATTACACGTGTAACGGAGGTACCGCATGTCTATCCACAGTCACGAGGGACTTGTATAGTGAAGTGGCTGTGGACGTTAAGCGGTACTGCAAGTAAAACTCACTCCCCAGAGGCATCCAGACCCAGTACTTAGTAGGGGTGGGAATCACCAGTTTCATCACGATACGATACGATATCGATTCTTTGGACAACGATACGATATTTTTCGATATCACAAAGTCTGCCACGATACGATACGATTCGATTCAGGTGCCTGCGATCGATACGAGACGATATTATATGCCCATTTAACACAATCAGTAACATTTAAATCAACAAAAAAAAAGGCAATGGAAATATCATTTGACATTTTTATTTTTGATCTCTTCCAGACATTTAAATGAAAAACAATCTATTGTTTTTAATACAAATAGACCTCCTGTTCACTGTTTTTGGTTCGTTTTTCTTATTTTTTCCGATATTAATATCCTATCACAGCGCTGTATTTTGGCTGGAAAAGGCATATTGGGAGTCAGAAGGTGCAGTACCGGCCAGATCCTGTTAGTGGGGCTATCTCGAGAATGCAGTAACCCCTCCTCCGTCCCAGTCCCTAGTGGACCTCTGCTGCTCTTTATCAGCTTAGCTTAGTTAGCTCACGCTAACGCAACGTTAATTTAGGTATTTAACGCGACATGGGCATAAAGGAATGGCGAGGATGGAAAGCATGTTAGATGCATTTGACCCCTTGTGGGGAAAAAACAACAGGCACTTATTTCGGGCAAAATAGGTGGACTTTGAAGCCACTCTGTCTAACGTCTACACACGCTGAGCTGCGCTGAGCTACTGTTCACCTCTTGGTACAGTGGTCTGTGATGCCGCCCGCGGCGCGGGAGACCGGGGTTCAACTCCCACTCAGGGCGATCCCTTAACAGGGGTCGAATCGAAACACAATGCAGAGCGAGATCACAGCGGCTACACACGCACACACTGCTGCTAAGATATACCTTATTGTATACATTTGTATAGATAGAATATACGTTGTGTATTATGTTTAGTCTATAGTTTTAGTTTATAGCTTACTTACACAGTTAGTATAGCATCGTTTGTATAGATATAATATACATTGTGTATTATGTTTAGTTTTATAGTTTAGTTTATAGTTTTAGTTTATTTTGTTTATAGTTGTAGTCTATAATTATAGTTATAGCTTATAGTTATAGTTTGTATAGATAGAATATACATTGTGTACTATGTTTACAAATCTACTACACAAGTGTTACGAGTGCGCTTACTCTGCATGGTGATTGGAACCCAGATAGCAGAGTGAATACGAAAGAAGGCTTGAAATGAGCAGATAAGAGACGGCGTGGTGACGATAACAATGTTTTACTCACAAGACAGGATACACGACTGACAAACACAGGTAACATTTAGACAATGCTGGTCCAGACACTTAATATACAAACACTAATTAGAGACAAAAGGTAATTACAAACAGGACACAGGTGTGGTAGACAAACCTAACAGAACACAGAGCACAGAACACAGAGCACACAGGGGAAAACAATAACAATAGAACAAACTGAGACCAACAGACTAAAACACATTTACAAAACACAGACAGGGAAACACAAATCTAACAAAATGGAAACAACAACGACAACATAGACAACGAACATAACAAACATAAATGGCAGATGACAATGTTAATTAGGTGCGTGAGCTGATGCCAGATCTGCCACATCTGGCTCAGCCCACCGGTTGCCAATGTTGTATTGTGAAGTGTATTGAAGGGGGGTTGTGAATGTCTGAGTCCTGGACCAACCGAACCGGGCGGAGGGTTGCCGGCTGGTCCCACAGGACCGGGGGAAGTGTTACACACAAGCATCTCACTTTTCTCTGAATGTATGTACATTTAAAAAGCTGTGACTGAGAATCTGAATCTGATGAGGTTTAATGCAGCAACAATAGGAACGTCCAATTCCTTCATTAAGAAAACAAGTATGAACCACTGATTACATCCAGGCCATCAGGGAAAACCCCTCCCACCCACTATACACAGACTTGGCTGACAGGAGGAGCATGTTCAGTGCTAGACTAACACTCCCTAAATGTAGCACTGAACGGCACAGGAAGTCCTTCATTCCGACAGCCATCAGACTTTACAATGCATCACTGAGCCTCACTGCATCACTGAGCACAGAGTGACAGTTACCATCTTCCTGGACGTTTACTTTTAAAACAACACTGTTCAATATTACACTTACTGTAGACTTCTGTATATTTTTACTGTATATTTTTTACTGTATATTTTATTCAATTCTATTCTTATTCTTTATGCAATTTGTTTTGTTATTCTTATTCGTGACTTTGTTCTGTCTAAATGTCTAAATGTTTACAGTGAGCGATTTGTAGTGTAAAATTTCCCTTGGGATGATTAAAGTATTTCTATTCTATTCTATTCTATTCTATTCTATTCTATTCTATTCTATTCTATTCTATTCTATTCTATTCTATTCTATCTGCAAGGTTGGAATGAGCCAATGTTACAGTATCTGTACAGTGTTCATGTCCTCTTTTGCTTCCATTGCAGGAGAGAGCTCTTCTGAACCTTTACTCAGAGGTGTCCGCGGAGAACGAAGAGCTGCTCCACCAGATGGCGCTGGCTAAGAGCCTCCTGTCCCAGGTGAGACGTGGTGTCACAGCGATAACGCAGCGGATGCATTCAAGTTGATTTCTAAGCTTATTTTTAGTTTTTGAGGCAAAAAACCACGTCTCCCATGTGATGTGGGAGAACGACCCAGTGCTGAGCAATGGGAAATATAACGTTTAAAATATTCGGATTAAAAAAAAATTGTATGGAGGAACAACGACGGTGACATTGAATTGCGTTTACTTGGATTGAATCTTTATTTCGAACGTGTGAAAAATGTAAATACATTAAAAAAAAAAAATAATAATGAATAAAAAGCAAACAAATAGTTAAAACAAATAAACAACATTAAATTAACTTAACATGTACGAAAAGAAGTAGGAAGAAGTATATACACATATTCAAACCTACCCCTTAACATGATCACAAGCAGAAGTTCATGGAGTCAGGCTGTGGACAGCGGGCACCTCCACTCACTGGCCTCTCAACTCTGTACGCATATCTATATCTATATATCTATATCACAGTTCATCCCTAATGGAGTCCTTCAGATGAAGAACCCTCTTAGTATCGAGCGACATGTAAATACACTGTTAAACAGAGGGAATCTATCACGTGTACACAGGGGTCAGGTATCACATGTACAGTATATTCCAAATGTTATGGAATGCCTATACAACTGCACAAGTACACTGGCTGCTTCAAAACATGTACGAAACAGACTTACGTGGTTCTCTGTCTGACCGGTGATGTGTATTTTAGAAAAGGTACACGGCCGCCAGAATATTGTTCATGTTTCATCACTAGCCCTTTCACTACCACACTACAGAAGGTTAACCCTTTCACTACCACACTACAGAAGGTTAACCCTTTCACTACCACACTACAGACGGTTAACTATACAGACGGTCGGGCGCTCCAGTAGCACACCACATAGCGCGCTGAGTCGCAAAGCGTCGTCCCGGGTTCCTTTCCCAGACCCGGTGACCATATGCCGTATGTCCTCCCCTCTTCTCCTCCCGTTTCTCCCTCTCTCCTCTGTCGGTCCTGCGTGGCCAAGAAAAGCTAAAAAAAACTAAAAAACTATACAGACGGTGAAAGGGTTAACCATTTGTCATGTGGCAGTGAAAGGGCTAACCTTCTGTAGTGTGGTAGTGAAAGGGTTAACCTTCTGTAGTGTGGTTGTGAAAGGGTTAACCATTTGTCTGTGGCAGTGAAAGGGTTAACCTTCTGTATTGTCGCCGTGAAAGGGTTTTAACCATTTGGTAGTGTGGCAGTGAAAGGGCTAAGTGCACATTATCCTCTAAATGCCCTCCCTTTGCTTCCTTCCATCCCCTGGTGTCTGAACAGAAGGAAGAGATGGTGAACCAGGTGGTGGTGGAACAGCAGCATCAGCTGCAGAGTCAGCAGAAGGACCTGGCGGAGACCGACGGTCTGAAGAGGGAGCTGACCGAGGAAGTGGCCCGGCGCTCCTACGCCGAGAACGACCTGGACCTGTACAGGAAGAGGTTCATCTCCCTGAAGAGCAGGAGAGGGGTGGAGAGGTTGGAGGAGAAGGAGGTGGTGCAGTACTACCGAGACCCCAAGGTGGAGGCCGAACTGGGTTCCCTTAAGGACAGGATCAAGGGCGAGGCCGCGAAGAGGTCGGGAACGCACTCTGAGATAGAGCATGTCAGCGAGAACATCGTCCGACTGGAAACGCAGCTGGCCAGCATCGTACCCCAGCTGGTGACCAAGGTGCTGACGGAGTACGAGAGAGACCCCCTGCTTGACAAAGAGATGGAGAGGATTAGAGAAGAGATGCGTAGGATAAGGCGGGATGTCCAAACGAGAGATTCGGAGACGGTCCACGTGAAAACCGAGATCCAGGTTCTGGCTCAGAAGAAACCGAGGATTAAGGAAAGAGTGGTGAAGAAGGAGGTGTTGAGGCTGGAGAAAGATCCG
The DNA here is from genome assembly GCF_963971535.1 of Notolepis coatsorum. Taxonomy (NCBI): domain Eukaryota; kingdom Metazoa; phylum Chordata; class Actinopteri; order Aulopiformes; family Paralepididae; genus Notolepis; species Notolepis coatsorum. The sequence goes on along the minus strand of NC_140178.1, from coordinate 106,304,596 downwards.
GAGATGCTGAGAGCCGTCCTCACCTTCCAGAACGAGATTGCAGAGGAGGATTTACGAAGCAATTCCATCAACAATGAAATCTTCCGCACAAGGGGCGACATAAACACCCTGGAGAGGGTCATTCCCACCATCCAGCCCAAGATTGTCACCAAGGTACTGAAGCAGATAGAACAAGATCAAGGATTGCTTGAGGAGTCGAAAAGGCTCCGCCCCTCCTTGGAGGAAGAGAAAGATGAGATCGTCATCTTGATGAAGGACCTGACCAAACTTCAGCTACGTTACGGTGAGGTTGACAAGCTCAGGAACAAGGTGGAGATCAAGGAGATCATCAATGAGATCTACAGAGTGGACCCCGACACCGAGCTGGAGCTTGTGCGGCTGAAGAAAGTGCTGCACGACACCAGCCGCAACCGCATGAACCTGGAGAAAGAAAGCAGCGTGGTGATGGTGGACGTGAACACCCAGCGCTCCCAGAAACCCAAAGTGGAGTACAAAGAGACGACCCAGGAAGTGATCAAAGAGGAGAAAAGCCCAGAGGTCGTCAGGGAATTGCTGAGGCTCCAAAACCAAGCCTCCCGCCTGAAAGTCAACCACACCACCACCTTGGAGCTGTGGGGTCGCCTGCGCAAGGAGAGAGACGTGGTGAAGGCGGAGAAATCCAAGGTAGAAACCAAAGTGGTCACCAGGGAGCTGATTAGATACGAGAACGACCCGCTGCTGGAGAAGGAAGCCGACAGACTCAGAAGGACTGTGCGGGAGGAGATTCAACAGCGGCGCACTGTGGAGGAAACCATCTTTGACCTTCAGAACAAATACATTGTCCTTGAGAGGCAGAAGCCGGAGGAGAGGATCCTGATGCAGGATGTGGTGCGACTCGAGAAGGACCCCAAGCAGATACTGTACCACGAGAAGCTGAACAGGACGTTGGACGACGAAGCCAAAGCCCGTAGGAATCTGGAATTGGAAGTCAGACCCCTCAGAACCCTTGTAGAGGAGAAACAGAAGACCCTGGCGCTGATGGATGATCGTCAGAAGAACATTCAAACGGAAATAGAGCTCAAGAATGTTAAGTCTCGCATCCTCGAACTGCAGAACTCCCCAGCGCCCATCGAGGAGAAGATCATTATCGAGGAGGTCCTCAAAGTGGAGAGGGACCCTGTTCTGGACAAACTAACCGACAGCCTACGCAGCAACATGGAGACGGAGAGCACCAACATCGGTCGCCTGGAGAGGGATATCCGCAACCTGAAGATCAGGCTGGAGATCCTGCACAAAGAGAAATCTATCGAGAGGGTCATCTACAAAGAGATTATTCGCGTGGAGAACGACCCGACCGTGGAAGCAGAGCTGGACCATCTCAGAGAGGTAGTGGGACAGGAGCGAAACCTCAGACGGGACCAGGAAGATGAGATCCAGAACTTCAAGACCAAAATGAGCCGACAGCAGACGACCCGGACCACGTCCTCTCAGGAAGAGGCCGCTTTCACCCGCAACCGAGATGCCCTCCAGAAAGAGAAGGATAATCTTCTCAAAGAGCTCAACACGTTGGAGGCCGAGAGACAGGACAGCACCTTCACCTTCCAGCAGCAGTCGAAGCTGATGAGTGAGAGGAACCAGCTGAGCAGGCAGAAGAGCCTCAACGTGGGTTCTGAAATGCAACGTCTAGAGAGAGACATCCTGAGTGAAAAAGACAAACTAAACCAGAAGAACACCTTGATCACAGAGCTGCAGAACAACCTGAAGAAAGAAGACCATTCTGACACTCACACGAGAGAGACCAACCTCTCCACTAAGATCACCATCATGGACCCGGAGACTGGCAAAGACATGTCTCCCTATGACGCCTACCTGGAAGGTCTGATTGATCGCAACCAGTACATCCACCTCCAGGAGCTGGAGTGTGACTGGGAGGAGATAACGTCCATGGGTCCGGAAGGGGAGACCTCCATCCTGCAGGATCGCAAGAGCGGGAGACAGTTCTCTCTCAACGACGCCTTGAAAGACGGACGTTTGACCAAGGACGACCTGAAGCGGTACAAGGATGGGAAAATGCCCATTTCTGAATTTGCCCTTATGGTCGCCGGGGACTCCAGACCGAAGCCTCACATCCCTCCGCTTGCGACGCCGAGGTCACCGACAAAATCCACCCCGACCTCTCCTCTGAACTCACTGCCGTCTACGCTGACCAACCCGATCCCTTTGGTCGAGGACTTGTTCCCCATCTCCGGCGTTTTGGACACCACCACCGACAGCCGCATGTCTGTGAGGAGTGCCCTGACCAGCAAGCTCCTCGACGCGGACACGGCCCTGAAGCTCCTGGAGGCGCAGGCGGCCACCGGCGGCATCGTCGACCTCAACAGGAAAGACAAGTTGTCTGTCCACAAGGCGGCCGAGCGCGGTCTCATCGAGGCGAGCCACATGCCGACACTCCTGAATGCCCAGAAGGCCTTCACCGGAGTAGAGGACCCTGTGACCAAGGAGCGTCTTGGCGCAGGGCAGGCTGCAGAGAAGGGATGGATCCCCCATGACAGCGCTAAGAGGTACATGGAGGCACAGTACCTGACCGGAGGGCTGGTGGATCCCCACAAGGCAGGGCGCGTCAACGTCCGGGACGCTCTCGCCACCAGGCTGATCGACAGCACCATGGCTCAGGAACTCCAGGACGAGGCTTCCCACACCAAGGAGCTGGTGGACCCCATCACTAAGCAGAAGATGTCGTACAGGCAGGCGATGGATCGCTGTAAGAGGGACGCCATTACAGGGCTCCTGTTGCTTCCTGCGGCCTCCGGCAATGACACGGGTGTTCCGTCTTACTCCGGCTATCAGTTTAATCACAGCCAAGTCTAGACGTAACGCTGTACAAAATGCCACGTAGGATTTGCTACAGCCTATGGTGCTAAAAGAAAAAAGGAAATGTATCTGGTGAAAAATACACGTCTTGAAATAAAATGGAAATTCTATATTTTGATCTGTTTACATAACGTTTTTGAAAATCATTGGCTATTATTTTTTTGGTTATACTTTACATGTTTAGCTGTACTTTCTCAATGCTATCTCAGGTGTTGCTCGGGAAAAAATGGGGTAATATTTGTATGCTGATGAATTTGATTTGAAAAGCTCATTCCTCTGTATTCTTGATCTAAATACCAAATAAACACTTTTCGATCTTGAACACTTATTAAACTGTACAAACCTTGCACTTCTGTTTGTGTCCTCCATCGAAATATTTTAAATATTATTCTATTCTAGAATTGTTGTGAAAGTTTACCATAAATAGCGTTGGATCAATAATCCACATGATAGTCTTCAATATTATATCCCTGATATATTCATTTATATAAAAAAAGGAATATTTAATTGCTGTTATAATAATCAGGAGACAACTTATAAAGTTCAATATAATAGTCACAAGTATGGATCCATACAAGAATACAAAAACAATAGTCAAAAGATTAGTTAGTTATCAAGATAAAGTCTATTAAGCTTAAAGAAAAGAGCGGAAACACAGTCGTTACATTTAGGGAAACATAAGTCTACAAGGAGTTTAACATTCTTTAACATTTAAGATAAGATCACAGGCTTCCAGATGTTCCTCAAGATAGCAGTCGTTGGTGCAATAAATTAAGTTGACCAGTTAAAGCCTCAGTCCACTACTCCACTCTCAAACTAAGCCTGGCTATTTTCTTTTTTGCTGGGAACTTGCAAACCTTTTGAAAGAAGGCTGATCACTATTTTACATCACAGAAAGAAACTAAATGCGTGAGAAGACATGAAAGACATGAAACACAATGTATGAATGATTATGTATATAATATAAAAAACATAATTATGATATTGTCAGATGTGTAGAATTTACCTACTAACATACAGTACATTGCATAACTACTAGACGACATATAGCACAGAAAGCAGGCTTTAACCCTTTCACTACCACACTATAGAAGGTTAACCCTTTCACTACCACACTACAGACAGTGGTTCGGGAGGTAGAGTGGTCATCTGGTAATCGGATGGTTCCTGGTTCGAGTCTGGCTCCTCTGTGTCGAAGTGTCCAAGACACTTAACCCCTAACTGGTCCTGATGAGCAGGTCGGCACCTTGAACGGTCCACTCCGCCGTCGGTGTGTGAATGTGTGAGTGAATGTGAGGCATAAGTTGTAAAGCGCTTTGGATAAAAGCTGCTATATAAATACACCATTTACCATTTAAAAGACGGTTATGGAGGAGGTGCCCCCTAGATCACACGTGTCAGGGATGTAGAGGAGGGTAAATCCACCTGAACTCAGTTTACCCACTTTATTTTTTTTTTAAGATTCATTTTAGCATTTTTACAGCTTTTTATTGGTCTTACAAGACCGACAGAGGAGAGGGAGAAGGGGAGAAGATGTGGGGAGGACATGTGACAAATCAGCCCGGGAGCGGGAGGCGAACACGGGACGGCCGCGTGGGTCTCTGAGGCAGTATGCGGTGTGCGCCACTGGGGCGCCCAGTTTACCCACTTTTTTAAAGCTGACATACGTACATGTTTATGATTGGAATTCATAGTGTGGATGATAGTAAGCAGTAGGGGTGGGAATCACCAGAGGCCTCACGATACTATCACGATACTTGAGTCACGATACGATAGTATTGCGATACTAAATATATTGCGATATGCTGAGTATTGCGATATTAATATCGCGATATATTGCGATTTATTACCTTTTTTCAACTGCAAAGTAAAACTTTGTCAACATGTTTTATCTAATAAAATAAAGTTCAGTCTATTCATCTCACTTCAATCATTTGTATTGCAGAACATGGTATTTTCTCAAGCAGACTGATGTAAACACTGTAATCTGTGTACCTGACAAACTGAACTGTGTCAACTGTCATATTCCAACTTAACTGAATGCACATGTGTGCGTGTGGACTACTGTACTATTACAGGTATTGAAATGAACAATGCAACTTCCTTATACAAAAAAAAGAAATACAAAAGAAAAAGGAAAAAAATTAATAAATAATTAAATATCGATACTTGGCGTCCCTGTATCGATACAGTATCGCCACGCAAAGTATCGCGATACTACTATGTATCGATTTCCCCCCCCACCCCTAGTAAGCAGTAGACTGCACAGCATACTGTGCTCTCTTAGACTTAGTTTACCCTGTGTATCTGTTATTTATACCACTGCTTTTGGGTTTTGATATCTCATCTGAGTCTGTATGGCCTATCCAGGGGCGGGGATTCCTACAGGCAACATAGGCGGTTGCCCAGAGCGCCACCCAGAGGGGGTCGCCAAAAACTGTGCCCTATCGGTTATAATATACAGTATATAAGTACAAAAATGGTACCATGGTGATATATAACTTTTACCATGGCAGCACCATGGTAAAGTATTTATACAATGGCCAATACCATGGTAAAACTGAAATTACGTTCAAACTACTATGATACTTTTTCATAAGAGCGTGCACAACTTTCTCAGAGGACATACTTATTTAGCAGATTATATCAGTAAACAGGTTGGTTTAAATGTAGATTACATGATGGATTAATAGCAGATTTGAGAGCTCCCAGGATCATTGTGGTATTATTTTATTTTAGTTCATCACAGACTGTATATTTCAATGTGTAGAAGGTTCTTAATTCGACCCAGGAGAGGCTATGAATAGACTGTCACATAATAGACCCTGTTACCACGACGATGGGTCAGAGGTCAGGGTTGTTTTGGTCAGTTTCCTGAAAGAAGCCTTTGGCCCCGTGACGAGGTTGAACGGCGGTGATGCGGGAATACCCTGCTTCATGTCGGCTATCCGGCAAATTAATAATTTACTGGAAGGACTTTGTGTGGGATTACCGGACGAGCCGGCCTGGAGGCTAAGTGGGCCCCTTGTGCGACTGGCCAGGGGCCGCATATGATCATTTATTCCAGCTCAGCGAACGCCGCTGGTTGACCTGATGTCTTTAAACGGCCCAGTAGTCAGAAAATCAATTCAGTTTGCTCTTTGCTGTATACATTACAAAAAACAAGACAAATACACTCACACACAGGGTTTAGCCGTGCTGTGGCCTCGTCTACACTAGCCAGGGTTTAGCCATGCTGTGGCCTTGTCTCCACTAGCCAGGGTTTAGCCTTGCTGTGGCCTTGTCTCCACTAGCCAGGGTTTGGCCGTGCTGTCGCCTTGTCTCCACTAGCCAGGGTTTAGCCGTGCTGTGGCCTTGTCTCCACTAGCCAGGGTTTAGCCGTGCTGTGGCCTCGTCTCCACTAGCCAGGGTTTAGCCGTGCTGTGGCCTCGTCTCCACTAGCCAGGGTTTAGCCGTGCTGTGGCCTCGTCTCCACTAGCCAGGGTTTAGCCGTGCTGTGGCCTTGTCTCCACTAGCCAGGGTTTAGCCGTGCTGTGGCCTTGTCTCCACTAGCCAGGGTTTAGCCGTGCTGTGGCCTCGTCTCCACTAGCCAGGGTTTAGCCGTGCTGTGGCCTCGTCTCCACTAGCCAAGGTTTTTGCAGTGCTGTGGCCTTGTCTCCACTAGCCAGGGTTTTTGCAGTGCTGTGGCCTTGTCTCCACTAGCCAAGGTTTTTGCAGTGCTGTGGCCTTGTCTCCACTAGCCAAGGTTTTTGCAGTGCTGTTGCCTGTCTGCCACACAGTGAGCGTCTCCATCGTCTTTAGATCCTGGCCAGACCTGGCAGGGACTGTTGTATCATCATGGTTTAGCTTGTGTACCACAGTTGCTGGTGTGAATTTTGAAAGGTTGCCTAGCTTTACAAAACATGCAATGGAGACATAAATAAATCAAAGAAATTGTATACATTTAATAACTTTGTTTTTATAGCGCCTTTCATAAAACCCAAGGTCGCTTTACATAAGGGGAAAAACACCAATAGAAACATGGTGGACAGACACAACATTCAATGTAGGAAAATTAGGGGTCAAAGGCCATGTTGAAAAGGTTGGTTTTGAGGAGTTTTTTGAAGGAGTCCAGAGTTGGGGCGGTGCGGAGTTCTGCGGGGAGGGAGTTCCAGAGTGTGGGGGTGGAGGAGGTCAGTGAGGTACTGAGGTGCCAGAGCATGGAGGGACTTGTACGTGAGCAGGAGGATTTTGTAGGTGATGCAGGATTTGATGGGGAGCCAGTGGAGGTGGATGAGGGTGGGGGTTCTTTGAAATTATAGCCCCAATCCGTTTACATTTTTTGTGTTTGCCATTTTCAATGTGGGGTATATTAACCGTCTGTAGTGTAGTAGTGGTAGTGAAAGGGTTGACAATAGGTTATGAATATAACCGTAGTTCTATGAATGTTAGTGACGCTCAGCGTCATATTGCACATATCTCGCTCCAGTGTATATGCACTGAATAAAACCTCACAATGTACCCTTACATACCAACACACCAGGGAATCAACCACCCTCTTGGTACCACATGCGGTGGTTGTTCCTATAACCCCTCAAGAAAAAACTCCAAAACACACCTGCGGGTATACACTGGCTATACCGCAGTACAAGTGTTTCAGTTTTCAAAACGGGGTTATCCCAGGCCTACGGGTCGACGAAACACAACTTCGGACCGGGCCCGGCGGACCGGGAAGCACACAGGGATGCCAGAGGAGGTCCATAAGACCACCCCAACAGCCCCCTCTTTGCCATGCGTAAGAGAGGGGCGAAAGGAAAAGGAGCACAGGGTACAACATGTACCCAACAAAGGGTCTCCATAACGCCCAACCCTGTGACACCCGGGCCGACCCGGCATTTTTCCCCCCGAAAAAAGCACAAGTCCCTCAGGGTACCAGAACAGAAGATCTGACAACGGGTTAACTGACCAGGACCAGCGTGACCAGACTCAGTCCCGTGCCCTAATCACGCCGACATCCCCACTCCAATAGAGGGGGTAGGTACGCGTGTCGATCTAAAACATGAAAAGAGGGCGCCACCCAGATGGTCCCATTCGTACCGCGCTCAGTGGCCCACCCCAAGGGCGTGAGACCCCTCTACCTATGTTTTGATCTATTCCGTTAATATCTCCCAGATATAAACGAGAATTCGTCGAGACCTAGTAACAGTCGCTCGGAAGAAAAAACCTCCATCCCAGTTGCCCTATAAAAACGCCGTTTTAATAACGAGCAACCAAGGCGTACCAGCCCCATGCGTGATTCTTATCAGAAACACCCTGAGCCAGCACTATGTACGCGTCGAGACCCAAACACATCAATGGATAGTCTAACAAGACACCAGACATTGTTCCTCCAAGTCGCCTGGGAGAACGACAAGGAGCCGTCGTGCTTCATGTCCTTTCCTCTTTTTATTAAAAAAGAAAGAAACACAGACTGACATGAATCCCACGTGACGCGGCTGAGGATACATTTTTTTTCATTTTTACATCCCGCTACCCTCACCACAGGGAGGAGACGGGAATCCTCAGAGAGACTTCCCACGCGAGCTGTATAGATTGAAAAGAAATATTGCAACATTGAGCTATGTAACACTTGGGTTAGGGCTCTCCGAGGAGGAGGCACTGAACCAATACACACTCAATAATCGAATTGAATCGAATACACATACAATAGAGCAGAACTCCTTTTTGAAGTTCTACTCACCTTGACAATCTGAGGAGGAGGCTCTGAAACTCTGAGGAGGCTCCCTCACTGGGAAGGAGGGTCCGAACTCACAGAAGGCACTTCTCCCTGAGGAGGAGCTTCGTGAGGAGGAGCTCTGACAACTCCCTGAACAGATCCATAACATGGAACCTGAACAACTCACGGAAGTCTTACCAATAGAAACGCGCTCAGTGACGTACCCCCCCCCCCCCCCCTACCCTGTAACGTGCCGAACAGCAACGTGACAGGAACCCTGAAGGACAGGGGGTTTTAACCCCTGACCAATCAGAAAAGGGGAGGACCTGGACTGACGATAGAGGCTGACGATACTTTTAGCAAGGCCTGGCTGGCCGCCCTGCTTGAAAGCCACAAAGAGGCTATGACCACCGAGTTCAGAAAAGCCATTACCGCTTTGGAAGATAAGCTTGACCAAATGAAAACGGACGTGGCCAACAATGCACAGCGGGTCGATTCCCTGGAGGAGAATGCAGAATCTGTAAGCGAAAGAATTACGTCGCTGGAGGCTACATGTGCGGATCTGAGGGCCGGCCATGCGGTGCTAAAGGTTAAGGCGGAGGACCTCGAGGCTCGAGGGCAACGTAACAACCTTCGTATCATTGGACTACCAGAACAGATTGAGGGCCCGAGACCAACATCCTTCTTCGCCACCCTTTTACCCCAAATTCTTGGGGCAGAGACCCTCCCTAACCCCCCAGAATTGGACCGCGCACACAGGTCTCTGGCAGCTAAACCGAAGCAGGGTGAAAAGCCTAGGCCCGTTATCATCAGGTTTCATAACTATCAAACTAAAGAACGGGTGATTCGGGAGGCCAGGAAGAGAAGAGCGGAGATGTTATACGACGGTCAACAAATTGCTTTCTACGAGGATTATATGCCGGCTGTGTTGGAACACCGAGCACCGTACCGCGATGTGATGGCACTACTTTACAAGCGGGGGCTGAGGCCTAGTCTCCACTACCCTGCTAAACTGATGATTACGGAAGAGAGCGGGGACAGAATACGCTTCACGTCTGTTGGGGATGCCGAAGCATACCTCAAGGCCAAGTTAGCCTAGCGTGGACGGCTACCTAACGTATACCCAGTGGTAAGCTAATCTGACGCCGGGAGAAATGAACAATGAACAATGAATGTAGAATGCGAGACTGAATTTATAGACATTGGTTGGGCTACATTGGTCGACTGCGTTAGACCTGATAATTAGACCTCATGGGGGGATGCTATTGACATTAAGCGGACTGGCTTCTGAAACTGAACTCTATGCTTCCCAAACAGCCGATGCGGATTGTATTTTGCCCGTATTTCTAACGCCTTTTTGCTTTTTTTCATTATTCTTTGACAGCCCTTATCTTACATATGTCTCTCTCTCATTCAAACTGTAGACGTTTCCTCTGTTTAGGGGCTGCTAAATAAACAGAAGGGATCGGTTTGATAGGATAATGAAGGTTCTATATGTACGCGTTAGGAGTACTCAATGCGCAGAGACTGGGCCTGAATTTACTGGGCCATTTACTTAGGCCCAACGGACACTCAGGGACAGCTGAAACCAACGCCAACAGCATTAGACATGATTACGACGTACTGAGTGTTCAGCTGAACTTGTGGACCTTGGCTATATTATTATAGTGCTCAGCCACTATAGATTGTCCGCCAATGCCTCAGAAGGGGACTATTGTTATTTCAATCGGAGGGACTCCTTCAAAAGGAACCTTATGCCAACCAGGTTGCTATAGCCATGACCTTGTTTTTGCCCCCCCCCCCCTTCTTTTTTTATTTCTATTTTTATATATGTATATAATCTTTTCCCCCCTTTTTTCTTAACTTAATTTGTCTTTTCTTTTGTATGTATTTACTTATATACATATGACTCTCTATGCAGGGTAAGCATATTCATGCTCCTCTTAATATTTGAGTGTCTCAATACACATAAACTGGATAGTATCTATTGGGTAGTGGGGGTTGTGTATGCAGGTTTCAAGAAGCACCTAAGGTACGGACTGAACCAATTCAATTTGCACACGCTTCTTTTTACTGTCTTAAAGGGGAACTCCAACATTTTGGGAAATTAGCTTATTTAACATCTTCCCTGGAGTTAGACAAGAAGATACATACCTTTTTTGTCTCTGTGCGTGCATTTAGCTTTGGGAATAGACGCTCCGTTAGCATAGCTTAGCTTCATCACTGGAAGTGAGGCAGATCCGTAGCCTTACAGTGCCTTACAGTGTATTGCAAGGTCTGACATTGACCAAACTTGATATGCACGACCTTGGTGGGCTCTAGGTCAACTCCTGAAAAGGGGGTCAATGTCAGACTTTGCAATCAAAAGTTAGGGGGCTAATAACCCTTGCCATAATTTCAGTGCGCCCCCTAACTTTTGATTGCAAGGTCTGACATTGACCCCCTTTTCAGGAGTTGACCTAGAGCCCACCAAGGTCATGCATATCAAATTTGGTCAATGTCAGACCTTACAATACACTGTTAGGCACTGTAAGGCTACGGATCTGCCTCACTTCCAGTGATGAAGCTAAGCTATGCTAACGGAGCGTCTATTCCCAAAGCTAAATGCACGCACAGAGACAAAAAGGGTATGTATCTTCTTGTCTAACTCCAGGGAAGATGTTAAATAAGCTAATTTCCCAAAATGTTGGAGTTCCCCTTTAAGGTATAGGTCTCTGACACTGCCGAATGTGACTAACCATATTACCTCCCTATACATATTTTAGGTACATTGTGAGGTCCCTGAATTGTGTAACCCCTGTAGCTGCATATACCTCATGTTTATTAATATTTTACTCTTTAAATGTATGTATATAATTTTTTGTTTTTTAAATAGGCAGAAGGAGAAAGGGGGGAAGAGAAAAGAGGAGAGTGGCACCTCTTTTTCAACTATGTTTTGGTTTTGCAATCTTTATATCCCTAGTGGGCTTGGTAGCAGGGGCTAAAGACACTCTCCCCGAGCTGCTGTAGGTTGGAGGCGGGTTTTGCCCAGGTCCACTGAATTATAGGCTGACCTACACACACTGTAACGCCTCGGTTTACTTGTCCACTCTTAACTTTCTATGGGCCACACTCCTTATTGGGAGTCATTGGTAGCGCTTTTATGTCTAATCTCTAATGGATAAGCCCCGAGTTGTGTTGCAAGTATCTTTTATTTTTATCCCAGTCTTTAATTTTTGAATTTAAGCATTTCAGCACCCAGTGTTATAATTTGTGAGCGCAGTCTATCTTGACTTTTTGAATTTAAGCATCCCTTTTGTTGTTTTGGCTTTTATTTCTTGTTTCTCTGGCAGTTCGAATGTTCTTTTAACACAATTTAAAGGTTTATACGTAACCATATTGGAGGCTTTTCTAAATTGATGGGAGAGAGGGGGGAAAAGGGGAGTGAGGATGAAGTCTCCACCGGAAGGAAAGTATCCTGAGAGATACAGAGGCTGTTGCTGTTCCCATAGGGACCAAGGGATGTACCCCCGGGTGAGTATGGTTGTGTATGGTTGTGTTTGTGTATGTGTGTGCGTCAACTCTCCCCCCCCCCCTTTTCTCTATTTCCCTCTACCTTTCTCCTCTCTTCTAATGTTTTATCTTCTCAACTCAGGTATGTATATACTTGACAGAACATGGCAGTGACGGGCAGGAACATCCGTTTCGTCTCATGGAATGTCAAAGGGATGAATAGCTCTATCAAGGCTAATAAGGTACTTAACCATCTACGACACCTCAAGGGTGACCTTTGTTTTTTACAGGAGACACACATCTGCACCTCAGATATCCCCCGCATTAAGAGAGCATGGATGGGACACGTTTTTCATTCTAAATTCTCAGCAAAAGTCAGGGGAGCTGCAATCATTATACATAGGGATGTACCCTTCGAGCCTGCCACCATTCTAACTGATCTTGACGGACGATATGTTATAGTGTCGGGCAAGCTGCAAAACATTCCAGTGGTTTTGGCCTCAATATATGCGCCAAATTGGGACAATGATAAATTTGTGTCTAACTTATTTTCCTCGATACCTAACCTTAATGATCATCACATAATTATCGGAGGAGACTTTAACCAGGTCCAAAACATAGAATTGGATAGGTCCTCGGATAGACGAACAAAGCAGCGAACATCCTGAAATTTTATATGGAACAACTTGGCTTTATAGACCCTTGGAGAGCAAAATTTCCTACCGATAAACTTTTCTCCTTCTTCTCCCATGTCCACCACACGTATTCGAGGATAGACTTCTTTTTGCTAGATGAAAAACTACTACATAATGTAGTCGCTACTAAGTACCATAGTATAGTCATTTCCGATCATGCCCCGACATCCATTGAAATTAACTTCCCCCAGGGTAGAACACCCTCTAAATTTTGGAGATTCAATTCCCACTTACTATCTGAACCTGAATTTAAGGATTTTATCCATGCACAAATAAAAGTCTTCTTTGAGATAAACGACACACCTGAAGTTGGCAGTGACCTGCTCTGGGAGGCCTTTAAGGCATATATCTGTGGACAGGCCATCTCCTTTACCTCTCATTTTGGGAAGCAGGAACAATCCAAATTAACGGATATATCAGATGAGATTAAACGATTGGACATCCAGTATTCATCTAAACCAACTCCTGCTCTATACAAGAAACGACTCCAGCTCCAATCACAATATGACTTGCTCTCAACTAGTAAGATCGAGAGACAACTCTTGCACACCAAGCAACGTTTTTTCGAACAGGGGGATAAGGCCGGAAAATTACTTGCGTACCAAGCACGAGTGGTGAGTGCCTCTAGACTGATTCCCAGGATAAAATCCCAATTAGGTGTCACTACAACAGACCCTACGGACATTTCTGAAATTTTCTCTGACTATTATTCCAAACTTTACACGTCGGAATCTTCACAGCAGGACTGGGATCGCCCAAACCCCCTCAAGTCTCTCAAGTACCCTCAAGCGAATAGAGCGGAGGCTGAAGAGTTAGGCACGCCTATAACCATCTCTGAAATGACTGAGGCAATCAAATCTTTACAAAGTGGTAAATCACCCGGGCCAGATGGCTATACTACAGAATTTTATAAAACGTACTCCGTGTTGGTTGCTCCTTTCCTACTGAGAGTATATAACGACTCCCTTCTAAAGGGCCAAATGCCACCCACGCTATCAGAGGCATCATTATCCCTACAGCTCAAAAAAGGTAAAGACCCTCTCCTTTGTAGCAGTTACAGACCAATCTCCCTCCTTAATGTGTATTGTAAAATATTGGCTAAGGTCCTTTCATGCCGTCTTCAGAAGGTGGTCCCGTTCCTGATAGACCCGGATCAGACGGGTTTCATCATGGACAGGCAATCCTTCTTTAACACCAGAAGGCTGCTAAATATCCTTTTCACAACCACGACTGGCGCGCCAGAAATGGTACTCTCCCTAGATGCTGAGAAAGCGTTTGACAGAGTGGAATGGAGGTACCTGTTCCATACTCTTGAGAAATTCGGTTTGGGACCGGGTGTTATTTCATGGATAAGACTCCTATACTCGGTCAATGTGAATGGTACCAAGTCGGGCCAGTTTGCGCTCTATCGCGGTACTCGTCAAGGATGCCCGCTTTCTCCCTTGCTCTACACGCTCGCTGCAGAACCCTTAGCCATTTGGCTTCGCAGTGAGGTTAGATTTGAGGGGATTGAGAGGTTCGGCCTGGTTCATAAACTCTCATTGTATGCCGACGATCTCCTACTTTATGTCTCCAATCCGTCATCGTCCATCCCTGTTATCCTTGATATTCTAGAACAACATAGGCAGCTCTCTGGATACAAACTCAATCTCCAGAAAAGTGAATATTTACCGGTTAATGCGTCTGTGGAACGGCTTCCTCAATTGCTTTTCCCCTTTAAAAGGGCCACGGAAGGATTCACATATCTAGGGATTTTTATGGCCAAATCACCGACGGAACTCTTCGCAATGAATTTCCGTCCTCTGCTGGAGCGCTTTAAGCTAGATCTGACGAGATGGTCCTCTCTTCCCCTCTCGCTTCTGGGAAGGGTTAACCTGATAAAGATGGTGGTCCTACCCCGATTTCTATACTCTTTTCAGCATTGTTGAAGTGCCACGAAGTGACCCTTTTTGTATTTTGACATCCTGTTCTCTCTCTCTGACTTGTGTCCCTTGTATGATGTAATATATTAAGCATTATAAAGGATTAAATATAAGTATGTATTATAAACTTGATAACAGGACGAGTAGGCCTCTGATATGACGGATGTCTTTTTGTATTCTTAATATAACCTGTATAACTATATACACTATAAACTATACTACAGTTAATGGAATATGCAATTAGAGGCAAGAGAAGAGGCCTCTGGGCTGTGAAGCCAGGAATGTGGTCACCGAGCGCTGACCTTGACAGAGGAGCGAAAGAGAGAATCACTGCCTTACAGTTATGAGGCGGAGAACTATTGTACACTTTAAAACTACATGTATGACGTGTAAACATATCAATCAGTGTTTAAGTATATGAGTACTGTATTGTACAGGTATATATATATCTGTATATATCTGTATATATATATATAAGCGTATAGGCTATTCATGCTAGAAGGACCATGTATTGTATATTACAGTAGGGCAATTGCTTCATTCAATACTGCTGGATGCCCTTAGGAATGTGCCTATGACCTTGTGGGCCTCTGCTAGCCTGCTAGAAACAGATAGGAGACCTATGGATTTTCCACAATATCGTACTCTGTTCCAGTAAAACTGTTACAATTACTTTTTTAAGTTACAACCCAGTGGAGTAGACAGGAGCCAATGGCAAAGATACAAGTTGGAAGGAGGAGTGGTCATTT
The DNA here is from genome assembly GCF_963971535.1 of Notolepis coatsorum. NCBI lineage: Eukaryota > Metazoa > Chordata > Actinopteri > Aulopiformes > Paralepididae > Notolepis > Notolepis coatsorum. The sequence goes on along the minus strand of NC_140178.1, from coordinate 106,289,193 downwards.
TTATGTGTTATGTGTTGATTGGCTGGTAGAATGAAATCACTATGACATCACTGTATTTAGACCAATAGCAAAGAGGTCTTGATATGATGCAGAGCCTGTATAAAAAGGCCAGCTCACTGGATCCCAGGTAGATTTTCCATTTTTTGACTTCAGACACCATTCTTATAGTGGCGGTGACGGCTAGAGAAGAGATGTTTTGTTTTATACTTCTTTTAACTGAATTGGACATTTCCAATGCAGTCTCTTTTGTAACTTGCTTTTTCTAATTAAAAATAACTTTGTTATAATACCTATTGAATTCGTGGACTGTTTTCTACCGCAATGGGTCACGACGCTGGCCTCGCCCTTCTCTCGTCTGAGGTAATGGTATAGCTATATCCTGGAAGATTTAAGATTTAATCAATTGCTGGTTACTGCTTTTCAGCTAAAGTTATATAGAGGATATTATATATATATATATATATATATATATATATATATATATATATATATATATATATATATATATATATATATATATATATATATATATGGCACTGTTTGTTGTTTGCGGGTTCCGGTATCTCTGTGTTCGACGGGCTCCATCGGGTTTGTGGGAAACTGAGAGTCTAGTCACTGCAGGACCGGACGATCGGTACCACGGACTGATGGGCCTGTCGAATTGATAAGGGGTAAGGGCTTTCAAATGAGTAGCATTACAGGCGCTTTCGTAAAATGATGATAATAATGATGATAATGATAATAATAATATTATTGTTATTATAGGCAATAAGAGTTCTCCCAGACATACATTCGGTTTATTACAAACAAAGAAGAGGTTAACAACTCTTCTATGCTTATATTTCATATCAACTGGATATAACTAACTAGTGACTATGAAGTAAGCTTGATAGAAATAGTAATTGACCCGAGAACTTAGCGAGTTTAGCACCTCGCTGGGGGATATCGGGCGGCCACAGGGTTCTATCTCGAGTAGGTGATCTGAGATAGATAAGAGACAACCCATCGGCTTTCAACAAGCATATACCAATATTTATTAATAAAGCCTTTTTCACTTCGATTGACCAACTTATAGGTTCATTCCTGTGGGGTAACAAAAGAGCACGTATTAAGAGGACGATTATGCAACTTCCCAAATCGGAAGGGGGTTTGGCTTTGCCTAATCTTCGCTATTACTACTGGGCATGTAATATAAACAAACTCCTTTACTGGAGGACCAGGAAGGAGGAAGAAGACCAACCCCAATGGGCTCGGATGGAAGTCTCCTCTTCAAAGTACTCACTCTGGTCTGTGGCAACATCCCAATTACCCATTTCGATCCCTATTAAACAGGTGGCTCAGAACCAAATTGTGACGGAAACTTTGAAAATCTGGAGTCAGTTTAGGAAACAATTTGGCCTGCACGCTCCGTCAGGGCTAGCTCCAATCTCTCGTAATCACCTATTCTTGCCATCCTGTTCTGATCCTGTATTCAGAAGCTGGGCAAACAAAGGTTTGCTAACCATTAATGACCTCTACTCCGGAGGTGTGTTCTCGTCGTTTGCAGAATTGTCGAAAAAATTTGGTCTCCCAAATTCCCACCTTTTCCGTTTTTTTCAGATCAGACATTTTGTTCAGAACCAATTCCCACAATTCCCTGGCCGTCCTCCAGACTCTAGGACTGACCCCCTCCTATCGCTCGGCACTGGGCGGAAAGGGCTTGTCTCAATTTTATATGATAAAATATAGCCAAATAAATAAAAGAAAGCCAAATGGGACAAGGATCTGGGAATTATCATTACAGATGAACAATGGGATCATATACTAGACCTGGTACACACTTACTCTATATGTGCAAGACACAGTTTGCTGCAGTGTAGGATACTGCATAGAGTTCACTACACCAATGCGAGGTTAGCAAAGATATACCCGGATAGAACGGATGCGTGTAATAGATGTAAACAATCTCCAGCCGATTATATGCACATGTTTTGGACGTGCCCCAAATTCACAGAGTTTTGGACTACAATATTCGATACACTGAGTAGGGTCCTGGGAGTGGCGTTAGACCCAGATCCACTCACTGCTTTTTTCGGAATCCCGAATACCCCTACGATAATATCTAGGGCTGCAAAACGAGTTGTGGCATTTACTACCCTCCTCGCTAGGAGACTTATTCTCTTTAAGTGGATAGACCCTTCCCCACCTACTCACAACAGATGGATACATGAGATATTACATTGCGTTAAACTTGAGCGAATCAGATTCTCCCTAAAGGGCTCCCTTGAAACATTCCAAGTGACCTGGCAACCATTTCTGCAACACATCGATACCCTGACTATCAACGAAGAGACTTAGAAAGGATAGAGCTTTACACCTCTAACTACACTTCCTTATTTTTTATCGTTATTTTATTCCTATGATCTAATCCCCCCCCCCCCCCCCTTCCTGTCCTGGTATGTATGGGTGTGAATGAGACCCCTGGGGGCTGGGTGGGTAACTGGGGGAGGGAGAGGGGAACAGGAGACGCAGCTGCGGAAGGTCAGACCACTCAAGAATTACCACATATTATGGGCAGGGGTAGGGAAAGGAGTGAAATAACCTCATTGATGACGTTATTCCACAGCCACAGCCATGCTGGAGAGTTTTCTTTTTGTGTTTTTTAGTTCTTTCTTTGCTTCTTTGTATCTAAATATTTGTGCATAATACAGATAGGTCTGATTGATACTATTACTGTGTTTTTTTTGTTTTTCTTTCCCAGTAGCATCTATGCTGTTTGTTTGGATGTTTTGTAGATGTGTCTTCAAAAACCTCGATGTGGGGGGGCTGGGGTGGGTATGAAGGAGGGGAAGGGGAAATGAAAGGTGCTGAAAAGATGAAAAGATGGAGAATGTATAATACTGACGAATGTAAATGTACATACTACTTTTCCTGTAATAAAGAAATTAAACAAAAAAAATAAAAGGGGAGGAAAGGTTTACCAGTTCACCCCTTTACGACCCCTCACCCCTAATACGATGTAATGACAAGTAGAGGATGACCCAGTCATAGCATGCTACATGAAGCATCTAACAGCTTCACATAGCTCATGTGCTAACCTGCTATCTGAGTTTTACTAAGGAAAAAACACAGAACAGAGAGGGCCCCTTTAAGAGCCCCGGTACCAGACTTACACATGTGCTTCTGTGGGCCAAACCTAACCCAGTTGTAGATCTCAACGACACACACAACCCTTCATCACAACAAAAAATGGCAAAAGTACACTCTTACTACAGAGGAACGCCGTTTTTCATAACGAGAGAGACATAAGTCCTTGATTACGTATTGGCCACAGGCCTTGCTAAGCACACATGATAAGTGACCAAACAACCTTTTCTTTAGGAAAATAATAGTTTCTCAAGCGGAAGCACAACCCCAGCAACTTAAGCTGAGGGTTACATCGTATCCCCACAAACACAGTGACACAATATATTGTAAACAAACATGTCTGAGAGGAGGGGGGGAAGCCCCAGGGAAACCGGGGGGGTCACCCCTCCTACCTTACCCTTGATACGACCAGGTTGAACAGGTACCCCTGTTAATATGTGAACATGCTGTTCATTGTCATCACAGGCTGAGAAAAAGATTCATTCCTCAATCACATGTCACTAAGCATAGCTTCACAGGTTAATTAACCCACTTAGTTGTGAGTTCACCCACGTTACAAACGTTACATGAACACACATGTTCTCATCACAACTAACCAGTTCATTTACACATGTAAAAAACAACGCAGATTTTCTATGGAGAGAGAAGCTATACCAGTGACAAGACAATTCACACACAACACGCGTCGTATCCTCAACGTATTGCAGCAACACATGTTTTGGAAACATCGTTATTACAAAACATTTGGAAGGGAAGGAAAGAAGAAGTGTTTAAAGTCCGGTCAGGACTCCTACCTCCACCCTGAGCGCAGGCCGAGAGGACTGCAACACTGGTCAACGGGACACCGAGTCGAACCCGGCATCTCCTGCGTTGGTGACAAGGGTAATGTCCGCTACGCCACCCAGCCGCCGTTCTCCATGTTGACGAAGTCCTCGCTGGCATGGCACCCGGGTGTAGGGTCGACTAACATCCTCTGTCAAAGATGACGTCGTAGTCAGAGTGTTTAAGGCATGTTATAGTCACAGTAACGTTCAACAGTGTAGCATTAAGCTAACAGCCGCCCGACTGATAGCCACAAGCTAACGTTTCCTAGCCTAGTGAACACAACGAGCTAGCGCCGCAGCTAACAGCTGACTGGCTAACAACAGTAGGCCACAAACTAGCACGCCAGCTAAGCAGCTATCACCTGAACTGTACACAACGACATAAGCCACACTTCAGACAGGCCGCCGCCTGAGTCCCCCCTCATCCTAAGAGAGCAGAGAAAAAGAAATGTCAACATGCCCACTTTTCCTCGTGCTTTAGGGTGTACTTCCACATTCATGTGAAAGATGGGGCCTGCACGGGACAGAGAAGCATCCGCTTGTCCAGAGAATCCCGGGTTCAACCAGGTCTCGGTCACGGCCCACTAGGTTGACCATCATGGCCGTCAGATCCTCCGTCCGCCGCTTAAGAAGCCGAGCAGAGGACCCCAATCTGGGGCCGGCCTTCGTAAAATTGTCAGCTAGCCCCCACAACAGCCGGTGCCTCCCACAGTCCAGCTGTATGACCGGAGGTTCAATACCTATCCAGCCGCAGCAAGGAGGACTGCAGGTGGGGAGTATATCAGCGGCGCGAGCCCCTAATACGAAAAAGCCGGTGGAGGTCAGAATGATCATCATCTTCCAGACACTCCAGTGACGAAGACAATATCGCCGTATTTTCTCGAAAAATAGTGAGAGAGAAAATAAAGATATAACGTCAACGTATCTCCTTGTTCTTCCTTTCTTCAGATAAATACTTCCTTTCCCACGTCAAGTGGTGGTATACAGGCACTCGCTTGTGGTGAAATTTGAGAAGGAGATGAGTGTGTGGCCCCACCCCTGCTTATGTAGGTAGCAGATGGGGGTGTGGTCAGACGGATGTTGGTATGTAAGGGTACATTGTGAGGTTTTATTCAGTGCATATACACTGGAGCGAGATATGTGCAATATGACGCTGAGCGGAAGCTAGCATGATATAGAACCTTCTGTAGTGTGGTAGTGAAAGGGTTAACCCTTTGTCGTGTGGCAGTGAAAGGGTTAACCTTCTGTATTGTCACAGTGAAAGGGTTAACCGTTTGGTAGTGTGGTAGTGAAAGGGTTTTAAAAAGTCATTGCATACAGTGCACGGCATGGCTGCACGGTGCATGATACACATGTATGGAAGGAGGGACAGTCAGGACAGCAGGATTAACTGGACAATTTGCATGAGTGATAATTGTGTAATAATTGCGTCACCTTTTCTGTTATGCTGTGTGATTATTTCCATTTGTTGTTCCATTTGCACCAGTAATTGTCACCACTCTTTGAAAGGGTTACATGGACACCTGAACCATGTATTCATTTCAATAGCACTCAAGCTATTAGCACTGATGGCCGGGTCTAGCAGTGACCCCCTTACTCAATAAAAGGGGTGGGTCTTGCTGTGTGACGTCATCAGTTGTAAAGGTGTTCGGTAGTCATTGTATTGTGTTGCGTTTATTATTCATGGCCAGGTCTATAAATCACAGGTGGAACCTCACTCCCCAGGTCTATAAATCACAGTGGAACCTCACTCCTCAGGTCTATAAATCACAGTGGAACCTCACTCCCCAGGTCTATAAATCACAGTGGAACCTCACTTCCCAGGTCTATAAATCACAGGTGGAACCTCACTCCCCAGGTCTATAAATCACAGTGGAACCTCACTTCCCAGGTCTATAAATCACAGGTGGAACCTCACTCCTCAGGTCTATGAATAACAGGTAGAACCTCACTCCTCTGGTCTATAAATAACAGGTAGAACCTCACTCCTCTGGTCTATAAATCACAGCACTCTAACTTAATATCTTTAGATAATAAAGTACTCAACCATGACTGTCTTTATCTATGAATGAACACAACACTGTGTATATAAATCACAGGTTGAACCGTGAACAGTAGAGGTTGAGTACGTTATTATCTAAAGATGGTAAGTTAGAGTGTTGTGTTCTCACAATTTAATAACATCTGGGAATTGCTTGTGGATAATCTAGGCTCCTAATCATAGGAGATTGACCTGTGAGCCATCCACTCCATAACCCACCCTTCTCTCAATCCCCCTCCTCACCCGCTACTTTACTTACTCCCCTCTCTGCCCCCCCCCCCCCCCCTTTCCCATGTCATGTGTATTCGTTGTTGTTCTTCATTGTCCTTAGTTGTAATTTGTTTGTCAATGTCTAGTCTGAGTTCCCCCCCTCCGAGAGGGCAATGAAATATATTTTTTTAATATTTTTCTTATTTTACTACACTTTTTATTTAATTTTGTACTGTAAATAGTTAAAACGTATAATAAATAATAAAGTTGTCCCCCGAAGAGGGGGGGGGGGGGGGATGGAGTGCCGGGGGGGGGAAAAAATAATAATTGTGTTCGTTCATAGTTAAAGACAGTCATGGTTGAGTACTTCATTATCTAAAGATGGTCAGTTAGAGTGTTGTGTTCTCTCGTAGTTAAATACAGTAGAGGTTGAGTACGTTATTATCTAAATATGGTAAGTTAGAGTGTTGTGTTTATTCATAGTTAAAGACAGTCATGGTTGAGTACTTCATTATCTAAATATGGTAAGTTAGAGTGTTGTGTTTATTCATAGTTAAAGACAGTCATGGTTGAGTACTTCATTATCTAAATATGGTAAGTTAGAGTGTTGTGTTTATTCATAGTTAAAGACAGTCATGGTTGAGTACTTCATTATCTAAATATGGTAAGTTAGAGTGTTGTGTTTATTCATAGTTAAAGACAGTCATGGTTGAGTATGTTATTATCTAAAGATGGTAAGTTAGAGTGTTGTGTTTATTCATAGTTAAAGACAGTCATGGTTGAGTACTTCATTATCTAAATATGGTAAGTTAGAGTGTTGTGTTTATTCATAGTTAAAGACAGTCATGGTTGAGTATGTTATTATCTAAAGATGGTAAGTTAGAGTGTTGTGTTTATTCATAGTTAAAGACAGTAGAGGTTGAGTAGTTTCTTGTGATATACAGTATCACATTCACACTTCATTTAGATTAACTTCACAAGTGCAAATCCATGGGCTGTCCAAAACATTTCAAAACACTCATTATGGTTCTTCAGTGCAAAGGTTTTCTTAATTTTAAGTTAAGTTAATAACAGTCAACATGCATTAAACCAAGAGCAACTAAAGGGCACTGAAATCTCCAACCAAAATATTTAAAACTGTAACTGTAGTTTCTTCTCTCCTTTTTTTTTTATTTTTTTTTTTACTTTCTCTTTTTTCTCCCTTTCTTTTTCCATCTTTCCCCCATCCCAATGTTAGTCGTTATGCCAATTCCCAATCCCCTACCTGGTCGTTGCGTGCTCTGCCCCCTACCGTCGGTCTGGGAGGGCGGAGACTATCACATGCTTCCTCCGACACATGTGTACCCAGCCCACCACTTCTTTTCACCTGGCAGCGCGGACTCTCACTGGGAGAGTGTAACGTGTGGAAGGTCACACTACCTCTCCCAGGACCCGACCTGGCTGTGCAGGCGCTCCGACCGACCAGTAGGAGTCGCTGGACCAGGACCCACCCTCGCCGGCTTTCCCACCCGCTAACACTGCCAATTGTGTTAGTATGGACGGTCGGCCAAGCCGGAGGCACCACAGCTGGATTCGATCCCACTGTCTCAGTGGTGGTAGACAGACGCTTAGTCCGCTGCGCTACCCGGCCGACCTCTTCTCTCCTTTTAAAGCACCACAAATGTCTGGACTTACATGAATGAATGAATGATCATTACATTACATGATGTCTAGACACTCAAAGCGCTCCCCACAATGTAGGGTGGAAATGGCCTCCTTCACCACCACTGGCAGCACCCAACCTTGGGCTACGCAGGCTCAATGGCTGCCATACACTGGCACCAGGCACACATCACACTACTACACAATGGCTGAACGGCTCAGGAGACAGGGATTGATATCAGCCAATTAAGGGGGAAGGGATGATTAGGTGGCCTTGATGTCAGAGACCTGATTGGGAACCATGTTGCCCACGAGAAGACATGGGGGGCCATTTTCATTCTGCCAAAAAAAGTTTAGTTAAGTTATGCATTATTCCTCTGCAGTTGACCCACCCAGCTACCCTAACCATTTTTAGGAACAGCAGACAGACACAGACATGGCCCAGGGACCACAGTTTTGGTGTGGGAGGAAACCAGAGGACCCAGAGGACACCCACACAAACACAGAGAGAACATGGCCTGTCGTCGGATTAAAAATGTAAAACTGAGTCATATGGTTGATCAGTGCACAGGTTCAGTTGGTCTGCATTCGGTAATGCTCCTCCGAACAGGAGCTGCTCACCTTGACTTGCATGTTCATGGATTAGGAGCAGAGGGTCACTGACTACGCCATGGATTAAGGTTTCATTCAACAGTGGAAGACTTCTCACACATTACCTTATGTCTCCAGTGAAAACTATTCAAGGATAGTTTAATAAATGTACACATGTACATTAATAATATACTTGAGAGGCTAAGGAAACACAATAGATAATACAGTACCTTACCTCTAATGAACAGCAATGTATCACCAAACTTCATTTCTATGTATTGATTCAATGTTGATACAAATATTATACAGAGTAAAACCCTTTCATATATAAAAAAAAAAAAGTTAAGGAAATTAGCCAAGAGCAGTTATTATACGAAATCAACAAGTTTATTATTTTCATCCAATAAAAAAAACGGTATAAAAATGTTTAATCCATATGTAGTGATTCCATAACAAAGTGCCAAAAGTTAAATAAATGGATAAAAAAAAACACACACACAAAATCCAAATTAGTGTGGATTTACAAGCTATGTGGAAATCGCTAAATGTCCTAATTCGACCAAACCGTGGAACTAGTGGTTTGAGTGACGTCACTGATCCTCAGTTGTTTACAGGATAATGCCTCCTAATAGACCGCAGGTGCCGCGCTGAGCCGCTAAAGCCTGGTGAGCGCTGACGTCATGTAGTCACGGGAGGCATCCATGGCGCGCGGCTTATGGGGACACACTTTATCCAAATGTCTTGGCGCAGCCGCAGACACAATGCTCAACTATCCGTTTGTTGACATGTTATTTTGTTTTCACGTGCGTGCGAAAGTGGCGGGGACACACTGACACAGTATAGGGTGTAATTAAATAAATTGGAATACAGATATTGTATGGTACATAATAGTCTCAGTGCTCACTGAATGCGGTGAACAATCTACTCACTTAAATATTCACATAACAGCTTTTTATTTCATATTTCAGATGCTTGCATTTGTACTTTATTGTTTGCATTTTGTACTTCACTTTGTACTTTAGTTTGTATATTGTATATTTTGTATAGTGTTTGGTCTTTATTCTTTTAACTTTTTACTGTGCGAAGCACTATCTCAGGGGGCTCATACAGAACCAAGCATTTCACTGTAATGTACTGTACATTATTTTTTTTTAACTTTCTTTTATTTTGTGTCATAATGAACATCATATTGCATTAATCATACAGTATAATATACTTGATTCACATAGTCAATGACATTTGTTACTCAGGCTCTTCCCTCTTATTCAATTTGTTTTCAAAGTATTCAGCGTAATCAAAATAAGCTGTATAATCCGAGTACGCCTCATAAACAACCCAGTGGGGAGGGATTTTTACAATATTTTTTTTTTTAGGATTTTTTGTAGGATAAGAAACGAAAAAATAAATAGAAAAATAAATTTAGCAAAAGGGAAAAAAAATAATTGAACAGAAAAAAAGGACAACAAAAAAAGAAAAAAAAAGAGAGGGCGTCAGGGGGGTCAGACTCATGCTAGTGTATCTCCAGGTACAAGGTTACAAGTGACCATCTCTGCATAAACATATCTTTTTTCAGTTGCAATTGTGCAGTCATTTCTTCCATTGTATACATCTGTCTCAGTCTCGTGGTCCATTGTTTGATTGTTGGTGGTTGATTTTGTAGCCATGCCATAGTTATCATTTTCCTTACTATTAACAGTATCACTCTCAAGATGTATAACGTATCTCCATAGTATGTGCCTTTCGGTATACATCCCAAGATATAGTACGATGGATTCAGAGGTAAGTCAAGATCTAGAATGGTTTTAATCTCATTTTTTATATTCATCCAAAATGTCTGCACCCTTGGACAGTCCCAGAAAATATGTGTATGATCTCCGATCATTCCACATCCTCTCCAACATAGTGGTGAGGACCCACCAGCAAATCCGGAGAGAACTTGAGGAGTCCTAAAGTACCTGACCTTGACCTTCCAGTCAAACTCCTTCCACATTGGGCTATTTGTGATTTTATGATTGCTTGAATGGCTGTCCTCCCATTCTTCATTTTCTATAATCACATTAGCTTCCAACTCCCATTTTTCTTTAATATAGGTGGTGTCTCCTGGATCGTCTAGTTGTAACATGTTGTAAATATTGGATATCTGCTTTCTTTCCATCAAGTTTTTTTTCTATTGTGTTAATAAAGTGTAATGTACATTATATGTGACAAATAAAACAAAACTTGAAACTTGAACTTGAAATCTATTATGTCACTCGGTAGGAAAAAAAAAAGCTAAACAAAACAACAACACAATCGTCGTCATCACACATCGACATGTTCCGCCGTCTTTGGTTTCTCCGAAGCTAAGGGGTAGTGCGGCAGGCGGATGGCCTCGCTGTTGCGGCGCATGTAGGCGTGGCCGCTGACCGGGTACCACATCTCCGTGAAGGTCAGGTTGGCCACGGTGACGGCACAGCGGCCCAGGACCTTGAAGCCCGACTTGTGGTAGAAGGGGACCAGGAAGTCCTCACACATGAGCACAGCCCGGCGCACGTTGGGCAGGCAGCGGAGGTACTGGAGGTAGCGCCACATCAGGATGGGACCTTTGCCCTGGTGCCGGAAGGTGCGGTGGACCGCCAGCACGTGGATGTGCACCGTGGAGCCGTGCGGCTTGTGGAGCGTCAGGGCGTCCTGGGGGGAGAGATCAGAGATTATTTTATTTATGGTTCCCCATTAGTCTACACCCATGGGTGAAAGACTATTCTTCCTGGGGTCCTAACACACAACCTACAACATTACAGTACATTGCAGTAACAAAAAAAACATAAGAAACACCTTAGCCTAAGCACATTCTCAACATGGATGGAATCCATGGAATTCTCAAGATGGAATGCAGTTCAAGTGTTTCGTCATCTGCGGCTGGGTGGCGTAGCGGAGATTGCGCTCGTCACCAATGCAAGAGACTCCGGTCTCGAATCCCGGTGTCAGCATTGCCTGCGGCTTGGGCGAGTCGTCATACTATCTCAATTGACAGAGATAGCTGGTGGAAGTCGATGGGTGGGGATTGGACGTTGTGGACAGCGACTCCTACAGGTCGGTTGGGGGACGCCTGCACAGCAGAGACAGGAAGTATCGGGGGCAGCGTGAGCCTCCCACGCGTTACTCCTCGCCACTGAGAGTCCGCGCTGTCTGGTGAAAAGATGTGACAGGCTGCCTCCTCGTGTACCGGAGGGGACACGTGATGCAAGGCTTCTATCCTCACTACAGCTGACCAGTGGGATGCATAGTCTAGCAACGTTCAAGACAGGGGAGGGAAGAATTGGCAATACGAAATTGGGATGGGAGAAAAAATTGAAAAATAAGGAGAAAAAAAAGTGGATAAAAAAACAAAAGTGTTTCGTCATCTTCCCTGGCAAAATAAGAGAAGCGTGCCAAGATAAAATACTGCACCTGTGTATACTGTATACTTACTTACTCATAGTATATATTTAGATTCTAGTGTAACCATATTTATTGTAATGCATAATATAACTGATTACCATGTACCTGTACCCCCCATGCTTCTATGATGCCTGAATTTCCCCAAGGGGATCAATAAAGGAATATCTTATCTTAAAACGTTTAGACAAATGTGTGTCTGACTCTTAACCACCAAGACAACGTATATGTTGCCAGTTAGGGCACCTTGTGGATACGGTACCTTGTGGATACGGTTTACTAAAAAAACTAAACATTTTTAAGTATAACATTATCTGATTTCAACAGGCAACTGATTGATGCTAGATTATCTATCTATGACAAGGACATCATGAGGACATCAACAAAACGTTGTCTTACTGTGGTGAGTCTGTCCTGGTCCCATAGGGAGCCAATGATGAAGGCCACAAGTCGGCCCTCCTCCAGCCAGCCCATGGACAGCTCCGGGCACAGTGTGAGGAAGTGACGCACTTCATCCAGGTGGAGGGGACAATCTCCTGACACTGAAATAAAGGCTGAGAGAGAGAGGGGGAGAGAGAGATTGATTGAACATTTTATTAACAGATTGCAGAATGGGTACAATACAGTACGGCTCAATACACACATTGTTAAGGGGATGCAGACCAGAGAAAGACTTTCGTCTTGTTTACATCAGTGTCCCCCATTTTCAATTCATAATGACATTTATGACATACACAACATACAGATATACAGATATATATCATGACATTTACGACATACATGACATACAGATATATAGTACTGTTACATTTGTGACATACAAGATATGCAAATATACAGTACTGTTTACCAGAGATCCTAACAGAAACTATATACATTCGAGGGGGAAGAAACTGTACATTAGGAGGGGTTGGGTGGGTGGCGGGCTGGAGGTTTGGACATTTACGGGGGCTATAATATAGATAGAGAGAGAGAGAGAGAGAGAGAGAGAGAGAGAGAGAGAGAGAGAGAGAGAGAGAGAGAGAGAGAGAGAGAGAGAGAGAGAGAGAGAGAGAGAGAGAGAGAGAGAGAGAGAGGGGGGGGGGGGTTATTACCATGCGTAAATATGTTTGGCACAACTTTTACGCATGCTTTGGATGCTATATAGTGCGAGAAAAACAACTAGTCACTATTGACTGCTATGCTATACACGTGTAGAATATTTTAAAAAGTAAGGGATGAGGTTATGTATAGCTCATATTTGAACAAATGATAGTCAAATAAAAGGCTTTATTTTTTCGCCAGAGTTTTACGCACGGTCTTCGCATAACGCAATGCACATTCTTCTCAACAAAAAAAGAGACAAATTACTTCTGAAACTTGAAAAGTATCTTAAGCTGAAACGTGTAACTTAAGTAACTTACCCTCCCTTTCGATTTCAAAGACACTTATGGCATCCTGCGTGTTGAGTGGCCGAAACTCGCTGGCGGGCAGCGTGTGTCTCCTCTGAGGACTAGGCGGAGGAGTAGATGATGCCGACTGCATTGGTTTGATGAAAGGCAGGGCGCCGACAACCGACATGCTATTATTATTATTATTATTATTATTATTTAGTAATATTCACTCCTCACTTTATTCTCCGTTACTCGCGGTTCTTCTGCGAGTCCTGCGACTCTCTGGGCTCTTGCGCGCAATGCGCAGCTCCACCCGCCAGCAGCCTCTCAGTCTCAAAAGCCCTGCCAGGAGACCGAGACGGATTAGCTGCTCGTCGTATTTATAATAAAGGCTCCACGGCTGCGATTCATTAATAACATTTGAATAATTCATGTGATTTTTTTGGAATGATGAATGGCGCACTACAGAGTAAGAGTACCAACCCCTACAATTAAATACAGCCATTATGGCAATTTGACCCCCGTATGTTTTTGAACTGCAAGAAGGGAAATAACGTCAGAGTGATAAGTGGCCCGTGGTGGTGATTCACCACTAGGTGTATTTATAGAAGGGCCTGTCTCTGTGTCGTCGTCAATCAGTTGACCTTTAACCCGGGCAGAACGTGCAAAATATACAATATACAAACTAAAGCACAACCTAAAGTACAAACTGCAAACAATGAGGTACAAAATGCAAACTTTTAAACTATCCTGCCGACAATGGAAAAATGGTAAAATAAATAAGGTAAAATGGTGCATTTATATAATACTTTTATCCAAAGCACTTTACAATTTGTTCCTCACATTCACTCGCACATTCACACACCAACGGCGGAGGCGACCATGCACGGTGCCGACCTGCTCACATGGGAGCAGTTAGGGGGTTAAGTGTCTTGCTCAAGGACACTTCAACACGCTGCGCGGGAGCCGGAGGAGCAGGGATTGAACCGGGAACCTCTGGATTACCAGACGTCTGCTCTACCTCCTGAGCCACTGTCACAAAAGTTTGCATTTTGTACTTCATTTTGTACTTTAGGTTGTACTTTAGTTTGTATATTGTATAGTGTTTGGACTTTATTCTTTTGACTTTTTTACTGAAGCACAGTGTCAGGGGGCCCCATACAGAACCAAGCATTTCACCAAGCATGTGACAAATAAAACTAAACTTGAAACGTGAAGCTACAAACATACTGACACTTCTAGATTACAGCGGTTCTCAAATTATGGGTCGCGTCCCAAATTGGGGTCACAGGTAGGTGCATTGGAAAGTTAAAAAAAAAAATTCTGGCAACATATTTTGGCTAAATATGCCTCGTTTTATAAATGTGTATTGATAACATAGTGCTGTAATTACTACATTTTCTAATAAATATGCATGATCAAGTTCCTAAATAAAATGGGGTCGTGGTATAAAAAAGTTTGAGAACCCCTGATCTAGAACCTCCCAAACGGTCAAGTTAGTTTTGTGAATGTTGTCCTCGCCAGTTCTACCTCTCCGTCACCAATGGAGAGTGCAACTTGTTCCTGTTTGCGGACGACTCAGCCCTGCTGGTCTCTGACAAGAACAAGTTACAGGTTGAAAAAGCCCTCAGCTCGGAACTAGGCAAAATCTGCGGCTCGCCGATAACAAACTATCATTACACATGGGCAAAACAGAGTCCATTCTCTTTGATTGATTGATTGAAAACTTTATTAACAGATTGCAGAATGGGTACAGTACAGTACAGCTCAATACATACAATTGTTAAGGGGATGCAGACCAGAGAGAGACTTTCGTCTTGTTTACATCAGGGTCCCCCATTTTCAATTCATCATAACATATATGACATACATGACATACAGATAGACAGTACTGCTACATCTATACATTTATGACATACCAGATTTGCAAATACAGTACTGTTTGTGATACGAAAAGAGTCCAGAAAAGAGAGTATATACATTTGACGTGGAAACAGTACATTGGAGGAGGTTGGGTAGGTGGGGGGGGGGGGGGGGAGGTTGGGTAGGAGGGGTGGGTGGGGGACACTGAACAAGCAAAACTGTAAGTCAGATCACGCGTCCATCTTTCTTTCACCAAAGTACAGACAGAGAATTAAAAGTACTCCCGTAGTCTCGCGAGAGGTGCAGAAATGGGATGTGACGTCAGAGGAGACGATCCGGTCAGTGTTTCACCACACAGACTGGAATGTGTTCCGCGACACAGATAACATTAATGTCTACACGGAGACAGTGCTGGACTATGTTTGTACTAGGGTGAAAGAAACAATCCCCACTACCAAAATGAAAGTTTACCCAAATCAAAAACCCTGGGTAGACAAATCCGTCCGTGAAGCTCTGAGAGAGCGCACCAAAGCATACAACGACGGCCTAGAGGCAGGCAACATGAATGACCACAAGGTGGCGCGATACAACGTAAGGAGGACAGTGTCAGAGGCCAAACGACGCTACAGGGATAAAATTGAACTCCAGTTTGAACAAGCTGACTCTAGAGCTATGTGGCAGGGGCTCAAAACGATGACAGACTACAAAGGCGCCTCCCTCAAACTGAACAGTAACATCTCCTTAGCAAATGACCTCAATACCTTCTATGCGAGGTTTGATGCTGGTAATAACAACACCAGCTCACAAGCCTCGGCAATGGGGGGGGGGGGGGGTCGGCTGCTGATGGAGGCGCAGTGTTCAGGGTAACAGAGCATGAGGTGAGGCGGACCTTTAAAAAAGTGAATATCAGGAAGGCAGCAGGTCCAGACGGCATCCCCGGCCGCGTCCTAAAAGTCTGTGCCGACCAACTGGCCCCAGTATTCACTGACATATTTAACCTGTCCTTAGAACAGGCTGTCATCCCCACCTGCCTGAAGAAGTCCACTATTATCCCTGTACCCAAAAAATCCAAGCCTGCTTGCCTCAACGACTACCGCCCTGTAGCTCTCACCTCCATAGCCATGAAGTGCTTTGAGAAGCTAGTAAAGGGCTACATCTGCTCCTCCCTCCCCATCAACATGGACCCCCTGCAATTTGCATACCGCCCCAACAGGTCCACGGAGGACGCCATATCCCATGTGCTGCACACAGCAGCATCACACCTGGACAAGAGGCAGGGGAACTATGTGAGAATGCTATTCATCGACTACAGCTCGGCATTCAATACCATAGTCCCCTCCATACTCATAGCCAAGCTCAGGGACCTGGGCTTGGGCTATGACCTCTGCCAGTGGGTCTTGGACTTCCTGACTGGCAGACCCCAGGTGGTGAGAGCAGGCAACTGCACCTCCTCATCCATCACCCTCAACATAGGGGCCCCCCAGGGCTGTGTTCTGAGTCCCCTCCTCTACTCCCTGTACACACACGACTGTGTGGCTCAGCGGAGTAGCAATACAATCGTCAAATTTGCTGACGACACAGTGGTGGTGGGCCTGATCTCTGCCAACGACGAGAGGGCTTACCTGGAAGAGGTCAAGGTCCTGGCGGGATGGTGCCAGGAAAACAGCCTCTCCCTGAACGTCAGCAAAACAAAGGAGATGATTGTGGACTTCAGGAGGTCGGGGGTCAAGGACTACAGCCCCCTCAGCATCGACGGGGCACCGGTTGAGAGAGTCAACAGCTTTAAGTACCTCGGAGCCTACATATCCGAGGACTTGACATGGACCACACACATTAACAGTGTTGTGAAGAAGGCACGACAACGCCTCTACTTCCTCAGGCGCCTAAGGAAGTTCCAAGTCAGCCAGAAGATCCTTAAGAACTTCTACTCATGTACAATAGAGAGCATCTTGACCGGCAACATCACCTCCTGGTTTGGGAATAGCACTGCACAAGACCAAAGCAGACTACAAAGAGTGACACGTTCAGCCGAACGCACAATTGGAGGGGGGCTCCCCACCCTCCAGAACATTTACTACAAGCGTTGCAAGGGCAAGGCTAAGAGAATCATTAAAGACTCCAGTCACCCGAACAACTGCCTCTTTGAACTGCTGCGGTCAGGCAAGCGATACAGGAGTCTCAAGGCGAGCACAGAAAGACTCAGAAGAAGCTTCTATCCCCAGGCCATCAGGCTGCTAAACGAACAATGAATGAACACTACACAACAACAACCACCAAACGCACATAGCACACACATCCACACGCACACACTCACTTTAAACAAACACACTGTAGCACCCACTCCACACACTTATAGCACACACCCACTTTAAACAAACACACTGTAGCACCCACTCCCCACACTTTATATTTATGGATGAAGGATTGCACTACAACTCGTACACCTTACTGTAAATTGTACCTAAAATTGTACCTCATCCCATTTCTGCTTTGCACTAGATAGTACTGTACATTAGTACACTGCATAGTATTGTGTATTGTATATTATATGGTAACTCAAAACATTGTACCTGATGTAAACAAGTCGAAAGTCTTTCTCTGGTCTGCATCCCCTTAACAATTGTATGTATTGAGCTGTACTGTACTGTACCCATTCTGCAATCTGTTAATAAACTTTTCAATCAATCAATTCAATCAATGTACATATGTCTATACCGAACACTGTGACCTCATTTTCTTCTTCTAAATTCATGCTATATTATGTTATTATGTTATTTGATACTATCTTGTCTAGCACAGTCTCTGGAGCGTAACAGTAAGAAGCATTTTGTATGAAAGTATTCTGTACTTCTGTATGACAACTATTAAAGAACTTGAACTTGTACATTGGAATATTGACAAGACCATACTTGGTCATTTACATTGGGGGGGGGGGTTGTGTTAGGACATTTACAGGGGCCAGTTTCAAATTGCAGTCTCCCGTAGGTGTTTTTTGAGAGTGTTTTTGAAAGTGGGTAGTGATTCACATTCCTTTACAGCTTTGGGTAGGGCGTTCCACATTGATGTGGCATAATTGCGAAACGTGTTTAGTCCCTTGTTTGAGCCGAATCTGGGTTTAACATGATTTGTGGAGCTCCCTCTGGTGTTGTGATCGTGGTATTCACTGACCTTTGGGAAGTATTTTGACATGTACATGGGTACCTTGGTCGTGTAGTGTATCTTGTAGACCAGGCCCATTGCAAGTTGCTGTACTCTGTCGTCTACTCTAAGCCATCCTAGGTTGTCAAAGTGGGCAGGGGTGAGGTGGGTTCTAGGAGTAAGGTCAAGCAGTAGTCTGACCAGTTTGTTTTGAGATGTTTGTAATTTTGTTTTTAGCGCCTTTGAGGTGCTTTGGTACCATGAGGTGCAAGCATAGTCGTAGTACCCTTGAATGAGTGCTCCTGCCAGAGTCTTCAGGGTATTCTTGTTTACCAGTGAGGAGATCCGGTACAAGAATCGTGTTCGTTGGTTGACTTTTTTTTATTACATTGGATGCCATTTTGACACAGGAAATATTTGCCTCTAGGATGGAACCCAGGTAGGTAATATCTTCTTTCCTTGTGACAATATTGTCACCCACTGTAACTGAGAAGCCGTCGGTCTTGCTGAGTTTGTTATTTGAACCGAAGAGAATGGACTCTGTTTTGCCCATGTGTAATGATAGTTTGTTATCAGCGAGCCATATGCAGATTTTGCCTAGTTCTGAGCTGAGGGTTTTTTCAACCTGTAACTTGTTCTTGTCAGAGACCAGCAGGGCTGAGTCGTCCTTAACAGGAACAAGTTGCAGTCACAAGCTGACGACATGTCATTTGCATAAATTAGGAACAGTAGCGGACCTAGTATGCTTCCTTGTGGAACACCACAGCTCACTGTGAGGGGGGGAGATAGGGTACCGTTTACCTCCACCATCTGCTCTCTCCCCTCCAGGTAGGATTGCATCCAGCTCACTGATAGACTATCAAAACCAATTGCTTTTAGCTTGTCAATCAGAATGGTGTGATTGACAGTGTCGAAGGCCTTTTGTAGGTCCAGCATGACCATGCCGCAGTATTTGCCCGCGTCCACCTCTTGTTTGATGTGGTCGTTTAAATAGAGAAGGCATGTGTCAGTGGAGTGGGATGTTCTGAAGCCAGATTGAAATTCGTAGATTAGATTTTTTCCGCAAGGTATTTTTCGACCTGTACGTATAAAAAAATGCCCATGACTTTCGAGATGGAGGTAAGGATAGAAACAGGGCGGTAGTTGCCAGGGGGACCCTGATGGAAACAAGACAAACGTCTTTCTCAGGTCTGCATCCCCTTAACAATTGTGTGTATTGAGCCGTACTGTATTGTACCCATTCTGCAATCTGTTAAATAAAGTTTTCATTCATTCATTCATTCAGGGTCTAATTTACTGCCTTTTTTGTGCAGGGGTGTTACTCTCGCAATTTTGAAGTCCTTGGGGACGTGTCCCTGTTTTATGGAGAGGTTTATTATGTGTGATGACTGGGGTGATGGCGGCTGCTGAGTCTCTGAGGAATTTGGAGGGGATGTTGTCATGGCCAGTGGCCTTGTTAGGTTGGAGGGTGCTCAGTTTTTTTAGTACCTCATCTGTTGTTACCATTTCCAGTTTGAAGTCGTCTTTGTGGACCCCTAGTTTCTTGTAGTATGCTACTATGTGTTCTACCCCATACTGCCCTGAGTGGGAGGGTAGTTTGTTTACCAGTGTTGTGGCTATGTTTGTGAAGAAACTGTTTACCATTTCCAGTTTGAAGTCGTCTTTGTGGACCCCTAGTTTCTTGTAGTATGCTACTATGTGTTCTGTATCGTATCGCTCTCGCTCGGCATCGCTCTCTGCACTATCTCGCATACGTGCACGCGCACTGAATAAAGACCACAATGTACCTTTAATCCCAATATTCGTCTGACCACACCCCTATCAGCTTACCCATATAAGCAGGGGTGGGGCCACCCACTCTCCTCCTTCTCGCTTTCACCACAAGGAAGAAGTGCATCGGTAGATCCCCACACTTGACACCATGATGGAAGAAAGGTTTAGGAGCAGCTTTGGGAAACAAGGATACGTTGACATCATATCTTTATTTTCTCTCTCACTATTTTCGAGAAAATACGGCGATATTGTCTTCGTACTGGAGTGTCTGGAAGATGATGATCATTCTAAAAACCCTCCACCGGTTTTCGTATTGGGAGCACGCCGCTGCATGCTTCTCAACTGCAGTTCCTTGCTGTGTTTGTTGGGGTGAAACCTGTCAGGCCACAGCTGAACTGTCGGACATGCCGCTGTTGTGAGAAGCGGTGCGTTCCAGGTTGGGTGAGTAGTGTTTGCTGGCGGGCTCCACTTGTCTGTTAGTGCTATGGGGGCTACTTGACAAAGTTTATGGAAACCGGCCCCAGGCTAGGGTCCTTTGTTCAGCCACCTAGGCGACAGGAGGCCTTGGTCTGAAGACCATTATAGTTTTAACTAGTGGGCCGCGACCATTGACACTGGTGATCCCTGTGTGTTCTGGACGAGTGGATTCTCTCTGTCACCGTGTTAAGGCCCCATCTTTCATATCCAAATGAGAGTATTCCTTCACGAGGGGATATGTGCATGTAATGTGCGATAGCGGCAGATTCATGTTCAAAGTCAGCTACACAGGCCAGTTGGTACTGTGCTGATTCCGTCGGATGTGGTAAAGTCACCGTTGTGAAGCGGTGTTGACATCTTGTTTTCTCTTTTCTCTTAAAAAGTGAGGAGAGGTTCAGAACGGCGGCCTGTCTGGGTGAGTGTTATGTCATTGTTTACATGTTCATAGCTTACGGTTAGCCAGTCAGCTGTTAACTGCTGCGTTAGCCTGCTGGATCGCTGCATGGCCTGCTTAGGGCCTACTATTAGCCAGTCAGCTGTTAGCTGCGGGGCTAGCATGTCGTGGTCGCTAGGTAACGTTAGCTTGCTGCTATGGCCATGGCTGGCGCGGGGTAGCTTGGCTTCTCGCGCGCCGCCGTGAGCTCGCTTCTGATCGCCGTTAGCTTGATGCTATTCTGTTGAACGTGCTTTGATTTTAACATGTTTTACACTCTTGACCGCGACGTCATCCTTGACAGGGGATGTTTCGTCGACCCTGCCCTGAGTCTGGACGGCAAGGTTGCATCAACGGGGGACTGTAGTACGGGTTGGGGCGGTGACGCTACCCAGTTCGGACAACACAGGACGGCTGTGTTCCTACGGTGTCTGTGACTGCACTTCGCTGATCTGCGTTCCGGGTAGGAACGGGGTTGACCAGACCTCATAACACGTCTTCTGGTTTTACTTTGCTAAATGTATTGTGAATAACGGTGTTTTTTCCCAAAACGTGTGTTGTTGCAATGCATTTAGGATACGTTGCGGGTTATGTGTGAGCTGTTTTTTGTCACTGGCAGTTAGCTTCTCCGTGCAAATCGTGATGTAATGATCTGGTTGTTGTGTGAGAAACATCATGGTGTTTATATGTACCGTGTACTCACTACTAAGGCAACTAACCTATGAAGCTATGCTTGGTGACAAGTGAGTAAAAGAATGTTCTTTCTCAGACTGTAATGACAATGAACAGTGTGTTCACACATTAACAGGTTTTCCTGTTTTAACTGGCCGTATTGAGGGTAAAATAGGAGGATTGTGTTTCCCCCCCGGTTCCCTGGGGACTTTTTCATCCTCCTATCAGACATGTTGTGCATTAATTGTGTCTTTTGTGTGGTAGGGATACGATGTAACTCTTAGCTTGATTGCTGAGGTTGTGCTAAATCTGCTGGAGAAACTTATTTCCTAAAGGGAAATTGGTTTGGTTGCTGTCATGTGTGCTTAGCAAGGCCTGTGGTCGATACTAATCAAGAATGATGTATTCTCTCATTGTGAAAAAAACGGCGTTCCTCTGTTGAGTGTTTTTGCCATTTTTTGTAGGTGATGATGGGTTGTGTGTGTCATGTGACCTACAACTGGGTTGTACTGGCCACAGAAGCACATGTGTATGTTGGACCGGGGTTCTTAGAGCCCTCTCTATTCTGTGTTTTTCCTTAGTAAAAATCAGATAGCAGGTTAGCTCATGCGCTGTGTGGAGCTGTGAAACGCTTCATAGAGCTGACTATGACTGTGTCATATTCTCTTTTTGTCGTTACATCGTATCATGGGTGTGGGGTCGTAAAGGGGTGAACTGGTAACCTTTCCTCTCCCCATTGTTCTGTCGGTCAGGGGTACACCCCCTGTCCTTCAAGGTTCCCGTCACGTGGCGGTTCGGCACGTTACGGGGGGGGGGGGAGGGAGTTCCTGGTCCCACGGCCTGGTATATTGGGCGTGTGCACCGCAGGAATTCCCCCGCCATAGAGTACGTCACCGTGCGCGTCTCTGTTGGTAGGACTTCCGTGTGCTGTTCAGGTCCATGTGATGGATCTGTTTTCAGGGGGGGTGGTCAGGGCTCCTCCTCACCAAGCGCCTATTCAGGCCTTCTGTGAGTTCGGACTCCTTCTTCCATGTGAGGAAGCCTCCATCAGAGTACAGAGCCTTCCTCCTCAGATTGTCAAAGTGAGTGGACCCTCTAGAAGGGTCCTTTTCTATTGTATGTATATCAAGTTCAAGTTCAAGTTCTTTAATAGTTGTCATACAGAAGTACAGAATACTTTCATACAAAATGCTTCTTACTGTTACGCTCCAGAGACTGTGCTAGACAAGATAGTATCAAATAACATAATAACATAATATAGCATGAATTTAGAAGAAGAAAATGAGGTCACAGTGTTCGGTATAGACATATGTACAATGTTCTGAGTTACCATATAATATACAATACACAATACTATGCAGTGTACTAATGTACAGTACTATCTAGTGCAAAGCAGAAATGGGATGAGGTACAATTTTAGGTACAATTTACAGTAAGGTGTACGAGTTGTAGTGCAATCCTTCATCCATAAATATAAAGTGTGGGGAGTGGGTGCTACAGTGTGTTTGTTTAAAGTGGGTGTGTGCTATAAAGTGTGTGGAGTGGGTGCTACAGTGTGTTTGTTTAAAGTGAGTGTGTGCGTGTGGATGTGTGTGCTATGTGCGTTTGGTGGTTGTTGTTGTGTAGTGTTCATTCATTGTTCGTTTAGCAGCCTGATGGCCTGGGGATAGAAGCTTCTTCTGAGTCTTTCTGTGCTCGCCTTGAGACTCCTGTATCGCTTGCCTGACCGCAGCAGTTCAAAGAGGCAGTTGTTCGGGTGACTGGAGTCTTTAATGATTCTCTTAGCCTTGCCCTTGCAACGCTTGTAGTAAATGTTCTGGAGGGTGGGGAGCCCCCCTCCAATTGTGCGTTCGGCTGAACGTGTCACTCTTTGTAGTGTGCTTTGGTCTTGTGCAGTGCTATTCCCAAACCAGGAGGTGATGTTGCCGGTCAAGATGCTCTCTATTGTACATGAGTAGAAGTTCTTAAGGATCTTCTGGCTGACTTGGAACTTCCTTAGGCGCCTGAGGAAGTAGAGGCGTTGTCGTGCCTTCTTCACCACACTGTTAATGTGTGTGGTCCATGTCAAGTCCTCGGATATGTAGGCTCCGAGGTACTTGAAGCTGTTGACTCTCTCAACCGGTGCCCCGTCGATGCTGAGGGGGCTGTAGTCCTTGACCCCCGACCTCCTGAAGTCCACAATCATCTCCTTTGTTTTGCTGACGTTCAGGGAGAGGCTGTTTTCCTGGCACCATCCCGCCAGGACCTTGACCTCTTCCAGGTAGGCCCTCTCGTCGTTGGCAGAGATCAGGCCCACCACCACTGTGTCGTCAGCAAATTTGACGATTGTATTGCTACTCCGCTGAGCCACACAGTCGTGTGTGTACAGGGAGTAGAGGAGGGGACTCAGAACACAGCCCTGGGGGGCCCCTATGTTGAGGGTGATGGATGAGGAGGTGCAGTTGCCTGCTCTCACCACCTGGGGTCTGCCAGTCAGGAAGTCCAAGACCCACTGGCAGAGGTCATAGCCCAAGCCCAGGTCCCTGAGCTTGGCTATGAGTATGGAGGGGACTATGGTATTGAATGCCGAGCTGTAGTCGATGAATAGCATTCTCACATAGTTCCCCTGCCTCTTGTCCAGGTGTGATGCTGCTGTGTGCAGCACATGGGATATGGCGTCCTCCGTGGACCTGTTGGGGCGGTATGCAAATTGCAGGGGGTCCATGTTGATGGGGAGGGAGGAGCAGATGTAGCCCTTTACTAGCTTCTCAAAGCACTTCATGGCTATGGAGGTGAGAGCTACAGGGCGGTAGTCGTTGAGGCAAGCAGGCTTGGATTTTTTGGGTACAGGGATAATAGTGGACTTCTTCAGGCAGGTGGGGATGACAGCCTGTTCTAAGGACAGGTTAAATATGTCAGTGAATACTGGGGCCAGTTGGTCGGCACAGACTTTTAGGACGCGGCCGGGGATGCCGTCCGGACCTGCTGCCTTCCTGATATTCACTTTTTTAAAGGTCCGCCTCACCTCATGCTCTGTTACCCTGAACACTGCGCCTCCATCAGCAGCCGACCCCCCCCCCCCCCATTGCCGAGGCTTGTTCAATTCGTTTATTGAGTGTGTATGGGTTCAGTGCCTCTTCCCCGGAGGCCCTAAAACCAGTTTTTTACATGGCTCAAGGTGCAATATATTCTTTTCAATCTGTACAGCTCGCGTGGGAAGTCTCTCTGGGGATCCCCGTCTCTTTCCTATGGGAGGGTGGTGGGATGTAAAAATGTGAAAAATGTTTACCCCGGCTGTGTAGACTGGGATACATACTGTTGATGCTTCCTTCTTTCTATTCCAGAAGTGTTGGAGTTAGGGAGTGTCACACCCCTCTTGTCGTTCCCCTGGGCGCCTTGGGGATTCAATGACAGGTCTAAATAGCCTGTTCATTGATGGGGGTGTGTCCCGACGCACGTATAGTGCTAGCTCGCTGTAAACAGGCGATTGACTGGCACGCCTTGGTTGCTTGTGGTTGAAACAGCGTTTTTATAAAGCAACTGAGATGGGGGTTTTTCCTCTTCCGACGACCACATCCCATGACCTGGGTGGGTTGTCGACGGATTCTCGTTCATGTCTGGGGGATGATGACGGGATGGATCTGAACATATGTGGTGGGGTCTCACGCCC
Source organism: Notolepis coatsorum (assembly GCF_963971535.1). NCBI lineage: Eukaryota > Metazoa > Chordata > Actinopteri > Aulopiformes > Paralepididae > Notolepis > Notolepis coatsorum. The sequence continues at coordinate 106,263,965 of NC_140178.1, read as the reverse complement.
TTGGGGTGGGCCACCAGGCGCGGTTCGTCCGAACGTCTGGGTGGCGCCTTCTTTTCATGTTAAGATCAACACGCATATCTGCCCTTCTCCTGGAGTAGGCATGTCGGCGTGGTTAGGGCACGGGACTGGTTCTGGTCACGCTGGTCCAGATCAGTTGAACCCGTTGTCCGCCGGGGATGCAGATCTGCTGTTCTGGTACCCTGAGGGACTTGGGCTTTTTTCAGGGGGAAAAATGCCAGGTCGGTCTGGGTGTCACAGGGTTAAGCGCTATGGAGACCCTGGTTGGGTATGTTTTTACTCAGCACTGTCGTCATGGCTTACAGCCATGCCATTCTGTACGCGCTCGATCTCGTCGGATCTCGGCCACTACACAGGTTGGTCCTGGTTAGTACTTGGTTGGGAGACCGCCGGGGAATACCAGGTACGGTGTGCTTAGGGGCTGGTTCTCCATTATTTTTCGCTCCTCTCTCACGCATGGCGAAGAGGGGCCTGTGGGGGTGGTTTTTTGACCTCCTCTGGTGACCCTGTGCTTCCCGTACCGCCAGGCCCGGTCCGAAGTGATGTTTGCGACCCGTAGGCCTGGGTTAACCCTTTTTGGAAACTGAAGCACTTGTACTGCGGTATAGCCGGTGTATACCCGCAGGTGTGTTTTGGAGTTTTTTCTTGAGGGGTTATAGGAACAACCACCGCATTGGGTAACACCGAGGTGGTTGATTCCCTGGTGTGTTGGAGCAGTGTCAACTCCCGGGTTCACCGTTTGAGGGTGCCCCTGCACGTTCATGACGTCTGCCAATCGTGTCAGCCTTCTCTGCCTCGACCCCTCTGGGTGGGGGTTTTTAAATGGAGGCTTGGTCATGCAACACCGCCAGCTTACGCTCCTTCCGCCGGGGCGGCTGTGTTCAGCTGTCCCCTCTGGCGCCTGTCTCGTCCGCAGTTTCCAGGCTAGGGTTAACAGCCTGTTGCCTGGTTTTTCCCCGGTGCGCTGCCTGCTTCCGTTGGTTAACCTTTTTTGTGTGCTTACGGCCATGCTGACTGCCTGTTCTGCAGGGTCAGTGTGCCAGGCGGTGTACTATTGGGGGGACAGGGCCCGCCCGGCTTACGGCCATACCAACCTGAACACGCCCGATCTCGTCCGATCTCGGAAGCTAAGCAGGTTCTGGCCTGGTTAGTACTTGGATGGGATTCCGCCTGGGAATACCAGGTGCAGTAACTGAGGGGCCTTTGTCCGAATACGCTGGCGATGTGGGGGGCGGGGCACTACGTGCCCACCTGGTGGGGTCTTGATGCTGGCATCATGGACTTCTCCGGGCCCCCATTCTAGGGAGTCCAGTCCTTTTGGTGGGTCTGGGTCTTCCTTCGTGCTCCGCTGCTACGGCCTTGCCACGGGGTTGGGTTTGCCCTTGACCCCGTGATTCTGGGGGCAGTAACGAGGTTGTTCCTCCGTTCGTTCCCGGGTGGCATGCGGGTTGTGCGTGTGTGTAGTCGTGGGGTCAAGCCACGGTCTGCTCACCCTGTGCGTTGAGTTGCTTGAGTGCCTCTTCGCACGGTCGGGTCCGTCGCCCTCCCGTGAAGCCCCTAATAGGGGGGGTGCCCGCCATTAGGGTGGGTCGGGGGGGCTCAGCCCTCCCTGTTCTGATGGTTTGTGGGGGGCTGTCAGCGGGGTGTATTTGTCGGCCGTTGGCTCTCGCTCGGCCTCCCTTGTGCAGAGAGCGATGCCGAGCGAGAGCGATACGATACAGAACGTTAGGTTATGACTATAACCAAGTTCTGTTAGTATAGCGACGCTCGGCATCCGACGCCGCTGCAGCCTTTGACCTCGCCTTGTGGCGAAAGCTTGGGAAGGAGGAGAGTGGGTGGCCCCACCCCTGCTTATATGGGTAAGCTGATAGGGGTGTGGTCAGACGAATATTGGGATTAAAGGTACATTGTGGTCTTTATTCAGTGCGCGTGCACGTATGCGAGATAGTGCAGAGAGCGATGCCGAGCGTCGCTATACTAACAGAACTTGGTTATAGTCATAACCTAACGTTCTACCCCATACTGCCCTGAGTGGGAGGGTAGTTTGTTTACCAGTGTTGTGGCTATGTTTGTGAAGAAACTGTTTAAGTAATTGGCTACATCCAGCTTGTCTGTGATGAGCGTGTTGTCCGTCTTTATGTTTATGTTTGAGAATCTGGTTTTAAGTTTTTTACTGCAGCCTAGTTGGTTATTGAGTAATTTCCAAAGTTCACATGGTTTGTTTTTGTTTTCCTCGGTTTTGTCATTGATGCATTTTTTTTGCTGTTTTGATGGAGTTTACGTCATTTCTTAGTCTGTTTCTTTCCAGTTTGAGTTCAGTCACGTGGGCTTGGAGTTCACTGCTCGTGCTTTTGGTAAGCTTTGACTGACTTTTACGAAACTCAGAGCATTTTTTGTCTCTGGTTTTCATAGCGGTCAGTATTTCAGTGTGCATCCACGGCTCATCGCGATTTTTTACCCTGGTGGTTCTTAGGGGGGCCATGTTGTTTAGTATTGTTGAAAATTTGGTTTTGAAACCAAGCCATGTTTCTTCAACCAGTGTACCATTGAGCTCATCTGACCAGTCCAGACTCTCCAGTTCAAGGTTAAAGGCCTCGCTAGAGTAGGTTTTGAGGTCTCTAGATGTGACTGTTTTGTGACAGCCAGCCTTTTGTTTTAGCTTTTTGCTGGTACAGAATATCATATAATGATCACTTAACCCGCATGCTATAACCCCTTTATTGGAGATCTTGGACTTGTCAGAGGTCAGGATGAGGTCAATGGTAGTCTGAGTTGACTCACATACATGTGTGGGTTGGGTGATTAGCTGGCTGAGGCCTTGCAGATTACAAAACCTATTGAAGGATTTGAAGACGGTGCATCTTTTTGTTGCATATCCGTGTTCCAATCCCCAATGAGGATCTTTTCGGTTCAAATAAGGATCTCTTCGGTTCAAATAACAAACTCAGCAAGACCGACGGCTTCTCAGTTACAGTGGGTGACAATATTGTCACAAGGAAAGATGAAATTACCTACCTGGGTTCCATCCTAGAGGCAAATCTTTCCTGTGACAAAATGGCATCCAATGTAATAAAAATAGTCAACCAACGAACACGATTCTTGTACCGGATCTCCTCTCTGGTAAACAAGAATACCCTGAAGACTCTGGCAGGAGCACTCATTCAAGGGTACTACGACTATGCTTGCACCTCATGGTACCAAAGCACCTAAAAGGCACTAAAAACCAAATTACAAACATCTCAAAGCAAACTAGTCAGACTACTGCTTGACCTGACTCCTAGAACCCACCTCACCCCTGCCCACTTTAACAACCTAGGATGGCTTAGAGTAGACAACAGAGTACAGCAACTTGCAATGGGCCTGGTCTACAAGATACACTACACGACCAAGGTACCCATGTACATGTCAAAATACTTCCCAAAGGTCAGTGAATACCACGATCACAACACCAGAGGGAGCTCCACAAATCATGTTAAACCCAGATTCGGCTCAAACAAGGGACTAAACACGTTTCGCAATTATGCCACATCAATGTGGAACGCCCTACCCAAAGTTGTAAAGGAATGTGAATCACTACCCACTTTCAAAAACACTCTCAAAGAACACCTACGGGAGACTGCAATTCGAAACTGGCCCCTACAAATGTCCTAACCCAGTTGTACATTAAATGACCAAGTATGGCTTTGTCAGTATTCCAATGTACAGTGTACAGTGTCCCCCACCCACCCCCTACCCAACCTACCCAACCTCCTCCAATGTACAGTTTCTATGTCAAATGTAAATACACTCTTTTCTGGACTCTTTTTGTATCACAAACAGTACTGTATTTGCAAATCTGGTATGTCATAAATGTATAGATGTAGCAGTACTGTCTATCTGTATGTCGTGTATGTTATGATGAATTGAAAATGGGGGACCCTGATGTAAACAAGACGGAAGTCTTTCTCTGGTCTGCATGCCCTTAACAATTGTATGTATTGAGCTGTACTGTACTGTACCCATTCTGCAATCTGTTAAATAAACTTTTCAATCAAGCAATCAATCAAACCAGTTCTACCTCTCCATCACCAGTTCTACCGCTCCGTCACCAGTTCTACCTCTCCATCACCAGTTCTACCGCTCCGTCACCAGTTCTACCTCTTCATCACCAGTTCTACCTCTCCGTCACCAGTTCTACCTCTCCATCACAGGTTCTACCTCTCTGTCACCAGTTCTACCTCTCCTTCACCAGTTCTACCTCTCTGTCTTCACCAGTTCTACCTCTCCGTCACCAGTTCTACCCCTCCGTCATCAGTTCTACCTCTCTGTCTTCACCAGTTCTACCTCTCCATCACCAGTTCTACCCGTCACCAGTTCTACCTCTCTGTCACCAGTTCTACCTCTCCATCACCAGTTCTACCTCTCCGTCACCAGTTCTACCTCTCTGTCACCAGTTCTACCTCTCTGTCACCAGTTCTACCTCTCCATCACCAGTTCTACCTCTCCATCACCAGTTCTACCTCTCCGTCACCAGTTCTACCTCTCCGTCACCAGTTCTACCTCTTCATCACCAGTTCTACCTCTCTGTCACCAGTTCTACCTCTCCGTCACCAGTTCTACCTCTCCGTCACCAGTTCTACCTCTCTGTCACCAGTTCTACCTCTTCATCACCAGTTCTACCTCTCCGTCACCAGTTCTACCTCTCCATCACAGGTTCTACCTCTCTGTCACCAGTTCTACCTCTCTGTCACCAGTTCTACCTCTCCGTCACCAGTTCTACCTCTCTGTCACCAGCTCTACCTCTCTGTCACCAGTTCTACCTCTCCTTCACCAGTTCTACCTCTCCGTCACCAGTTCTACCTCTCTGTCACCAGTTCTACCTCTCCGTCACCAGTTCTACCTCTCTGTCACCAGCTCTACCTCTCTGTCACCAGTTCTACCTCTCCGTCACCAGCTCTACCTCTCTGTCACCAGTTCTACCTCTCCGTCACCAGTTCTACCTCTCTGTCACCAGTTCTACCTCTCCATCACCAGTTCTACCTCTCTGTCACCAGCTCTACCTCTCCGTCACCAGTTCTACCTCTCTGTCACCAGTTCTACCTCTCTGTCACCAGTTCTACCTCTCCGTCACCAGTTCTACCTCTCTGTCACCAGCTCTACCTCTCTGTCACCAGTTCTACCTCTCCGTCACCAGTTCTACCTCTCCGTCACCAGTTCTACCTCTCTGTCACCAGTTCTACCTCTCTGTCACCAGTTCTACCTCTCCGTCACCAGTTCTACCTCTCTGTCACCAGTTCTACCTCTCTGTCACCAGTTCTACCTCTCTGTCACCAGTTCTACCTCTCTGTCACCAGTTCTACCTCTCTGTCACCAGCTCTACCTCTCCGTCACCAGTTCTACCTCTCTGTCACCAGTTCTACCTCTCTGTCACCAGCTCTACCTCTCTGTCACCAGTTCTACCTCTCCGTCACCAGCTCTACCTCTCCGTCACCAGCTCTACCTCTCTGTCACCAGTTCTACCTCTCTGTCACCAGTTCTACCTCTCTGTCACCAGTTCTACCTCTCTGTCACCAGTTCTACCTCTCTGTCACCAGCTCTACCTCTCTGTCACCAGTTCTACCTCTCTGTCACCAGCTCTACCTCTCTGTCACCAGTTCTACCTCTCCGTCACCAGTTCTACCTCTCTGTCACCAGTTCTACCTCTCTGTCACCAGTTCTACCTCTCCGTCACCAGTTCTACCTCTCTGTCACCAGTTCTACCTCTCTGTCACCAGTTCTACCTCTCTGTCACCAGTTCTACCTCTCTGTCACCAGTTCTACCTCTCTGTCATCAGTTCTACCTCTCTGTCACCAGCTCTACCTCTCCGTCAACAGTTCTACCTCTCTGTCACCAGTTCTACCTCTCTGTCACCAGTTCTACCTCTCCGTCACCAGTTCTACCTCTCTGTCACCAGTTCTACCTCTCCGTCACCAGTTCTACCTCTCCGTCACCAGTTCTACCTCTCCGTCACCAGTTCTACCTCTCCGTCACCAGTTCTACCTCTCTGTCACCAGTTCTACCTCTCCGTCACCAGTTCTACCTCTCCGTCACCAGCTCTACCTCTCCATCACCAGCTCTACCTCTCCGTCACCAGTTCTACCTCTCCGTCACCAGTTCTACCTCTCCGTCACCAGCTCTACCTCTCCATCACCAGCTCTACCTCTCCGTCACCAGTTCTACCTCTCTGTCACCAGTTCTACCTCTCCGTCACCAGTTCTACCTCTCCGTCACCAGTTCTACCTCTCCGTCACCAGTTCTACCTCTCCGTCACCAGTTCTACCTCTCCGTCACCAGTTCTACCTCTCCGTCACCAGTTCTACCTCTCTGTCACCAGCTCTACCTCTCCGTCACCAGTTCTACCTCTCTGTCACCAGTTCTACCTCTCTGTCACCAGCTCTACCTCTCTGTCACCAGTTCTACCTCTCCGTCACCAGTTCTACCTCTCTGTCACCAGTTCTACCTCTCCTTCACCAGTTCTACCTCTCTGTCACCAGTTCTACCTCTCCGTCACCAGTTCTACCTCTCCGTCACCAGTTCTACCTCTCTGTCACCAGCTCTACCTCTCCGTCACCAGTTCTACCTCTCTGTCACCAGTTCTACCTCTCTGTCACCAGTTCTACCTCTCTGTCACCAGTTCTACCTCTCTGTCACCAGTTCTACCTCTCCGTCACCAGTTCTACCTCTCTGTCACCAGTTCTACCTCTCTGTCACCAGTTCTACCTCTCTGTCACCAGTTCTACCTCTCTGTCACCAGCTCTACCTCTCTGTCACCAGTTCTACCTCTCTGTCACCAGCTCTACCTCTCCGTCACCAGTTCTACCTCTCCGTCACCAGTTCTACCTCTCTGTCACCAGTTCTACCTCTCTGTCACCAGTTCTACCTCTCTGTCACCAGTTCTACCTCTCTGTCACCAGTTCTACCTCTCTGTCACCAGTTCTACCTCTCTGTCACCAGTTCTACCTCTCCGTCACCAGTTCTACCTCTCTGTCACCAGTTCTACCTCTCTGTCACCAGTTCTACCTCTCTGTCACCAGCTCTACCTCTCTGTCACCAGTTCTACCTCTCTGTCACCAGCTCTACCTCTCCGTCACCAGTTCTACCTCTCCGTCACCAGTTCTACCTCTCTGTCACCAGTTCTACCTCTCTGTCACCAGTTCTACCTCTCCGTCACCAGCTCTACCTCTCCGTCACCAGCTCTACCTCTCCGTCACCAGTTCTACCTCTCCGTCACCAGTTCTACCTCTCCTTCACCAGCTCTACCTCTCTGTCACCAGTTCTACCTCTCTGTCACCAGTTCTACCTCTCTGTCACCAGTTCTACCTCTCTGTCATCAGTTCTACCTCTCCGTCACCAGTTCTACCTCTCCATCACCAGTTCTACCTCTCCGTCACCAGCTCTACCTCTCCGTCACCAGCTCTACCTCTCTGTCACCAGTTCTACCTCTCCGTCACCAGCTCTACCTCTCTGTCACCAGTTCTACCTCTCTGTCACCAGTTCTACCTCTCCGTCACCAGTTCTACCTCTCTGTCACCAGTTCTACCTCTCTGTCACCAGTTCTACCTCTCTGTCACCAGTTCTACCTCTCCGTCACCAGCTCTACCTCTCCGTCACCAGCTCTACCTCTCTGTCACCAGCTCTACCTCTCCGTCACCAGCTCTACCTCTCTGTCACCAGTTCTACCTCTCTGTCACCAGTTCTACCTCTCCGTCACCAGTTCTACCTCTCTGTCACCAGTTCTACCTCTCCGTCACCAGTTCTACCTCTCTGTCACCAGTTCTACCTCTCTGTCACCAGTTCTACCTCTCTGTCACCAGCTCTACCTCTCCGTCACCAGCTCTACCTCTCTGTCACCAGTTCTACCTCTCCGTCACCAGCTCTACCTCTCTGTCACCAGTTCTACCTCTCCGTCACCAGTTCTACCTCTCTGTCACCAGCTCTACCTCTCCGTCACCAGCTCTACCTCTCTGTCACCAGTTCTACCTCTCCGTCACCAGCTCTACCTCTCTGTCACCAGTTCTACCTCTCTGTCACCAGTTCTACCTCTCTGTCACCAGCTCTACCTCTCTGTCACCAGTTCTACCTCTCTGTCACCAGTTCTACCTCTCCGTCACCAGCTCTACCTCTCCGTCACCAGCTCTACCTCTCTGTCACCAGCTCTACCTCTCTGTCACCAGTTCTACCTCTCTGTCACCAGTTCTACCTCTCTGTCACCAGTTCTACCTCTCTGTCACCAGTTCTACCTCTCCGTCACCAGCTCTACCTCTCCGTCACCAGCTCTACCTCTCCGTCACCAGCTCTACCTCTCCGTCACCAGCTCTACCTCTCCGTCACCAGCTCTACCTCTCTGTCACCAGTTCTACCTCTCTGTCACCAGTTCTACCTCTCCGTCACCAGCTCTACCTCTCTGTCACCAGCTCTACCTCTCTGTCACCAGTTCTACCTCTCTGTCACCAGTTCTACCTCTCTGTCACCAGTTCTACCTCTCCGTCACCAGCTCTACCTCTCTGTCACCAGTTCTACCTCTCTGTCACCAGTTCTACCTCTCTGTCACCAGTTCTACCTCTCCGTCACCAGCTCTACCTCTCTGTCACCAGTTCTACCTCTCTGTCACCAGTTCTACCTCTCTGTCACCAGTTCTACCTCTCTGTCACCAGTTCTACCTCTCTGTCACCAGTTCTACCTCTCTGTCACCAGCTCTACCTCTCCGTCACCAGTTCTACCTCTCCGTCACCAGCTCTACCTCTCTGTCACCAGCTCTACCTCTCCGTCACCAGTTCTACCTCTCTGTCACCAGTTCTACCTCTCTGTCACCAGTTCTACCTCTCTGTCACCAGCTCTACCTCTCTGTCACCAGCTCTACCTCTCTGTCACCAGCTCTACCTCTCTGTCACCAGTTCTACCTCTCTGTCACCAGTTCTACCTCTCTGTCACCAGTTCTACCTCTCCTTCACCAGCTCTACCTCTCTGTCACCAGTTCTACCTCTCCATCACCAGCTCTACCTCTCCGTCACCAGCTCTACCTCTCTGTCACCAGCTCTACCTCTCTGTCACCAGTTCTACCTCTCTGTCACCAGTTCTACCTCTCTGTCACCAGCTCTACCTCTCCGTCACCAGTTCTACCTCTCCATCACCAGTTCTACCTCTCCGTCACCAGCTCTACCTCTCCATCACCAGTTCTACCTCTCCGTCACCAGTTCTACCTCTCTGTCACCAGTTCTACCTCTCTGTCACCAGTTCTACCTCTCTGTCACCAGTTCTACCTCTCTGTCACCAGTTCTACCTCTCTGTCACCAGTTCTACCTCTCCGTCACCAGTTCTACCTCTCTGTCACCAGTTCTACCTCTCTGTCACCAGTTCTACCTCTCTGTCACCAGTTCTACCTCTCCGTCATCAGTTCTACCTCTCTGTCACCAGTTCTACCTCTCCGTCACCAGTTCTACCTCTCCGTCACCAGTTCTACCTCTCCGTCACCAGTTCTACCTCTCTGTCACCAGTTCTACCTCTCTGTCACCAGTTCTACCTCTCCGTCACCAGTTCTACCTCTCTGTCACCAGCTCTACCTCTCTGTCACCAGTTCTACCTCTCCGTCACCAGTTCTACCTCTCTGTCACCAGCTCTACCTCTCCGTCACCAGTTCTACCTCTCCGTCATCAGTTCTACCTCTCCGTCACCAGTTCTACCTCTCCGTCACCAGCTCTACCTCTCCGTCACCAGTTCTACCTCTCCGTCACCAGTTCTACCTCTCTGTCACCAGTTCTACCTCTCTGTCACCAGTTCTACCTCTCTGTCACCAGTTCTACCTCTCTGTCACCAGTTCTACCTCTCTGTCACCAGTTCTACCTCTCCGTCACCAGTTCTACCTCTCTGTCACCAGTTCTACCTCTCCGTCACCAGTTCTACCTCTCTGTCACCAGTTCTACCTCTCCGTCACCAGTTCTACCTCTCCGTCACCAGTTCTACCTCTCCGTCACCAGTTCTACCTCTCCATCACCAGCTCTACCTCTCCGTCACCAGCTCTACCTCTCTGTCACCAGTTCTACCTCTCCTTCACCAGTTCTACCTCTCCGTCACCAGTTCTACCTCTCTGTCACCAGTTCTACCTCTCCGTCACCAGTTCTACCTCTCCGTCACCAGTTCTACCTCTCCTTCACCAGCTCTACCTCTCCGTCACCAGTTCTACCTCTCCGTCACCAGTTCTACCTCTCTGTCACCAGTTCTACCTCTCTGTCACCAGTTCTACCTCTCCTTCACCAGCTCTACCTCTCCGTCACCAGTTCTACCTCTCCGTCACCAGCTCTACCTCTCCGTCACCAGTTCTACCTCTCTGTCACCAGTTCTACCTCTCCGTCACCAGTTCTACCTCTCTGTCACCAGTTCTACCTCTCCGTCACCAGTTCTACCTCTCCGTCACCAGTTCTACCTCTCTGTCACCAGTTCTACCTCTCTGTCACCAGTTCTACCTCTCTGTCACCAGTTCTACCTCTCTGTCACCAGTTCTACCTCTCTGTCACCAGTTCTACCTCTCCGTCACCAGTTCTACCTCTCCGTCACCAGCTCTACCTCTCTGTCACCAGTTCTACCTCTCCGTCACCAGCTCTACCTCTCTGTCACCAGCTCTACCTCTCTGTCACCAGTTCTACCTCTCTGTCACCAGTTCTACCTCTCTGTCACCAGTTCTACCTCTCTGTCACCAGTTCTACCTCTCTGTCACCAGTTCTACCTCTCCGTCACCAGTTCTACCTCTCTGTCACCAGTTCTACCTCTCTGTCACCAGTTCTACCTCTCTGTCACCAGTTCTACCTCTCCATCACCAGCTCTACCTCTCTGTCACCAGTTCTACCTCTCTGTCACCAGTTCTACCTCTCCGTCACCAGTTCTACCTCTCTGTCACCAGCTCTACCTCTCCTTCACCAGTTCTACCTCTCCGTCATCAGCTCTACCTCTCCGTCATCAGCTCTACCTCTCCGTCACCAGTTCTACCTCTCTGTCACCAGTTCTACCTCTCTGTCACCAGTTCTACCTCTCTGTCACCAGCTCTACCTCTCCGTCACCAGTTCTACCTCTCCGTCACCAGCTCTACCTCTCCGTCACCAGTTCTACCTCTCTGTCACCAGTTCTACCTCTCTGTCACCAGCTCTACCTCTCTGTCACCAGCTCTACCTCTCCGTCACCAGTTCTACCTCTCTGTCACCAGTTCTACCTCTCCGTCACCAGTTCTACCTCTCCGTCACCAGCTCTACCTCTCTGTCACCAGTTCTACCTCTCTGTCACCAGTTCTACCTCTCCGTCACCAGCTCTACCTCTCCGTCACCAGTTCTACCTCTCCGTCACCAGTTCTACCTCTCTGTCACCAGCTCTACCTCTCTGTCACCAGTTCTACCTCTCTGTCACCAGTTCTACCTCTCTGTCACCAGTTCTACCTCTCTGTCACCAGTTCTACCTCTCCGTCACCAGTTCTACCTCTCCGTCACCAGTTCTACCTCTCTGTCACCAGTTCTACCTCTCTGTCACCAGTTCTACCTCTCTGTCACCAGTTCTACCTCTCTGTCACCAGCTCTACCTCTCCGTCACCAGTTCTACCTCTCTGTCACCAGTTCTACCTCTCCGTCACCAGTTCTACCTCTCCGTCACCAGCTCTACCTCTCTGTCACCAGTTCTACCTCTCTGTCACCAGTTCTACCTCTCCGTCACCAGCTCTACCTCTCCGTCACCAGTTCTACCTCTCCGTCACCAGCTCTACCTCTCTGTCACCAGTTCTACCTCTCTGTCACCAGCTCTACCTCTCTGTCACCAGTTCTACCTCTCCGTCACCAGCTCTACCTCTCCGTCACCAGTTCTACCTCTCCGTCACCAGCTCTACCTCTCTGTCACCAGCTCTACCTCTCTGTCACCAGTTCTACCTCTCTGTCACCAGTTCTACCTCTCTGTCACCAGTTCTACCTCTCCGTCACCAGCTCTACCTCTCTGTCACCAGCTCTACCTCTCCGTCACCAGCTCTACCTCTCTGTCACCAGTTCTACCTCTCTGTCACCAGTTCTACCTCTCTGTCACCAGTTCTACCTCTCTGTCACCAGTTCTACCTCTCCGTCACCAGCTCTACCTCTCTGTCACCAGTTCTACCTCTCTGTCACCAGTTCTACCTCTCCGTCACCAGCTCTACCTCTCCGTCACCAGCTCTACCTCTCCGTCACCAGTTCTACCTCTCTGTCACCAGTTCTACCTCTCTGTCACCAGTTCTACCTCTCTGTCACCAGTTCTACCTCTCCGTCACCAGTTCTACCTCTCTGTCACCAGCTCTACCTCTCCATCACCAGCTCTACCTCTCTGTCACCAGTTCTACCTCTCCGTCACCAGTTCTACCTCTCTGTCACCAGCTCTACCTCTCTGTCACCAGTTCTACCTCTCTGTCACCAGTTCTACCTCTCCGTCACCAGTTCTACCTCTCCGTCACCAGTTCTACCTCTCTGTCACCAGTTCTACCTCTCCGTCACCAGCTCTACCTCTCCGTCACCAGTTCTACCTCTCTGTCACCAGTTCTACCTCTCTGTCACCAGTTCTACCTCTCTGTCACCAGCTCTACCTCTCCGTCACCAGTTCTACCTCTCTGTCACCAGCTCTACCTCTCCATCACCAGTTCTACCTCTCCGTCACCAGCTCTACCTCTCTGTCACCAGCTCTACCTCTCTGTCACCAGTTCTACCTCTCTGTCACCAGTTCTACCTCTCTGTCACCAGCTCTACCTCTCTGTCACCAGTTCTACCTCTCCGTCACCAGTTCTACCTCTCTGTCACCAGTTCTACCTCTCCGTCACCAGTTCTACCTCTCCGTCACCAGCTCTACCTCTCTGTCACCAGTTCTACCTCTCCATCACCAGTTCTACCTCTCCATCACCAGTTCTACCTCTCCGTCACCAGCTCTACCTCTCTGTCACCAGTTCTACCTCTCTGTCACCAGTTCTACCTCTCTGTCACCAGTTCTACCTCTCCGTCACCAGCTCTACCTCTCCGTCACCAGCTCTACCTCTCCGTCACCAGTTCTACCTCTCTGTCACCAGCTCTACCTCTCTGTCACCAGTTCTACCTCTCCGTCACCAGTTCTACCTCTCCGTCACCAGCTCTACCTCTCCGTCACCAGCTCTACCTCTCTGTCACCAGCTCTACCTCTCTGTCATCAGTTCTACCTCTCCGTCACCAGTTCTACCTCTCCGTCACCAGTTCTACCTCTCTGTCACCAGTTCTACCTCTCCGTCACCAGTTCTACCTCTCTGTCACCAGCTCTACCTCTCTGTCACCAGTTCTACCTCTCCGTCACCAGTTCTACCTCTCTGTCACCAGCTCTACCTCTCTGTCACCAGTTCTACCTCTCTGTCACCAGTTCTACCTCTCCGTCATCAGTTCTACCTCTCCGTCACCAGTTCTACCTCTCCGTCACCAGCTCTACCTCTCCGTCACCAGTTCTACCTCTCCGTCACCAGTTCTACCTCTCCGTCACCAGTTCTACCTCTCTGTCACCAGTTCTACCTCTCCGTCACCAGTTCTACCTCTCCGTCACCAGTTCTACCTCTCCGTCACCAGTTCTACCTCTCCATCACCAGCTCTACCTCTCCGTCACCAGCTCTACCTCTCTGTCACCAGTTCTACCTCTCCTTCACCAGTTCTACCTCTCCGTCACCAGTTCTACCTCTCTGTCACCAGTTCTACCTCTCCGTCACCAGTTCTACCTCTCCGTCACCAGTTCTACCTCTCCTTCACCAGCTCTACCTCTCCGTCACCAGTTCTACCTCTCCGTCACCAGTTCTACCTCTCTGTCACCAGTTCTACCTCTCTGTCACCAGTTCTACCTCTCCTTCACCAGCTCTACCTCTCCGTCACCAGTTCTACCTCTCCGTCACCAGCTCTACCTCTCCGTCACCAGTTCTACCTCTCTGTCACCAGTTCTACCTCTCCGTCACCAGTTCTACCTCTCTGTCACCAGTTCTACCTCTCCGTCACCAGTTCTACCTCTCTGTCACCAGTTCTACCTCTCTGTCACCAGTTCTACCTCTCTGTCACCAGTTCTACCTCTCTGTCACCAGTTCTACCTCTCTGTCACCAGTTCTACCTCTCTGTCACCAGTTCTACCTCTCCGTCACCAGTTCTACCTCTCCGTCACCAGCTCTACCTCTCTGTCACCAGTTCTACCTCTCCGTCACCAGTTCTACCTCTCTGTCACCAGTTCTACCTCTCTGTCACCAGTTCTACCTCTCTGTCACCAGTTCTACCTCTCCGTCACCAGTTCTACCTCTCTGTCACCAGTTCTACCTCTCCGTCACCAGTTCTACCTCTCCGTCACCAGTTCTACCTCTCCGTCACCAGTTCTACCTCTCTGTCACCAGTTCTACCTCTCTGTCACCAGTTCTACCTCTCCGTCACCAGTTCTACCTCTCTGTCACCAGTTCTACCTCTCCGTCACCAGTTCTACCTCTCTGTCACCAGTTCTACCTCTCTGTCACCAGTTCTACCTCTCTGTCACCAGTTCTACCTCTCCGTCACCAGTTCTACCTCTCCGTCACCAGTTCTACCTCTCTGTCACCAGTTCTACCTCTCTGTCACCAGTTCTACCTCTCCGTCATCAGTTCTACCTCTCCGTCACCAGTTCTACCTCTCCTTCACCAGTTCTACCTCTCTGTCACCAGTTCTACCTCTCTGTCACCAGTTCTACCTCTCTGTCACCAGTTCTACCTCTCCGTCACCAGCTCTACCTCTCTGTCACCAGTTCTACCTCTCTGTCACCAGTTCTACCTCTCCGTCACCAGCTCTACCTCTCCGTCACCAGTTCTACCTCTCTGTCACCAGTTCTACCTCTCTGTCACCAGTTCTACCTCTCCGTCACCAGCTCTACCTCTCTGTCACCAGTTCTACCTCTCCGTCACCAGTTCTACCTCTCCGTCACCAGTTCTACCTCTCCGTCACCAGTTCTACCTCTCCGTCACCAGTTCTACCTCTCCGTCACCAGCTCTACCTCTCCGTCACCAGCTCTACCTCTCCGTCACCAGTTCTACCTCTCCGTCACCAGTTCTACCTCTCCGTCACCAGTTCTACCTCTCCGTCACCAGTTCTACCTCTCTGTCACCAGTTCTACCTCTCCGTCACCAGTTCTACCTCTCCGTCACCAGTTCTACCTCTCTGTCACCAGTTCTACCTCTCCGTCACCAGCTCTACCTCTCTGTCACCAGTTCTACCTCTCCGTCACCAGTTCTACCTCTCCATCATGTATCTTCTTGTGAGATGCTTGGTGATGATGAGCCGCCTGAGATTGTGCTTCATACAGTAAATTTTTTTTTTAAAAGAATAAGGACCAAACACTATACAAAATATACAATGTACAACTAAAGTATGAACTCAAGTACAAAATTAAGTAGAAATGCAAACGTTTTAAAATGCAAAAATGCTAAAAACGATGTAGGGATGTAGTGCAAATACTTTAGTAATAAATAGATAAAATATGGTGTAGTGGTAAAATGTGTTTAAAGTGTCTAAAGTGAATGTTTAACCCTTTCACTACCACACAGCAGAAGGTTAACCCCTTCACTGCGACAATACAGAAGGTTAACCCTTTCACTGCCACACGACAATGGGGTTAACGCTTTCACAACCACACTACAGAAGGTTAACCCTTTCACAACCACACGACATAAGGTTAACCCTTTCACTACCACACAACAGACGGTCTGTCGTGTGGTAGTGAAAGGGTTAATTATAGCACCATGAAATGACGTAGATGGAAAACATATAGGGAGGTGTAGTCTGACATCACTGGTTGTTCCACCCGTATAGGGATTCATCATTGGGAAAATGGATTATCGGCTATTGTAACAATTCTGCCTCATGAATATTGAAAAGCTTTCCATTTTTGCACAAAACGAGTTCCCTTCTATCACTAACATGATTGTTTAAGCATTTTTGGTTGAAATACAAGTTTTCTTTTTTTTTTATGATTAATTGCGAATCTATGTTGAGCTATAGAATAGAATAGAATCTTTATTGTCATTGTTGGGTTACAACGAAATTTGGTTTGGAACATCACCACTGGCATACAACATAAAATATAAAATATAGCATGTGCAAAATAATAATGTCAATAATCATAATATAATAATATAGTATCCATGTCCCAATGTCCTCAATAATAATAATAATAATATACCATCAATGTCCCAATGTCCCAGATTGTGGATGAATAAGCACAGAAAGGTACACCATGCAAATGTTAATGCTTTATTTGTTTTAAACGAGACGATTTAGAAATGGGCAATGGGGAAATACATTGCGTTGGACAGAGGGTGGAACACAAAAAACGGCAATGACGTAACCACTACACCTCCCTATATAGGGACTGCTACCTTATCGTTTCATTAAGTTGTAATTAACACAAGGATTCAATGTCCCGGATGACCTCACCGGTGGCAACTCATTCACTCTCAATAACTGTCAAACTAAACACATGTGTGCAAACCCGTGGATGTGTGTGAGATTGTGTGCAAAATAATTCAGCATTGTTTTTTGGTGAAGTGCCCCTTTAATGTGACAAACTGGTTTTCTCTCTCGGTCTCTCGTTTAAGTTTAGCTGGCATTTGACAATTAAGTCATAAAATAAACATTAATTGCTAATACTCTAGTACTAGATTACAGTACTAGAGTATAGTACTAGATTACAGTAGTAGAGTACAGTACTAGATTATAGTAGTACCAGTACTAGATTACAGTACTAGATTACAGTACTAGATTACAGTACTAGATTACAGTACTAGAGTACAGTACTAGATTACAGTACTAGAGTACAGTACTAGATTACAGTACTAGAGTACAGTACTAGATTACAGTACTATCAGTACTAGAGTATAGTACTAGATTACAGTAGTAGAGTACAGTACTAGATTACAGTACTAGATTACAGTACTAGATTACAGTACTAGATTACAGTACTAGATTACAGTACTAGATTACAGTACTAGAGTACAGTACTAGATTACAGTACTAGAGTACAGTACTAGATTACAGTACTAGAGTACAGTACTAGATTACAGTACTATCAGTACTAGAGTATAGTACTAGATTACAGTAGTAGAGTACAGTACTAGATTATAGTTGTTGTGAAGGGCCAGATTAAACCGAATATATATATTTATTTATATATATATATTTAATTGTATTTGTATATTCTCTAATATTCCCTGATGTCCCTTGTATATTCCTTGTACAATATGCATTGAATATCCATTCTAGCCTACTGAACATCCCATAATAGTCTCCATTCTACTATTGGTCGAGACCTTGGTGCCAGGCTGCCATACCCCTCAGACCCAGTTCAAACGTACCGCTCCACATGTACGAACAAGTCCTAGTTCCGCGTAGGAATCTGGCTACCGCACCACTAATGGGACTATTTGTTCATAGTGCGTATATATACTGCGCTACTAAAGTAGGACTTTCTTTTCAGTCCAGTTTCTTACCCTCCAATAGAGTCACAGACGTAAAGCCTCCCCGCGACGCCACGTGTGGGAGTAAGGCCAAGTTCGCCTACCATCGGTATTGAGACATCGTGTATATTAATATTTGAATAGTCATATTTGGCACTATATCGTCGAGTTGGACGTAGTCTATTAAGCTAATAATAGTCTGTTAATATATAGTGCTTCGTGCGGTGAGAATACTACCGTAGTCAGTACCCCATCGTTTCGGGCAGAGAACTGGCTGCTTACCCAGGGTGGTTGACCCCATGTGAAGCTGCACCCGAGGAGCCCCAGAGCCGACGAGCGAGTGGACCTGTATACCGGATTATTCTACCGACGACAGCCCGCCTTCCCAGGCACGGATTATGCTTTGTATACTTTGATTATTCCATGGATAAAGACCCCCGACACTGCCGTGTGTTGGAACCCCCCCCCCTGGAGAGGACGCAAGGTGAGGAGACGCTCTGCAAGACGAGGTCGCTTCACGTCTCTCCCCCGTGGACCGGAGAGAGCCGGCCCACAAAGAGTCCACCTGCTTTCATCTGTGGTCCAAGGATCGCCGGCGCATTGAACGGCACTACAGTGGGTTCACCTGGGATACCCTTGGCCGGACGAGGCAGCCGGATTCTACCCCCCCCCCCCCTCCTACTCCTGTCGGCTTACAAGCGACCGGATTAACCCCCTCTAGTGTATCTAGTATATAATCATTAAAGTATCATTGCTGTTATTCCTTAACTATTCCAGGTCGTATATTTACCACCTGCGCCTTCAGAGATTGGACATTCTCTATTGATATACCGACGAATACTCTTTGCCATAAAAGTGCATACTATTTCAATTCATAAATGTAATTAAGTGATTAAGTGCTTGTTCTACACACCATCGCTGTGTAGAAATAAAGACCTGTTTCGACTTCGTACATTTGTGTTGGATCCGTTTCATCTACGTGAGAGTGTTCATGATAATATATTTATGCCGTGTACTGGGTGGCCGAATATTAAGTACAAAGGTAGTGGTAGTAAGTATCATATCTAGTAATACAGTCAGGGAATTGTACCCCTCAGTTACAATTGGTCCTTCGAGCCGGAGGGTAATTAGTGTAATATTAATATAGTGTTATTAATATTGAAATGGCCTATGATGAACACTCCACGAAACGATCCTCCTAACCAACGCCCGCAGCGCGAACGACGGCTCCCTCAGTACTTAGAGGCTTACGCTGTCAGTCAACAACCTAGTCTTCTACTAACAGTAAACGCGGTAAAACTAGAAAGTAAAAGTATGTCTAACCCCAACGCCCAGACTACCCCGACCATAGAGGCCCCTACGGGCTCTAATGTAACTGACCAAGTTCACGGTGGGGACCAGTGGGAACCAGACATGACTTCACACCCCGCCAGTACTGAAGAAGTAGTCCCCGATGAGTCCCGGGAGGAATACAACGCTACCGAGAGAGAACTCGGCACGGAAGAAGACGGGGAGAGCACCGTGGAGATAGAACTCCAAGGCTCCGCAAGGAGTACCCCGAGGGAAGGCTCCCCTATACAACCGCCTTCTCCCAGCGAGGCAGAGAGGACCCTACAGCAGGCCTTCCTCATCAGCCTGAACGCCGCTGCTGAACGCGACCGACTGCAGATCCAGCAGCGAAGCGAACACGAGCAGATACGTCTAGAAATAAGACGCATTCAGATGGAAGAGAATGTGGCCCGAGAACGAGCCGGTGCTCAACGGGACGCAGCGCGCGACAGACAGCAGTCGCAACTAATAGAACAGCTGATCAGACGGACAACACCCTCTCCCTCCGCCAGAGGCTCCAGGAACTCGTCTAGACACACCTCCAGGGCGGCATCCCCTAGCCGAGTAAACAACCCTGAACTTGACCAACAGACGAGGTCTATACCCCCCACAGACCACCTCCCCCCACCGGTCCAAGCGAGACCTAGCAACCGGGAAGGAGCAGCATATCCTGTGGAGAGGCTAAACCAGAGACTACAAGCACTGGATGACCTAACTGAAGACGAAGAGGAAGAGGAGGAGAACCACGCCCGAAGACAGCACAGTACTCTACCGGACCAGGAGGCCCGGTACAGCCCAGGCTATACTCCCGCGGAGCTGCGCTACAGACCCCCGACTCTATACCCGGGTGAGCACGACGCACGGCCCGCACCGAGGAACAGCACCTGGACAAGCGGGCCATGGTACACTGCCGGTACCAGCCCATACCAAGGAGCGGGAGGAGACTCGCCTAGGAGGCCTCTCCCCCAACGCTCGCCGATGTATCCACAGTCAGCGTCATACATTGGCACGCCTATGGTACCCGACTTCACCCAAGAGAACCGGGCCCAGTATACAGAACTCCGCATGTGTCTGGAGACCATGTTGGTGGATGTATTGGATGAACGCCACAAATACGCCATCCTACTGAAGCACTTAAAGGTACCCCGCGCACATAATATAGCGCTCGCCTACGCGACTTCCACCACCCCATACACAGCAGCGCTGGTAGCATTGGACCAGAGGTATGGGCGCATATGGGATTACGTGATCCAGGAGATCCGACACATCGACCGCTTACCCCCAGCAATAGACAATCGAGCACTGGACGACCTGTCCATCAGAGTGCAGTCCCTGGTAGGGATGTTGGGAGCGCAAAGAGAGAAGGGGAGGCATGAACTTTACGCCAACTCAAATGTGGAAAGGATCCTGGAGAAGCTGCCGCCCGCTCGTCAGGAGCGCTTTAGGCGGCAGAGGGACCACAGAGACCCGAATGGCCCCGAACCGAACCTCCTCGATCTAGCAGACTTCCTGGCGAGAGAAGTCAGCAGCCTACGGCTAGATACATTCGGACGGAGCACCCCTGGCTCCAGAGAAGGAACCAGACGACTAAATGATGGAAGAAGATCGGTGACTGTGATGCACCAATCGGAGTCAGTACCGAGCAGCAAGAGCCACAGTACCCCCTCCAGAACGGAGAAGTGGAAGATAGTGTGCCCCTACTGTGAGAAAGAACACTGGCTAGCGCAATGTGACTCCTTCCCCAAGCTGAACGCGGAGGAAGCAGGTCAATGGATAAAGTCCAACAAGCGCTGTTTTCGCTGTGCGCGCTCACACATGGCAGCCGAATGCCGCTTAAAGAAAAGGTGCACCAAGTGCGATGGAGCCCATCTGGACATACTTCACGACAGTAACAGACGGCGCCCTTCACCTGCACCATCCAGCCGCAAAGCGAGCGTCATGTACATCGATCCCGCCAGCAGCAGTGGAGCCCGAGTACTCCTAAAAGTAGTGCGTGTGACACTAAGCTACCAGAATAAAGTCCTGGACACTTACGCCGTCCTCGATGACGGGTCAGAGAAGACCCTGCTGCTCGCCTCCGCTGCGGCCCAGCTAGGGCTGCGGGGAAGCGAAACCCAAATGACAATTCGGACAATAAGACGAGATTTGAAGACGATAAAGGGCGAGAATGTCTCATTCTCTATCGCAGCAAGCGGCCAGCCTGAGCGACGGTACCAGATTGCAGACGCTTTCACCAGCCAAGAAATAGGACTGTCGCGGTACACATACCCCGTCGCCAAGCTGATGGAGAAATATGCACATCTGCGCAAGTTACCGATCCCGCTCATAGACAATGCTATGCCGACCCTGTTGATAGGCTCCGACCATGCAGACCTCATTGTCCCGATAGACCGGGTTCATACCGGACCCCGAGGCTGTCCTGCAGCAGTCAAGACCCGTTTGGGATGGACTCTCCAAGGCCCGCTCGCCAAATCTCTCAACCGAAGTACAGCCACTAGATGTCTCCACTCCCGAGTCACAGAGGGAGAAACCGCACTCCTGCAACACGTAGAGCGGCTATGGACCTTGGAACAAATGCCCTTTAAGAACGGAAAGAAAGACATTCGCTCTAAAGATGACATTTACGCCATTCACCTCCTCGAGACAGGGACCAAGAGAGTCCCGGTCAACGGCGTGTTGAGATACGCCACGCCACTCCTGCGGCGAGAAGGAATGCCTACTTTCCACGCCAAGACAGACGCCACAGAACGGTACCTGCTGAACACGGAGCGGCGCTTAGCCAAGAACCCCGCCCAAGAGAGTGTATACCGCGCTGAGATTGAGAAGCTCATCACAGCGGGACACGTCACAAAGATGGACATTAAAGAGGCTGACCAGACCACTGAATCGTGGTACGTGCCCCACCACAAGGTCCATCACAACGGTAAAGACCGCATAGTATTTAACTGCAGCTACCAGATCGGATCCCAAAATCTAAATAAAGAGTTACTGCCCGGTCCCACACTCGGCCCCTCCCTACTCGGCGTTCTACTCCGCTTCCGCCAGGAAAAGGTGGCCATCAGCGGGGACATTAAAGGAATGTTCCTGCAGGTGAGATTAGTAGAGGCGGACAAGCCCCTGTTACGGTTCCTATGGAGAGAGAAGCCAGGAGATGAGCACCCAGCCATCTACCAATGGGAAGTCCTCCCCTTCGGAACGACGTGCAGCCCCTGCTGTGCGACATTTGCACTACAGAAACATGTAGCAGAGGACCCAGCAGCGGACGAAGAGGTCCGACACAGCGTAAAGAACAGCTTCTACGTAGACAACTGTCTACAAAGCCTTTCAACCCAGGAAGAAGCCGAGGCTCTCCTGATTAAACTCCGCGCCTCATTGATCAAAGGCAGCTTTGATCTCAGGCAGTGGGCCAGCAGCGATCCGCAAGTACTGCGCAGCCTCTCCTCCGAGGACAAGGCAGCCAGCAGCGAGACCTGGATGGCTACAATCCCGGGAGAAGCCCAGGAGATGACCCTGGGATTGGTGTGGCGATTCAAAACAGATTCGCTTCACTACAGACACAAGCCCCTGACTACGGAGCAGGGAAGGCCGGCGGCGGCGCCGACCACCAGACGGAGTGTGTACACAACACTCGCCCGACAATATGACCCGCTAGGATGTATTCTACCGTACACCACCAGGGCAAAAATGATTGTACGAGCATTGTGGGACAAGGACCAGGGCTGGGACGACCCCATTCCCGCACACCTTGCATCCACCTGGAGAGAGTGGGAGATGGAGCTCCACTCACTCCCAGGCGTTAATATGCGCCGAAGCTACTTCCCACCCACGGTGAGGCCAGAGACATGTAAAATGGACTTACACGTCTTCAGTGACGCCTCAGAGGTCGCATACGGATCAGTAGCCTACTTGCGGGCCCAAGACCAGGGGGGAGAGATCTACACAGCATTTGTCCTCGCCCGCTCGAGAATAGCCCCACGCAAGCAACAATCTATCCCCCGTCTAGAGCTCTGCGCAGCCCTAGCCGGAGCGCACCTAGCCACGCTCATCCAACGTGAGCTCACCATACCGGTGTCTAGAACAATCCTGTGGTCAGATTCCACGACGGTACTCGCCTGGATCAAATCGGACTCATGCAAGTACAAAGTCTTCGTGGGAGTCAGAGTCACCGAGATTCAAGACTTAACCGAAGAGTTAACCGGAGAAACAGAGTGGCGCTACGTTGATACAAAACAGAACCCAGCTGACGTCATCACCCGGGGGATGCCCCTGGATGACCTCACCCGTCGCAATGTCTACAGTGACGGCCCCGCATTCCTAAGACTCCCGGAAGGACAGTGGCCCACGCCTATCCCGAGGGAAGCAAGTCCAGAGGAGGTGGAAAATAAGAAGTCTGTGTTCTGTGGATTGAGCACCGTAGCCTCCACCGACCCTAACATAGACGATTGCACGTCCATAGAGAGTGCACAACAAAGAACATTCCTGCGGTACCACCCGGAGTGCAAGTCCCCCGCTGATATGTCAGCAGCTAACTACGAGGAAGCAGAATTGCTTCTACTGCAGCGAGCCCAGAGAGACTCGTTCCCCGATGAATTGGCCTGTCTACAGGGAGGAAAGCCCGTCCCATCCGACAGCAGATTAATTCACCTGGCCCCCGAGAGCGACGCTCATACCCTCATCAGAGTGGGTGGTCGCCTACGCAGAGCCCCCAATCTACCGGATGACATTAAATACCCGATCGTATTGAACAGCCGACACAAGGTCACAGAGCTGATTATAAAGAAATACGATGAGGATGTACATCACGCAGGAGCAGAAAGAGTCTTCGCGGAAATCAGACGTCGTTACTGGATCCTACAAGGAAGAGAGGCGGTACGACGCTTCCAGCGAACATGTCTAGACTGCCGCAAGTGGCGCGCGCAGCCCAGCATACCAAGGATGGCTGACCTTCCTCCATGTCGCCTCCGAATCGGTGACAAGCCATTCCACTCAACGGGTATGGACTGCTTTGGCCCGCTGCACATAAAGAAAGGAAGAGGAACCGAGAAGCGGTGGGGTATTGTATTCAAATGCATGACCACCAGAGCGATACACATCGAGCTTCTCCCGACCATGAGCACAGACTCATTCCTTATGGCCTTCCGAAGATTCACATCACGGAAAGGAAGACCGTCTACCCTATTGTCCGATCATGGGACAAACTTCAAAGGCGGCGAAAGAGAGCTGAGAGAGAGCTTCCAAGCTATGGGCCCAGAACTTAAGACCCACCTCGCTCCAGCACAGGTTGATCTCCAATTCAACCCCCCAAACGCACCCCACTTCGGTGGCACTTGGGAACGAGAAGTGCGCTCCATAAAGACAGCCCTGTACGCAGTACTTGGGGCCCAGACTGTGGCGGAAGAAGTCCTACTGACAGTCCTCACGGAGATTGAGGGAGTACTTAACTCGAAGCCCATCGGATATGTCTCCAGTGATGTGGCGGATATCGACCCAGTTACCCCCAACACACTCCTGATGGGGCGGCTAGATCCTGCATTACCCCAGACAATGTACCGGCCTGAAGAAGCGAACGGCCGACGAATGTGGAGGTACAGCCAAGTATTAGCCGACAAGTTTTGGAACAGTTTCCTACTGCACTACCTACCGTCTCTACAGACCCGCCAGAAGTGGGTAAAGGAGAGAGACAATTTGACAGAAGGAACAGTCGTCATGATTATTGATCAATCACTGCCCAGAGCTATGTGGCCGGCCGGCCGCGTAAGCAAAGTGATCACCGGTGCCGACGGCAAGGTCCGAGCAGCTGAAGTGCTCGTCCAGGGTCGCACTTACACCCGTCCCGTGGCGAGGCTCATAGAACTGCCTCGACTCCCAGACACAATCGATGATGACCATGACCCTACAACCCTATGACTTTGTGAAGTTGACTGACCCCTACAGCAAACCCTTATGTGTAAATAGACAACGCGATTAATCTGTCTCTGTTTAACTGATTAGGTCTGGGACCTATTCAGGGGGTGGCTGTTGTGAAGGGCCAGATTAAACCGAATATATATATTTATTTATATATATATATTTAATTGTATTTGTATATTCTCTAATATTCCCTGATGTCCCTTGTATATTCCTTGTACAATATGCATTGAATATCCATTCTAGCCTACTGAACATCCCATAATAGTCTCCATTCTACTATTGGTCGAGACCTTGGTGCCAGGCTGCCATACCCCTCAGACCCAGTTCAAACGTACCGCTCCACATGTACGAACAAGTCCTAGTTCCGCGTAGGAATCTGGCTACCGCACCACTAATGGGACTATTTGTTCATAGTGCGTATATATACTGCGCTACTAAAGTAGGACTTTCTTTTCAGTCCAGTTTCTTACCCTCCAATAGAGTCACAGACGTAAAGCCTCCCCGCGACGCCACGTGTGGGAGTAAGGCCAAGTTCGCCTACCATCGGTATTGAGACATCGTGTATATTAATATTTGAATAGTCATATTTGGCACTATATCGTCGAGTTGGACGTAGTCTATTAAGCTAATAATAGTCTGTTAATATATAGTGCTTCGTGCGGTGAGAATACTACCGTAGTCAGTACCCCATCGTTTCGGGCAGAGAACTGGCTGCTTACCCAGGGTGGTTGACCCCATGTGAAGCTGCACCCGAGGAGCCCCAGAGCCGACGAGCGAGTGGACCTGTATACCGGATTATTCTACCGACGACAGCCCGCCTTCCCAGGCACGGATTATGCTTTGTATACTTTGATTATTCCATGGATAAAGACCCCCGACACTGCCGTGTGTTGGAACCCCCCCCCCTGGAGAGGACGCAAGGTGAGGAGACGCTCTGCAAGACGAGGTCGCTTCACGTCTCTCCCCCGTGGACCGGAGAGAGCCGGCCCACAAAGAGTCCACCTGCTTTCATCTGTGGTCCAAGGATCGCCGGCGCATTGAACAGCACTACAGTGGGTTCACCTGGGATACCCTTGGCCGGACGAGGCAGCCGGATTCTACCCCCCCCCCCCCTCCTACTCCTGTCGGCTTACAAGCGACCGGATTAACCCCCTCTAGTGTATCTAGTATATAATCATTAAAGTATCATTGCTGTTATTCCTTAACTATTCCAGGTCGTATATTTACCACCTGCGCCTTCAGAGATTGGACATTCTCTATTGATATACCGACGAATACTCTTTGCCATAAAAGTGCATACTATTTCAATTCATAAATGTAATTAAGTGATTAAGTGCTTGTTCTACACACCATCGCTGTGTAGAAATAAAGACCTGTTTCGACTTCGTACATTTGTGTTGGATCCGTTTCATCTACGTGAGAGTGTTCATGATAATATATTTATGCCGTGTACTGGGTGGCCGAATATTAAGTACAAAGGTAGTGGTAGTAAGTATCATATCTAGTAATACAGTCAGGGAATTGTACCCCTCAGTTACAATAGTAGTACCAGTACTAGATTACAGTACTAGATTACAGTACTAGATTACAGTACTAGATTACAGTACTAGATTACAGTACTCGATTACAGTACTAGAGTACAGTACTAGATTACAGTACTAGATACTAGATTACAGTACTAGAGTACAGTACTAGATTACAGTACTAGATTACAGTACTAGATTACATTACTAGATTACAGTACTAGATTACAGTACTAGATTACAGTACTATCAGTACTCGATTACAGTACTAGATTACAGTACTAGATTACAGTACTAGATTACAGTACTATCAGTACTCGATTACAGTACTAGATTACAGTACTAGATTACAGTACTATCAGTACTCGATTACAGTACTAGATTACAGTACTAGATTACAGTACTATCAGTACTCGATTACAGTACTAGATTACAGTACTAGATTACAGTACTAGATTACAGTACTAGATTACAGTACTAGATTACAGTACTATCAGTACTCGATTACAGTACTAGATTACAGTACTAGATTACATTACTAGATTACAGTACTAGATTACAGTACTAGATTACAGTACTAGATTACATTACTAGATTACAGTACTATCAGTACTTGATTACAGTACTAGATTACAGTACTAGATTACAGTACTAGATTACAGTACTAGATTACAGTACTAGATTACAGTACTATCAGTACTAGACTACAGTACTAGATTACATTACTAGATTTCAGTACTAGATTACAGTACTAGATTACATTACTAGATTACAGTACTAGATTACAGTACTAGATTACAGTACTAGATTACAGTACTAGATTACATTACTAGATTACAGTACTAGATTACAGTACTAGATTACAGTACTAGATTACATTACTAGATTACAGTACTATCAGTACTCGATTACAGTACTAGATTACAGTACTAGATTACATTACTAGATTACAGTACTAGATTACAGTACTAGATTACAGTACTATCAGTACTCGATTACAGTACTAGATTACAGTACTAGATTACATTACTAGATTACATTACTAGATTACAGTACTAGATTACAGTACTATCAGTACTAGACTACAGTACTAGATTACATTACTAGATTACAGTACTAGATTACAGTACTAGATTACAGTACTATCAGTACTAGACTACAGTACTAGATTACAGTACTAGACTACAGTACTAGATTACAGTACTAGATTACATTACTAGATTACATTACTAGACTACATTACTCGATTACAGTACTAGATTACAGTACTAGATTACAGTACTAGATTACAGTACTAGATTACAGTACTATCAGTACTAGATTACAGTACTAGATTACAGTACTAGACTACATTACTAGATTCCAGTACTAGATTCCAGTACTAGAGTAAAGTACTAGATTACAGTACTAGATTACAGTACTAGATACTAGATTACAGTACTAGAGTACAGTACTAGATTACAGTACTAGATTACAGTACTAGATTACAGTACTAGATTACAGTACTAGATTACATTACTAGATTACAGTACTAGATTACAGTACTAGATTACAGTACTAGATTACAGTACTATCAGTACTAGATTACAGTACTAGATTACAGTACTAGAGTGCAGTACTAGATTACAGTACTAGATTACAGTACTAGATTACATTACTAGATTACAGTACTAGATTACAGTACTAGATTACAGTACTATCAGTACTAGATTACAGTACTAGATTACAGTACTAGAGTGCAGTACTAGATTACAGTACTAGATTACAGTACTATCAGTACTCGATTACAGTACTAGATTACATTACTAGATTACAGTACTAGATTACAGTACTAGATTACAGTACTAGAGTACAGTACTAGATTACAGTACTAGATTACAGTACTCGATTACAGTACTCGATTACAGTACTAGATTACAGTACTAGATTACAGTACTCGATTACAGTACTAGATTAAAGTAGTATCAGTACTAGAGTACAGTACTCGATTACAGTACTCGATTACAGTACTAGATTACATTACTAGATTACAGTACTAGATTACAGTACTAGATTACAGTACTAGATTACAGTACTCGATTACAGTACTCGATTACATTACTAGATTACAGTACTAGATTACATTACTAGATTACAGTACTAGATTACATTACTAGATTACAGTACTAGATTACAGTACTCGATTACAGTACTCGATTACAGTACTAGATTACAGTACTAGATTACAGTACTCGATTACAGTACTAGATTAAAGTAGTATCAGTACTAGAGTACAGTACTCGATTACAGTACTCGATTACAGTACTAGATTACAGTACTAGATTACAGTACTCGATTACAGTACTAGATTAAAGTAGTATCAGTACTAGACTACAGTACTAGATTAAAGTAGTATCAGTACTAGAGTACAGTACTAGATTACAGTACTAGATTACAGTAGTACCAGTACTAGATTACAGTACTAGATTACAGTACTAGATTAAAGTAGTATCAGTACTAGAGTACAGTACTAGATTACAGTACTAGATTACAGTACTAGAGTACAGTATTAGAGTACATTACTAGATTACAGTAGTACCAGTACTAGATTACAGTACTAGATTAGTAGTATCAGTACTAGAGTACAGTACTAGATTACAGTAGTACCAGTACTAGATTACAGTACTAGATTACAGTACTAGATTAAAGTAGTATCAGTACTAGAGTACAGTACTAGATTGAGTAGTATCAGTACTAGATTACAGTAGTATCACACATCCTACATCGAGATGTAGAAATCAATTCTTTTCCTTTTGCGTTAGCTACAGTACGGTATGGTGTACTTTTACACATGATCAAGCGTCTACTAGTTAAATTACATGATGATCCTCCTCCATCAATGAAGGTGTTTGTGCTCGTTTAGATATTGCAGTTTAATATAATCCAGACACTGAGGCCACGTTCACACTGCAAGCTCTAGTGCTCCATTCGGATTTATTGCTCAGGTCAGATTCACAGTATGATTCACATTATTATTATTATTATTATTATTATTATTATTATTATTATTATTATTATTATTATTATTATTATTATTATTATTATTATTATTATTATTATTATTATTTAATGTGGCCAATATCAGATTCCAGTATGAGCTGGTCACGCCCCTGAACTGACCCGCATGTGTGAATGGATAATAAAGAAGATGTAAACATGGAGGACACTGAAGTCACAGTTTATGGTTTAATTTATACGTTGAATGCAGGGGAGGCCGGCTCAATAAAACAAATCAGACCAGTATCTGACATAAATGAAAGTGGCCCAAATCAGAATTGAACAGATCAGATTCCATGTGATTTGTGCTGTTCACACACTGTTATGATAAAAACAGATCCGAGTCACATAATGAGCAAAAAAAAAATATATATATATATATGATTTGGGCCACTCTCGCCTGCAGTGTGAGCGTAGCCTATTTATGACTCATTCATGAAAACTATTTCGTACCAAAAAAAAATAAAACAAGTAAGGGGTGGATTTTTAACAGTTTGCACCGTTAGGCTACAACGTAAAGATATAACAGAGCAAATCCAAGTTCCACCCCTTTAACAAAACACTGGAAGGAGACGTCCACTAGGGGGACCCCTCGCTCCACCTATCAGAAGCCATGACAGGCAAGGCATTGTGTTGCTGGGTACAGCTTATTTGCATAGCTCCTCCCCCACCTTTCTCCCACCATCTACTGCAGTAGTGGTAAACCAACATCGCATCTGCAAGAACAACCTTTAGTGACAACACACCTTGCAGGGAATGGTCATGCACATGGATGATGGAGATAGGGGTGTTCGTATCATAGGTACACTGTCGGTAGGTTGTAGGCGACACTGTTGCGTGTTTTAATGTAGAAACGTAGCGAGCGACACGAACAAAAATCAAGTTATAGACAGGTATTAATCGGCACGGCAAACGAGAAGGTAGAACCGTAAAGGAACTTGAGTGTTGAGTCATGGGTCAAAGGTCAACTTCAAGTACATCACAGTTCACCTCTCGGACTCTTATGTCATATTGCGAAAAATAAAAACCCTGGGTGAATTCGCATTCATTTCATCTCAGAGAAAAACGTTA
>NC_140178.1:106194084-106230901 GCF_963971535.1 Notolepis coatsorum | reverse complement strand
AGATCAGAGCCTGAAACAGATCAGAGGCTGAAACAGATCAGAGGCTGAAACAGAAACAGATCAGAGGCTGAAACAGATCAGAGGCTGAAACAGAAACAGATCAGAGGCTGAAACTGAAACAGATCAGAGCCTGAAACAGATCAGAGGCTGAAACTGAAACAGATCAGAGGCTGAAACAGAACAGATCAGAGGCTGAAACAGAAACAGATCAGAGGCTGAAACTGAAACAGATCAGAGGCTGAAACAGAAAACAGATCAGAGCCTGAAACAGATCAGAGGCTGAAACAGAAACAGATCAGAGGCTGAAACAGAAACAGATCAGAGGCTGAAACAGAAACAGATCAGAGCCTGAAACAGATCAGAGGCTGAAACAGAGACAGATCAGAGCCTGAAACAGAACACAGATCAGAGGCTGAAACAGAAACAGATCAGAGCCTGAAACAGATCAGAGGCTGAAACAGATCAGAGGCTGAACAGAAACAGATCAGAGGCTGAAACAGATCAGAGGCTGAAACAGAAACAGATCAGAGGCTGAAACTGAACAGATCAGAGACTGAAACTGAAACAGATCAGAGGCTGAAACAGAAACAGATCAGAGCCTGAAACAGAAACAGATCAGAGGCTGAAACAGAAACAGATCAGAGCCTGAAACAGAAACAGATCAGAGGCTGAAACAGAAACAGATCAGAGGCTGAAACAGAAACAGATCAGAGCTGAAACTGAAACAGATCAGAGGCTGAAAACAGAAACAGATCAGAGGCTGAAACAGAAACAGATCAGAGGCTGAAACTGAAACAGATCAGAGGCTGAAACTGAAACAGACCAGAGGCTGAAACAGAAACAGATACAAATGATGACCCCTTAACCCGTTCACTGCCGTACTACCTAACGGTTAACCCTTTCACTGCGACAATACACAGAAGGTTAATCCTTTCACTGCCACACGACAGCAGGTTAACCCTTTCACTACCAACACGACAGAAGGTTAACCCTTTACTGTCATCACTACCGACAGTGGCAGTGAAAGGGTTAATAATGGTTTCATACAGGCTAAAACACTGAGAAGCACACGCTTCACGTACACCTTTGCTGCAGTCTCTCTCTCTCGCCACCGGGAGCACGAGGGCTGCAGCTGTGTCTTGTCCTCGGTCAGGAATGAAGGTGATGCAGATATACACTCTACCCACAACCCACACATCTTCATTTAACCCTTTCACTACCACACCACATGAGGTTAATCCTAAGGTTAACCAACCGGGTAAAGGGTAACCTTCTGTAGTGTGGTAGTGAAAGGGTTAACCATCTGTAGTGTGGTAGTGAAAGGGTTAACCTTCTGTAGTGTGGTAGTGAACGGGTTAACCTTCTGTAGTGTGGTTGTGAAAGGGTTAACCTTTGTCGTGTGGCAGTGAAAGGGTTAACCTTCTGTATTGTCGCCGTGAAAGGGTTAACCCTTTGGTGGTGTGGTAGTGAAAGGGTTAACCCTCAAGCCCCTGGTGAGTGACTCCCTGGACCCCTGCAGTTTGCTTACCAGGCAAACATTGGTGTGGGAAGCAGGGGTTCTCAACTTTTTATACCACAACCCCACTTTATTTTGGATTTTTTTATGGCGACCCCACACTTAATGTATTGCGTCCATTTCAATGTGGAAATAAGGAATATCAAAATAGAAGCACACGTTGTTGAACTTGATCATGCATATGTATTAGAAAATGAAATTACAGCACAATGTTATCAATGAAATAAATGAATATTATCAACAAAAGCAACGGAATTGTTTCTGTATACACATTTGTAAAACAAGGCATATTTAGCCAAAATATGTTTCCAGAACATAAAAAAAATTAAATGCGTTCACATGCACTTTTCAGGGGGTGGTTAACCTTTCACCACCACAGTACAGTGTGGTAGTGAAAGGGTTATTATTAACCTTCTATAGTGTGGTAGTGAAAGGGTTACCTATCAGTGGGAAAACTGTTACAAAAGAATAAGTGAACGAGACGAGGACAGAGTACATTTTGTGTAACTTCCACTGGGATCAGGTCGGGACAAGAGATGTTTTTCATTGAATCACAGAATTGACCTGTCTCAAACCTGCCCTTTTCTTGATCCTCCAATCACAACTGTCGCTTACCTCGGACAAACCAAGTTTGTCCGAGGTAAGCGACAGTTGTGATTGGAGATCAAGAAAGGGGCAGGGTTTGAGACAGGTCCATTGGTATGGAATACAGATCTGCTGTATAGGGAGGTGTAGTCTGCCGTCACGTTGCACCCGCCCGCGAGGTCCACCCGTATAGGGATTTATCATTGTGAAAATGGATTATCGGCTATTGTAACAATCTGCCTCATGAACATTGGAAAGCTTTCCATTTTGCACAAAATATGTTCCCTTCTATCACTAGCATTATTGTTTAAGCATTTTTGGTTGAAATAATTTTTACGATTAATTGCGAATATTTTCATGTTGAGCTATAGATTGTGGATGAATACTCACAGAAAGGTACACCATGCAAATGTTCAGCTTTATTTGTTTTAAACGAGACGATTTAGAGATGGGCAATGGGGAAATACATTGCGATTTCAAGCGAGGTGGACCGGCCGGAAACAGCAATGACGTAACCACTACACCTCCCTATAGCTAATATGTGTGTGTGTGTGTGTGTGTGTGTGTGTGTGTGTGTGTGTGTGTGTGTGTGTGTGTGTGTGTGACTGTGTGTGTGTGTGTGTGTGTGTGTGTGTGTGTGTGTGTGTGTGTGTGTGTGTGTGTGTGTGTGTGTGTGAGAGAGTGTTTGTATATAAACACGTTCACTGACCAGTGATGACCAAGGTGAACAGCACGGCGGCCTCAGTGAGCATGACCTGGACGTGACTCGTGAACAGCTGCAGAGCCTGGCCACGCCCACTCTGAGGGTTCACCAACACCATGACCCTGCAAGGCCGACACACCTCCGCATACACCACACCTGAGAGAGAGAGACATAGAGAGAGAGAGAGAGAGAGAGAGAGAGAGAGAGAGGGGGGAGAGAGAGAGGGATAAAGAGAGAGGGGGAAAATGAGAGGGAGAGAAAGAGAGGGAGAGAGAGAGAAACATAGAGAGAGAGAGAGAGAGAGAGAGAGAGAGAGAGAGAGAGAGAGAGAGAGAGAGAGAGAGAGAGAGAGAGAGAGAGAGAGGAGGGGAGAGAGAGGGATAGAGAGAGAGGGAGAGAGAGAGAGAGACAGAGACAGAGAGAGGAAAAATGAGAGGGAGAGAGGAGAGAGAAAGAGAGGGGGGAGATAGAGGGAGAAAGATAGAAGGAGAGAAAAAGAGAGAGAGAGAGAGGAGAGAGAGAGAGAGAGAGAGAGAGAGAGAGAGAGAGAGAGAGAGAGAGAGAGAGAGAGAGAGAGAGAGAGAGAGAGAGAGAGAGAGAGAAAGAGAGAGAGAGAGAGAGAGAGAGGAGAGAGAGAGAGAGAGAGAGAGAGAGAGAGAGAGAGAGAGGGAAGAGAGAGAGAGAGGAGAAGAGAGAGAGAGAGAGAGAGAGAGAGAGAGAGAGAGAGAGAGAAGAGAGAGAGAGAGAGAGAGAGAAAGAGAGGGGGGGAGATAGAGGGAGAGAGAGATAGGGAGATATAGAGGGAGATAAGGGTGGGAGAGAGAGAGAGAAATTAGAGGGAGAGAAAGAGAGGGAGAGAGAAAGAGAAAGAGAGGGAGAGAGAAAGAGAGGGGGGAGATAGAGAAAGAGAGATAGAGAGATATAGAGAGGGAGATAGGGATAGAGAGAGAGAGAGAGAGAGAGGGTTGGAGTAGAGAAATGGAATATGAGAGAAGCCGAGGAAAGGTGTTTGTCAGTCACTTTCTCTCGACAGTCCTGCGAAACATCAAGTACAGGTGTAAATGGACTGTATTTATATAGGGCTTTTATCCAACGCACTTTACAATTTGTTCCTCACATTTGCCCATTCACTCACACGCCGATGGCGGAGGCAACCATGCAAGGTGCCAAAACCTGCTCATCGGGAGCAGTTAGGGGTGAAGTGTCTTGCTCAAGGAGCGGGAATCGAACCGGGAACCTCCGGATTACCAGACGACTGCTCTCCCTCCTGAGCCACTGTCACCCCTGGTGTACTCCTGTCTGTTTCCCTCTGACATTCTTTCACACACTGTAACAACATGATCCGATGTCTCAGAGAGATGTGTCTGTTCTTCTTCATGTCTTACATACCTTCTTGTCATTTTATTTTGTTTGTTTGGTGTGTGTTTTAATTGACCTCATCATGTCTAACCATCATTCTGATCACAGAGTTCTGGACCTCATCATCATGTCTAACCATCATTCTGATCACATGACCTCATCATGTCTAACCATCATTCTGATCACATGACCTCATCATGTCTAACCATCATTCTGATCACATGACCTCATCATGTCTAACCATCATTCTGATCACATGACCTCATCATGTCTAACCATCATTCTGATCACATGACCTCATCATGTCTAACCATCACATGACCTCATAATAATTTGTTCTTAATTGACCTGCCTGGTTAAATAAAGGTTAAATAAATCCAATAAGAATAAAGGATGAGCCTCAGCCCCCAGGGAAGGCACTGTTATAGAAAGACAGCGTTAAACAGTGATGCTGGAGGCTGTGACACCGTTCAGACAGATGGCGCTTGACGTTAATGTGAAGCACTTCTGTTCCTGCACAGAGATGTGAGGCGTGTTAATAAGACTCACCCTCACCTCGCTGTCTAACGCTACGCCGTTAAGAGGCTACCCTCCATCCCTGCTCTCACTCCTCCTCCTCCTCCTGCTCTGACACCTCCTCCTCCTCCTCAGACCTCCTCCTCCCCCTCAGACCTCCTCCTCCTCCTCAGACCTCCTCCTCCTCAGACCTCCTCCTCCTCAGACCTCCTCCTCCTCAGACCTCCTCCTCCTCCTCAGACCTCCTCCTCCTCCTCAGACCTCCTCCTCCCCCTCAGACCTCCTCCCCCTCAGACCTCCTCCCCCTCAGACCTCCTCCCCCTCAGACCTCCTCCTCCCCCCCAGACCTCCTCCGCCTGCTCTCAGGACTAATTGGAGTACAGTATGCCACGCTTGCCTGCTCCCTACCTACAGGACAACGTGCTGGTCCTGCTGTTTCCTGTGAGGTCCCTGCCACGTTGCAGGCTGCTGTCTGAATGCCAGTGTCTCTTCCCTCTCCCTGGAAACCCGACGACTACCGTGACTTGGCACAGCCGCCGCCGCCGCCGTCTCTCTCTCTCCTACCCCCCCCCCGTTTGGCCTGTGACCTGCACCGACGTAGATACCAGAATACAGTGAGGCGTGAAAGCATCAGGAGGAGACAGGAGAGAGTATGGAAACAAACGGTGTTCTCCTCTATTCACACGCACAGGGTCGCTATTGTTTTATATTTGTATCGGAGTACAATGTGGCTTTATGGACACAAAAGGCTCTGTCTACAATTCCAGAATATCAGGCACAATAGTGGAAGCTGGCTTTTGTCAATAAAAGAGCTTTAGGGTCTGGTTTTTCTCTCAAGGCTGGTGGAACAGACTCAATGGAATCTCCTAAATGAATTGAGCTGAGTAACACGTCCTCAATAAAACCACGGAAGCCCTGGCAGAGGTCGAAGCCGTGGGCTAAAGTCGTGCCACCTTGAACACAGGGACAGAGCGCCATCCTCCCGGCAGCTTGTGAGTTGACAGTGGAATTCAGCAACGCCTATAAAACCCAGCGGTGTGTGAAATATAGTTGAAGCGACTGGATGTGTTTACATGGCCTGCTGGACTCCGCTGTATTTCCTGTTGCCCAACCCCTCCAGACTCAGGTTGCAGCACTTCAAGACGGACTATGAAGACAAATTTCCATGCAAGGTCATTCACTTGGTTCGTCCCTAAAGGCAGGGTACCCTCTGGCTACGTTCACACTGCTGGCAAAATGTTTCACAAACATCACACATCACATCAAATCTGTCAAATCTTTGAACTGCTGCGGTCAGGCAAGCGCTACCGGAGTCTCATGGCCACTACAGAGAGACTCAGAAGGAGCTTCTATCCCCAGGCCATCAGGCTGCTCAACGACAACAACAATGACACTATGTAACAGCCCATCATCTACACTCACAGCACACACATCCACATGTACACACTCACCGTAGCACCCACTTTACCCAATTTAGACACTTGAACACACTTTATATTTATTGGTAGAGATTTGCACTCAAATTCATACCTCATTGCACCTCATCCCATTTCTGCATTGTACCTCACTGTTACACTTTTTTTTATTTTGTATCGTATATTGTATATATGTATATTGACTGAACACTTTTTGTTTACGTACTTGACTTTTTCTATTTGATACTTTTTATCTATTTTTATCTAGCACACTCCCAGGAGCTCATAACAGAAAAAAGCATTTCATAGAAAAGTATTCTGTATTTTTTATGACAACTAATAAAGAAATTTATCTGATCTTTCCAATTCTGATTTTGGCCACTTTCACATGTGATTTCAGATACAGGTCAGTTTTTTTGCAATATGACCTCAGTCTGAGTCTGTCGTGTCGATGGCTGAAGAGCAAAACCGAAAGGTTATCCTATAACCTAGTTATATGAATACTGGCTGAGCATCTCGCTCTTCGCCATTATGTAACTCTTATCTCCTAGCACCTACTGTGCTCATGAACAAGCAATTTGCACTCATGCACGTGACCAGGCCACGCCCCCGCGTCCTGCTATAAGACGCCGGACATGGTCACACTCTACCTTCCTCGGGAAAAAAAGTTTCCAACATTGAAAACCCAACCAAGGGACCTCAGGGCGCTAAGAGCGAGACGCTCTGCCAGTATTCATATAACTAGGTTATAGGATAACCTTTCGTTATATATCATACTGGTCATCGCGTCTCGCTCTTGCCATTATGAGATATGGGACAGAGCGGACGCGTGACCCGACAAGTGTACCCCCTGAGGGCCCGTAAGCCCCACTACCAGGGAGGAGGGGAGTCCCGTCCACCCGCCCGTCCTAACTAAGGGGGGGTGGCAATCAACTCCACCAAAGTGCGAAAAAAGGGGGAACCAGAGACCCCTGAAAAACGCACAGCACAGGCGAGACCACATGTGACACATCACCCCGTGGCACACACCTACACACCCCTGCTAGCCCACCAAAGGCGGGACGCAGGAGAGGTCCCAGACCTCAGAACCGCCTGGGAGACAGAACCCCCAGTCATGTCCACGAGGTCAAACTTAACGAAGGGACCCGGGGAGGACCAGGAGGCCGCAGCACAGATGTCCTCAACCAAGGCCCCCCCTAACAGGGCAGCAGCCCGAGGGGGGACCTGTCCAGCCAACGTGCAGCAAAAGGCAACGCCCCCGCACAACCAATGTGACAGGTGCTGCTTGGACAGTGCCTCACCCGCGCAAGGGCCACCGTAACAAACAAACAGTTGAACGGAAGCCCTGAGAGCCAGAGTCCTGAGGTAAACCCTTAGTGCATGGACAGGACACGACAGGTGAAGGCCCACCTCCAACTCACTAGCGTGAGGAGGCGGACGAATGCCTGAACCACAATATCCCTGGAGCGAAAGAGCTCCGGATATTCTTTGGCACGAAGACTGGATTAGGCCTCAGAGTCGCACCGCTATCGGCCGAATAGACTGGCACGTAGGCCGCACCGAGAGAGCACACAGCTCACCCACACGTTTAGCGGAGGTGATGGCCAAAAAGAACGAGGTCTTCAAGATAGCATATCCAATGGCGCCTGCTCAAGAGGCTCAAACGGGGCCTCCGACAACCGGCCCAGGACCAGTTGGAGCACCCACTCGGAGACAGAGAACGTTCCACAGGCTTGAGACGCAGAGCGCCAAGCAGGAATGTTCCACGAGAGGGTGGCTGAACAATGTTCCGCCCCCACACTCGA
Organism: Notolepis coatsorum; assembly: GCF_963971535.1. Lineage (NCBI taxonomy): Eukaryota > Metazoa > Chordata > Actinopteri > Aulopiformes > Paralepididae > Notolepis > Notolepis coatsorum. The sequence continues at coordinate 106,223,002 of NC_140178.1, read as the reverse complement.
CCATACGCCACTCCCCAGTGTAAGCCGTGGTAGAGGACGGAGCGTGCACGTACCGGATAGCGTTAACCACAGAATAGTCAAGACGCATCCCCACCAGATTCACACTGTCAGCAGCCAAGCCTAGAGGCTGCCCCAGAACAGGAGGCAGAACAGAGTTCCGTGTGCCTGAGAGAGGGCCCGCGGTGACCACGGAACAGGCCACAGCGGGGCCACCAAGAGCTGAATCAGGGCCGGGGACCACACAGCTGAGCCCCGGCCCGGCGCTCCCGACCAAGTCCCGCGCTCCTCAACATACCCGCCCCAACAACTGACCTAACAGATGTATGGTGTTACGGACGGTGTCCTTATGTATGTATATAGAGGGAGTAATGTAAATGTAAATGTAAATGTAATGTATCTTATGTTGTATATATAGGCATGTTTTGTTTGTTGTTGTCTTGTCTCCCTCTTGTGTCTACATATCCCACTCTCAGGTTCCCAGTTGCAGTAGCAGCTGGTCAATCAGCAACTCACCCCGGTGCAGCGGCAGCTGAGACTCATTCTGCAATCAACATCCACTCTCCCTTCATATACCCTTTTTGTTTCAGTGTTAGTTAGCTCCCTGGTTCGTTTGGTCTGTGTGTTGGTGGTAACTATGTCTCTGTGCTTTTGTAGGTAGAGCTCTCTACGTTTGTGTGGTAATAGAGCTGGTGAAGGCTCTGGCACTTTGTGCTGTTAGTTAGTTAGGAGACATATTTTGTGTTCAGCCTTATTGTAGAACTGTGGCTTTTGGAGCATTATTGTATTTGTAGAGCTGTGTGCTTTTGAGTAAGAACTATTTGGTGAATAGTTCTTTATTGGAATCCTTGTGTCTTTTGGTGTTTGTAGTACATTTCTGTTTAACCTTAATCCTTTGTATATTTGTTTGTCACCCAGCCTATGGTGATTGTTTTCTTGTTATTAATCTTTTGTTTCGCACACAGGGACATTGAGGGCAGGAAGATACCCTGGGTCTACATTCTGCATCACGTAGGAGAACTACTGTTAAAGACACCAGCTTTAGAGTGAGCACCACCACCTGTACTTTGGGGCGTCCGCGCCTGTAAAGGGGGGGGGTGGGTTTTTGTTTCCTTTTAATATTTGATTTGGTGCTCACTGGTAGGTCCTCTTTGCTCTCTGTGTTGCTGATCCTCATTTGTGAAATAAATATTATTATTTATTTCAATCTGTCTCTGGCGTTTTGTGTCACTGCACCCTCACCTACCCTGTCTGTGGCCTTGTGTTGCGTCTCCCCACGGGGGTACGTAACATATGGGGGGAAAAAAATCCCAGGTGGCCACGGCATCGGTCCCAGACCTGCCTGACTATGTCCGGACGTAATCCCCACTCGTCAGGGTGAGGACCGCCCGCGACATCACACCTGTACCCACATTCACCCTGCCGGGGATGTGGAGAGCCCTCAGGCTGCGCAGATGGAGAACGCCCATAGCCAGCCGCCCGGTGCAGACGGGGGGAGCGTACTCCTCCCTGTCTGTCGATATACGACGTATTGTCCGTCCTGATCAAACACCGTTTGAGGACCAGAAGGACCGCCTTCAATACCAACACATTGAACGTAGCGCAGACCGGGCAGCATGGCTTGCCAGCTGCCCCCTACTGCGTTGGCCCGACGCGTCTCCAGCGAGGGAGGCGTCGGTGAAAACGTGACGTGTGAGAGCCTACTGCCCATGGGGACCCCCCTGTACTGACACGGGAACCTTAGCCGCTTCCACTTGCCTCTCACCGGGTCTATTTCCATACTGGAAAAAAAACCACCTCCGTAACCTCCTCCCGGGGTGAAGAGGAGGCCAAGAGGGACCACGGAATGAGCAGATGCCATCATACAGAGCAGGCGTATCACGGACAGCGCCGTAACCGTCCTAGGATGGAACCTCTCGAGCGTGTCAATAACAGGCTCTGAGAGGGATGCCCATAGCACTCCACCCGTTGACTGGGAAGAGGAGTACTCCACTTCCAGTCTACAGCAAACCCCAGGCTGGTAGGAATTCCACCACCTGCCTGGTATGAGACCTGACGATCCACCTTGACCGCCAAGGACCAGAACGTCGTCAGGGCAGAATACACTTCGTAACCCCTGACGACGCAGAGGCCCCAGTGCGGCCTCCACGCACTTGGTGAAGATGCGGGGAGCCAGAGAAAAGCCGAACGGCAGCCTCTGGTACTCATACGCTAAACCCTGCAAAGGAAGCGTAGGTAAGACCTAGGATGGAAGATCGGGGATGCGAATATGCATCCTACAGGTCTATGGAGGAGAACCAGGCCCCCACCTGACAGTGTTCAACAAGTAGGAGACGATCCAAAAAATGCTGAACAAAAAATGCGGGCACCAGAGACAACCGGGAGGAAAACGCCACAACGATGGCTTGCTTCGTCCACATAGATTGGATCTCGTTGACCAGAGCTGTCACTGCTGGTGACCCTGACAATAGGGTCTGTACCAAACCTGAAAACGGGTGGGGTTGTGTAAATACAAGTCCCTGCCTCAGCGTTCTCTCCATCCACTTCGACATATGGCACTGCTGAAGCCATATGTGATGATGCTCCCAGAGCGCACCCGCCGCCATTCGGCGCTGGTCCGCAAGGAACTGTAGATAGGCAGCCCGGTCCCTCCCGCCGTGCGTAGCCAACTCTGAACCCGCCAACCGTGCGGGCAGGGCGTTCCGTGGAATCGGGATAACGGTCCCTGATACAACCCACGAGGCAATCGCACCCAAGGGGGGACCCCAACAGAAAGGGCCGGTTTGATACGGGGGAAGCTGACATCATACCAGGTGACAAAAGCTTCCCCACTGAACACCCCTCCAGAACATGCTGAGGAGTTGTTCTGCAGCTGGACATGCAAGGTGTGAGGCCCCCATGGGTTCCTACACACCGTAGCCCTGCAGTGATATTACTACCACCCAAATCACGCGCGCCTGCGAGACCACTGCCAATCTTTCAGGAGTGGGAGGCACCAACGTGATACCCGGCCTGGCGAAGGCGAGGTCGGGGAAGCCCGCACTGTTTGCCTCAAAAAAGGTCTCGAGCCCCCCTGCTGACAACACTTGTAGTTGACAGACGTAACACCAGGCTCAACCAAACACAGCTTATGGTGTGGGAGCCGCTTGACAGCACAACATTCTCACGGACAGACCCAGGCTCAGCCATCAACTGGGTGTCAGCCCCTGTCCCCATGAGAAGCGAAACGTGGGGCCGCATGCGCTTCAACGAAGGCTCGCGGCCCGCAGCCAAAGGAAACAAATCAGAGCCCCCTTTCCGCCGGTGTTGGGGGAGGGAGTGATCGTAAAGCGGGCTGTGCTCAGGCCGTGCTCATCCAATATGGCCGATCCCTCGGCCACCAAGGCTGTCGGCCTTGTGGACACCTGTTGACTCAACGCCCAGGGTACCTCTGGCGGGGGAAACATGGCCGCCTGTCGAGGGCCTCACCATAGTCGCTGACGAGGCCGTGCTCTCACCTCTGGCTGCGCGGCGTGAGGCGGTGTGGGGCCTAGGACAAATACCGCCCGCGCTCCAGCGGAAGACCAAGATCCTCTGCGGAGAGGGGAGCCCTGAGGGGGGAAAAATTCTTTTTAACTTCTCACCCCCTCAAAGGAAGACTAATCCAACCAAGATGTCTGTAAACAAGCGTTGACAGCATCCTAGCCCTCCCTGCGGTTATAGCTTGCGGCTAGGTCAAAGCTAATAACGTCAACAACCTCGCGCGATGTTTCGACGTCGGCTGGCCCTCATGGCCCCGCCACCAGACACCATTTTTGACAGAAAAAACAGCAAGTCGAACAAAGTCACTAATCGCTGCCAATTCTATACCGTGGCGGTACAGGCTTAACAGCCCACCAGCCACTCGCCGGGCCGACCCACCTCATGGCGTCGGCCGGGCGGGGCACTGTTTCAACATGCCAGAGGCAAAGGACTGATGCCACCTGCTTCATAAACACGGAGCACCAGTGGTGGTTGCAACCAGCAACCTCCACTGTGGTGTGCACCATGAAGGGATTAATGAATAAATGAACCAATACACTGTAGAATGGGCTAGCCCATACACACAACGTTAAGGGGATGCGGACCAGAGAAACCAGTCCCGCATACCATTGATAATATTCACAAAAAGCACACCAGTCCTAGACCTCCGCCCATTCACCCATGAAACAGGTAAACAAGCCCCGCAATACTCCCAACAGTAAACACCGATTGACCGTCAGCATGAATGGTTAAGAGGAGGGAAGACCTTTCAGAAAGACATCCCTCAGCGGGGACAGAACACAGTAACCCAGCATATAGCATTAGTATTAGCAGCACGCTCCAGGATAGCCTGGAAAACATCCAACTCAGAGGGACGTTTACCCAGACATCCTGCCCCTTGCCCCGATACACAACTCGGTTGTCTAACAGAACAACAAGCAGTATTACTAACACCAGCGTTAATGCCTGATGGCACAGATCCTACCTGGGTGCGAGTTAGCTCGATAGCTACACATCGCACGTCGTCCCTCGAACTACTGCCAAAGACGAGGAAACACCAGGACAGACTCAACGCGAAGATGCATCGAGATGCATCCAGCTGCAGAGCCGGAGAACCCATACGAGCGCCGTTGGAACATGCCGAAGATTCCAGGGGCTGGCAAATCTCCGGCATTGTTCAATTTCTCTTTACACTTCATAACGCTAGTTACACAGGGTGCGTTGCAACCGCCATGATGGAAAACGAAAAAGAGGAAGGGCGAGTGGTGACCACGCCCGGTGTCTTATAGTAAGCCACTGGGGCGGGGCCTGGTTAGGTGCATGGGTGTTTTGTTTTCGTTCATGGAGTACAGTAGGTACAGGAGATGAGGTATATCTCGATATGGCATAAGAGCGGGACGCGATGCCAGTACGAGTATATAACTGCGCCTTGAGAGGGAGGTTTGACCTGAGTGGGAGGTTCGAAGGGTCAAAGTGGGTTTTTCTTTTTTCTGTTGTGAAGCACTTTGAGCTGCAGTTTCTGTATGAAAGGTGCTATACAAATAAAGTTTATTATTATTATTATGACTTGCTCTGAACCGTCTCCCTGAGGGAAGAACTTCGTATTCAGGATACAGAATATGAGAAGGGTCCTGCCTGGCTGACCACTACATTCTCAAAGATTGATTGGAGTGACTGATACTTAGGCTTTTCCGGTCACCTTCATCGCTGCTTTCACTTGCCATTATCCACTATAAGGTGCATAAAGGTTACACCTGACACCATTCACAAACAGACTCTCTTTGACTAGTGTACTAGCTTAATATTACAAACAAGATCACACCTTTTAGAGTGGGCTTCCCACTCTCCAGGATATTTACACCAGGCGTTGCAGGGCCTTGGCTAAGAGAATAGTCAAAGACTCTAGCCACCCAAACAACTGCCTCTTTGCACTGCTGCAGTCAGGCAAGCGCTACCGGAGTCCCATGGCCGGTACAGAGAGACTCAAGAGGAGCTTCTATCCCCAGGCCATCAGGATGCTCGATGACTCTACGCAACACTAACCCATCCATTCTATATTCACTGCACACAACAACCACATGCACACAATCACTTAGACACTTTAAACACTTTTTAACACTACGCCACATTTAATCTATTTACTACTAAAGGATTTGCACTACATTCCTACCTCATTTTAGCATTTTGGTTGCATTTTGTACTTTAGTTGTATATTGTTGGGTCTTTGTTCTTTTGTCTTTTTACTGTATGAAGCACAATCCCAGGGGGCTCATACAGAATCAAGCATTTCACTGTAATGTACATGTTCCTTATATGTGACAAATAAAACCAAACGCGATTGGCAATAGACCTGTCTCAAACCCTGCCCCTTTTCTTGATCCTCCAATCACAGCTGTCGCTTACCTCGGACAAACTTGGTTTGTCCGAGGTAAGCGACAGTTGTGATTGGAGGATCAAGAAAAGAGGGCAGGGTTTGAGACAGGTCCATTATCAGTCTGACGTCTGACGATGTCGACCCAAATCTACCTTTTTTACATTTTCGTTTTCTTTCGTTTTTACATTTAGCTTTTCACAGGAAACAACTCCCTTTACATATTTTATAAATTAACTTTCTGTAAGATAATTTTCTTATCCAACCCAGCTCACCGTGCTAAAAGGCCTCCATGATAATAGCAACTAGTGTTGTCACGATACCAAAATCTTCACATCAATACCGATATTATGTGTTATCTCTTCACTCCACACTATGTTAGTGCTTGTGCCAGCACATAAGAGAAGATTATATATATATATAACTAGATGTTATATATACATGTGTGTGTGTGTGTGTGTGTGTGTGTGTGTGTGTGTGTGTGTGTGTGTGTGTGTGTGTGTGTGTGTGTGTGTGTGTGTGTGCATGGATAGTGACAGAGGTAGACATAGAGATCGAGAGTGAGAGTGAGAGAGAGTGAAAATGAAAGAGAGAGAAAAGGGGAGGGAACAAAAGAGAGAGAGGGGGGGAGAGAGAGAGTGAAAATGAAAGAGAGAAAATGAGAGAAAATGAAAGAGAGAGAGAGGGGGTAAAAGAGAGAATGAAAGAGAGTGAAATGAAAGAGAGAAAATGAGATAATGAAGGAGAGAGGGGGAGAGAGAGAACGTTTGAAATCTGTCCGTTTGGAGATGTGAGCCTACACTGTAAAAAAGAAAACTGTAAAAAAAACGGTAAATGTCTGGCAGCAACGGTTGCCAAATACTTACTGTCAAATTACAGTAAAATCAAATACATTTACAGATTACAACCTTTATTAATGGTTAATATTTTGATAAAAGGTAATTTACTGTATTTTTATGGCATTTACACTTAAAGTAGAGAAATAAAAGTAATCTGTAAAATAATACAGTGAATTTCCTGTTTTTTTTTTTTTTTTTATCCACTTTTTCTCCTCCTGTTTTTCTGTATTTTCCTCCCATCCCAATTTAGTCGTTATGCCAATTCCCCCCTCCCCTTCCTGGTCGTTGCACCCATGTGTCACATGCTTCCTCCGATACATAGGAGACAGCCAGCAACCTCTTTTCACCTGACAGCGCTGACTCTCATTGGTGAAGTGTACACCATTTCCCTCCCTCGCTGTGCAGGTGCCCTGACCGACCTGTAGGAGTCTCTGTTTACAACGACCAGATTACCACCCACCGGCTTCCCTCCCGCTGACACTGCCAATTGTGTCAGTATGACGGCCGGTTAAGCCGGAGGCAGCGCTGACAGCCGGATTCGATACCAGTGTCTCTGCGGTGGTAGACAGACGCTTAGGGCTAGATCCACAAAGAATGGATTGCACGGAGCAAGTTGCACCCTTACTTACAATTCATTATGAATTGAAAATGGGGGACCCTGATGTAAACAAGACGAAAGTCTTTCTCTGGTCTGCATCCCCTTAACAATTGTGTGTATTGAGCCGTACTGTACTGTACCCATTCTGCAATCTGTTAACAAAATGTTCATTCAATCAATCACAGTGCAGATTGATTGATTGAATGAAAGTTTTATTAACAGATTTATTAACAGATTGCAGAATGGGTACAGTACAGTACAGGTCAATACATACAATTGTTAAGGGGATGCAGACCAGAGAAAGACTTTCGTCTTGTTTACATCAGGGTCCCCCATTTTCAATTCATAATGAATTGTAAGTAAGGGTGCAACTTGCTCCGTGCAATCCATTCTTTGTGGATCTAGCCCTTAGTCCGCTGTGCTACCCGGTCGCCCCAATTTCCTGTGATTTTATTTAAAATGTTTTACAGTGTAGATGTCTGTGAGCATGACGTCACCTCGTCTGACAGGCAAACTCCAAACTCCAGTGTGTGTCTTTCACAGCGAGCAGAGAAGGTAAACAGACAGCCGGAGGACTGACAGACAGACAGACAGGTGGAGGACAGACAGACAGACAGGTGGAGGACAGACAGACAGACAGGCGGAGGACAGACAGACAGGCGGAGGACAGACAGACAGGCGGAGGACAGACAGGCGGTCAATAAAGTGCCTGAAGAGAAGTCAAATTGTCTCATTCTTCACCGATCGCCACAGTATGTTCTCAACAATGGGATGAATGAGTATTTTAAACGTTGAGTATTTTAAACGTTATTGGCAACAATTTAAGCCCTAGCCCTATTTTCTGAAAGTCCGCCTAAAATACATACCTACGTAAATGGAATATTGCTCCACTTCTACAAGGTCCATTTGCATGTTCTTGGTATCTAGGGACATCTAAGTGAATGTATTCCCAGTGTCAGAAATATTGTGTCTATTACTAGGCTTGCTTAAATTGTGATGAAACAAAGGAGAATATGAATTATGATTTTTCTTTGCATCTTTGACAGTCACCATGCTAAAAATGACCAGACATGAAAAACTGCCACTGAGCTCGTTCAGTACCCTCTTGAGATCACGTGTACAAAAAATCTAAGGAAATTAATAAAGGGAAGATGATTAAACAGAAGGTTTTGTAGATACAGTACTGAATTCTCCCATCCGGACCAATGCAATTTGAAATATTATTATAGAATATAGAATAGCAGGCCTATAAATTACTTTATTATAGCCAATTCGCACATTTATGGATTGGGCCAAATCCTCTCTTTCAAATGGCCGAGTTCAATTTGGATTTAGTATCACCAGGCGTGCATGAAGAACAGACAATGAAATCTACTGTATGTAGATTTCATGTTGAATGGTTGCAGTGAAGCTGGACCAGCACTCTCAGGTTCAAGTATTTAATGGCAGCCTGAAGCTCTTGGCTCACCATCCAATTACCAGACAGCATATCACTATGCGGCTGCCACAAAGTAAAGCTCCTTATTATTCTAAATGTGTGTCTAAAACAGAACACCCCATTAAGGCTGAGACGATATGCCATTTGGAAGAATCGATAAATCGGGACAACATTTTTGATAAATATTGAATTATTATTATTTCTTTTAATAATTATTATTATTTAAAAAAAATTATGATTGTGTAAATTGGTAGTGTTACCTGAAAAGGGTAGTTTCGCTGTACATACGTTGCAAACAAAGAATGTATTGCCCTCCAACTTCTCGAAATGTTGCCACACTTCAGACGGCATCTTCCTGATCGCTACTGGCGGCGCGCTCAGCACGACTCGCTGTCGTGGGCCAACGACAGCATCGCAAACACTACAGTGAGTGCACGTGACACACACACACACACACACACACACACACAGACGAACTAACGTTATTAAATAATAGTTTTTTTCTTTTTTAAGAAAAAAGTATAAAAAAAGAATTTTATAAAAAATATTTGCACATGCAAAAAAATACGATAAGTGACGCCACTTATCAATTTCTCGCAGTTATCAATAATTATTACATGGCGTTTTCACATTCGCCAAAATGCTTGCTTGTGATTGGTCAATAGCGCGCGTCAGAGGTCCGATATTACACAATAATGACCGCTGTGGGACAATAATGACCGCTGTGCGCAGCTGTTCGCAATCAAGCCCACCCCAGTGCAATCAGACACTGCCGGCTGCCGGGGAAGCTGCTGGGGGGCGGAGCGACGAGCACTCAGCGGAGCCAGAACCAGTGTTGCGAGTCGATGTAAAATGAATTAGGTATATTGTTAGTAAGTTAGCCATGTAATAAGCGGGATAATGTATAGCTATACTCGATCATTGTCGCAAAATAATTGACCTTCACTGACGTTTAAAACACCTCGCCGAGGCGGCTCGGTATTTTAAACTCTGTGTCGGTCAATTATTTTGCGACAATGACCTCGTAGCTATACATTATCCCTTACTTATCGATAAATCAATAAGTGGTCTCAGCCTTACACCCCATACTGTGGCATCGCTGGGAAAAGAGTCGGAGCAAAGACCAGGCCATCAAGATGCTCAATGACTCTACGCAACACTAACCCATCCATATCTACATTCATTACACACATCCACTTAAACATTCACCTTTAACATTCACTTTAGACACTTTAACACACCATTATGTTATCTATTTATTATTACATGGCGTTTTAACATTCGTCGAAATGTTTGTTTGTGATTGGTCAATAGCGCTCGTCAGAGGTCCGTTATTACTCGATAACGGACCTCTGCTGAGCAATAATGACAGCTGTGCGCAGCTGTAGCAATCAAGCCCACTGACACACACTGCATCAGTGCAGCCAATCAGACACACCTGCCGGCTGCCGGCGAAGCTGCCGGCGATGACAGCGCGGAGCGACAGAACAGAACTGCGTCTGCATTTGATCTTGTCTTGTCGATGGTGAAAAATGAATTAGGTATATTGTTAGTAAGTTAGCCATGTAATAAGCGGGATAATGTATAGCCTATACTCGGTCATTGTCGCAAAATAATTGACCTTCACTGACGTTTAGAACAGGCGCCTCGGTATTCTAAACTCCGTGTTGGTCAATTATTTTGCGACAATGACCTCGTAGCTATACATTATCCCTTACTTACTATTTGCACTACATCTCTACCTCATTTTAGCATTTTGTTTGCATTTTGTACTTTAGTTTGAAGCACAATCTCAGGGGGCTCATACAGAACCAAGCATTTCACTGGAATGTACCTTATATGAGACAAATAAAACAAAACTTGAACTTGAACTTGAAGACAAACAAGACAAACGTAAACATTATGCACCCGCCAGTGGAGACATTTTCCAGTGAAAGCCGCCCTGTCTCAGGTGGACGAGGGTATAACCCTTTCACTGCCACACTACAGAAGGTTAACCCTTTCACTGCCACACGACAAAGGGTTAACCCTTTCACTACCACACTACAGAAGGTTAACCCTTTCACTACCACACTACAGACGGGTTAACCCTTTCACTACCACACTACAAAAGGTTAACCCTTTCACTACCACACTACAGAATGTTCTATTTCATTATGGCTTTCGCTCAGCATCATCTGCACTGTACTTCACTTCGTGCACGTGCACTGAATAAAAAATTCCACCATGTACCTTTACATCCCAACATTCGTCTGGCCACACCCCCATCCGCTTACCTTCATAAGCAGGTGTGTGGTCACCTACTCGCCTCCTTCTTCACTTTCACCACAAGGAAGTGCCTTCGGTAGATCCCCACTTGACGAGGTTGTTAGTAGAAGAAAGTTGGAAAACAAAAGAACGGGAAGATACGTTGACATCATATCTTTATTTTCTCTCTCACTATTTCGAGAAAATACGGCGATATTGTCTTCGTTACTGGAGTGTCTTGAAGATGATGATCATTCTGACCTTCAACGGCTTTTTCGTATTAGGAGCTCACGCCGCTGACATGCTCCCCAGCTACAGTCGACCTTGCTGGGGCTGGATGGGGTTGCCCTCCGGCCATACAGCTGGACTGTGGGAAGCACCGACTGTAGTGAGAAGCGGTTGTTTCCAGGGTGGGGTACGTACTGTTTTGCTTGCAAGCTCTGGTTTTTGTTGATGCTGTGTGGGTTAGCTGACAATTTTACGAAACGCCGACTCCAGACTGGGGTCCTCTGCTCGGCTTAAACGGCGGTTGGAGGATCTTGGTCTGACGCCCATGATGGTCAATCTAGTGGGCCGCGACCAGGTCCTGGTGAACCCAGGATTCTCGAGCGGATGCTTCTCTGTCCCGTGCAGGCCCCACCTTTCACATAAAAATGAAAGTACACCCTAACGAGGAAATGTGGGCATAGGATCTTCTTTATCGGGAGTTCCATGCTCAAAGTCGGCTGCAGCCCGAAATGGGAATTGTGCTGGCCCCGCTGTATGTCTGGATCACCGTTGAAAACTGTGTTTGACATTCTTTTTCTTTTCCCTCTTAGGGGAGGGACTTGGACAGCGGCCTGTCTGAAGTGTGGCTTGTTATGTCGTTGTGTACAGTTCAGGTGATAGCTGCTTAGCTGGCGTGCTAGTTGTGGCCTACTGTGTTAGCCAGTCAGCTGTTAGCTGCGGCGCTAGCTCACTGTGTTACCAGGCTAGTAAACGTTAGCTTGTTGCTATCAGTCGGATAGCTGCTTAGCTGGCGTGCTAGTTGTGGCCTACTGTGTTAGCCAGTCAGCTGTTAGCTGCGGCGCTAGCTCGCTGTGTTTACCAGGCTAGTAAACGTTAGCTTGTTGCTATCAGTCGGACGGCTGTTAGCTTAATGCTACACTGTTGAACGTTTTCTATGACTATAACATGCCTTAAACACTCTGACTACGACGTCATCTTTGACAGAGGATGTTAGTCGAACCTACACCGGGAGCCCTGCCAGCGAGGACTGCGTCAACATGGAGAAACGTAGCGGCTGGGTGGCGCAGCAACGTTACCCTCATCGCCAACACAGGAGATACTGTGTTCAACTTCGGTGTCCCGTTAGCCAGATTGCAGTTCTCTTGGCCTGCGCTCAGGGTAGGAGTCCCGACCGGACTTTAAACACTTCTTCTTTCCTTCCCTTCTAAATGTTTTGTAATAACGATGTATTCCAAAACGTGTGTTGCTGCAATACATTGAGGATACGACGTGTGTTGTGTGTGAATTGTCTTGTCACTGGTATAGCTTCTCTCTCCATAGAAATCGGGTTGTTGTTTACATGTGTAAAAATGATCTGGTTAGTTGTGATGAGAACATGTGTGTTCATGTAACGTGAACTCACAACTAAGGGGGTTAATTAACCTATGAAGCTATGCTTAGTGACATGTGATTGAGGAATGAATTCTTTCTCAGCCTGTAATGACGATGAACAGTGTGTTCACATATTAACAGGGTTACCTGTTCAACTTGGTCGTATCAAGGGTAAGGAAGGAGGGGTGTCCCCCCCGGTTTCCCTGGGGCTTCCCCACCCTCCTCTCAGACATGTTGTTTACAATATATTGTGTCACTGTGTTTGTGGGGATACAATGTAACCCTCAGCTTAATTGCTGGGGTTGTGCTTTTCGCTTGAGAAACAATTTTTTCCTAAATATAAGTTTGGTCACTTATCATGTGTGCTTAGCAAGGCCTGTGGCCAATACATAATCGAGGATTCTGTATTCTCTCGTTATGAAAAACTGCGTTCCTCTGTAGCAAGAGTGTACTTTTGCCATTTTTTGTTGTGATGAAGGGTTGTGTGTGTCTTGTGATCTACAACTGGGTTAGGTTTGGCCCACAGAAGCACATGTGTAAGTTTGGTACCAGGGCTCTTAAAGGGGGCCCTCTCTGTTCTGTGTTTTTTCCTTAGTAAAAATCAGATAGCAGGTTAGCACATGAGCTATGTGAGGCTGTTCGATGCTTCATGTAGCGGGCTATGACTGTGTCATGCTCTACTTGTCATTACATCGTATCATGGGTGTGGGGTCGTAAAGGGGTGAACTGGTAATCCTTTCCTCCCCTTTTCTGATTGGTCAGGGGTTAAAACCTCCTGTCCTTCAAGGTTCCTGTCACGTTGCTGTTCGGCATGTTACAAGGTAAGAGGGGGGGGGGGGGGGAGGGAGTTTCCTGGTCCCACGCCCTGGAAGATTGGGCGTGTGCACCGCGGAAATTCCCCCGCCATAGAGTACGTCACTGAGCGCGTCTCTGTTGGTAAGACTTCCGTGGGTTGTTCAGGTCCATGTTATGGATCTGTTTCAGGGAGTTGTCAGAGCTCCTCCTCACGAAGCTCCACCTCGGGGAGAAGTGCCTTCTGTGAGTTCGGACTCTCCTTCCCTGTGAGGGAGCCTCCTCAGAGTTTCAGAGCCTCCTCCTCAGATTGTCAAGGTGAGTAGAACTTCAAAAAGGAGTTCTGCTCTATTGTGTGTGTATTCGATTCAATTCGATTATTGAGTGCCTCCTCCTCGGAGAGCCCTAACCCAAGTGTTACATAGCTCAATGTTGCAATATATTCTTTTCAATCTATACAGCTCGCGTGGGAAGTCTCTCTGGTGATTTCCGTCTCCTCCCTGTGGCGAGGGTGGTGGGATGTAAAAATGTAAACAATTTTTACCCTCAGCTGCATCACGTGGGATTCATGTCAGTCTGTGTTTCTTTCTTTTTTAAATAAAAAGAGGAAGGAACATGAAGCACGACGGCTCCGTGTCGTTCTCCCAGGCGACTTGGAGGAACAATGTTTGGTGTCTTGCTAGACTATCCATTGATGTGTTTGGGTCTCGACACGTACATAGTGCTGGTTCGGGGTGTTTCTGTTAAGAATCACGCAGGGGCTAAGTGCGCCTTGGTTGCTCGTTATTAAAACAGCGTTTTTATAGGGCAACTGGGATGGAGTTTTGTTTCTTCCGAGCGCCAGTTTACTAGGTTGTCTCAATGAATTCTCGTTCATATCTGGGGGATGTTAACGGAATAGATCAGAACATAGGTAGAGGGGTCTCACGCCCTTGGGGTGGGCCACTGAGCGCAGTACAAATGGGACCGTCTGGGTGGCGCCCTCTTTTCATGTTTTAGATCGACACGCATACCTACCCCCTCTTCTGGAGTGGGCATGTAGGCGTGGTTAGGGCACGGGACTGGTCTGGTCGCGCTGGTCCAGGTCAGTTAACCCGTTGTCCGCCGGGGATGCAGATCTGCTGTTCTGGTACCCTGAGGGACTTGTGCTTTTTTCGGGGGGAATAATGCCGGGTCGGCCCGGGTGTCACAGGGTTAGGCGTTATGGAGACCCTTTGTTGGGTACATGTTGTACTCTGCACTATCGTAATGGCTTACGGCCATACCAACCTGTACACGCCCGATCTCGTCCGATCTCGGAAGCTAAGCAGGTTCGGTCCTGGTTAGTACTTGGTTGGGAGACCGCCTGGGAATACCAAGTGCGGTGTGCTTAGGGCTGGTTCTCCATTATTTTCGCTCCTCTCTCACGCGTGGCGAAGAGGGGGCTGTTGGGGTGGTCTTGGACCTCCTCTGGTAACCCTGTGCTTCCCGAGCCACCGGGCCCGGTCCGAAGTAATGTTTCGTCGACCCGTAGGCCTGGAATAACCCTTTTTTGAAAACTGAAACACTTGTACTGCGGTATAGCCAGTGTATACCCGCAGGTGTGTTTTGGAGTTTTTTCTTGAGGGGTTATAGGAACAACCACCGTCTGTGTACAGAGAGGGCGGTTGATTCCCTGGTGTGTTGGAGCAGAATCAACTCCCGGGTTACCCGGTTGAGTGTGCCCCTGCACGTTCATGACGTCTGCCAATCATGTCAGCCTTCTCTGCCTCGACCCCTCTGGGTGGGTTTTTTTTAATGGAGGCTTTGTCATGGTGATCAACAATGCCAGCATACGCCCCTTCCGCCGGGGGGGCTGTTTTCAGCTGACTCCTTTGGCGCCTGTCTCGTCCGCAGTGCTCCAGGCTCAGGTTACAGCCAGCTGCCTGGTTTCCCCGGTGCGCTGCCTGCTTCCGTTGGTTAACCTTTTTGTGTGCTTACGGCCATGCTGGCTGCCTGTTCTGCAGGGTCAGTGTGCCAGGCGTGTGCTATTGGGGGGAAAGGGCCCGCTCTTGGAGGGGCCTTATCCAAATACGCTGGCGATGTGGGGGGCGGTGTCACTAAGTGACCGCCTGGTGGGGTCTTGATGCCTGGCGTCATTGACCTCTCCGGGCCCCCTTTTTCCAGGGGATCCAGTCCCTTCAGTGGGTCTGGGTCTTCCTTCGCGCTCCGCTGCTACAGCCTTGCCACAGGGTTGGGTTTGCTCTTGACCCCGTGATTTTGGGGGCAGTAACAAGGTTGTTCCTTCCGTTCGTTCCCTGGTGGCATGCGGGTTGTGCGTGTGTGTAGTCGTGGGGTCAAGCCACGGTCTGCTCACCCTGTGCGTTGAGTTGCTTGAGTTCCTCTTCGCACGGTCGGATCCGTCTCCCTCCCGTAAGCCTCCAATAGGGGGGGTATCCTCCATTAGGGAGGGTCGGGGGGCTCGGTCCTCCCCGGTCTGATGGTTGTGGGGGGCCTCAGCGGGGTACATTTGTCGGGCTATGGCTCCCGCTCAGCCTCTCTTGTGCAGATGATGCTGAGCGAAAGCCATAATGAAATAGAACGTAAGGTTATGTATATAACCAAGTTCTATGAATTATGGCGACGCTCAGCATCAGACGCCGCTGCAGCCCTTGATCTCGCCTTGTGGTGAAAGTTTGGGAAGGAGGCGAGTAGGTGACCACACACCTGCTTATGAAGGTAAGCGGATGGGGGTGTGGCCAGACGAATGTTGGGATGTAAAGGTACATGGTGGAATTTTTATTCAGTGCACGTGCACGAAGTGAAGTACAGTGCAGATGATGCTGAGCGTCGCCATAATTCATAGAACTTGGTTATATACATAACCTTACGTTAACCCTTTCACTACCACATTACAGAATGTAAACCCTTTCACTACCACACTACAAAAGGTTAACCTTTCACTACCACACTACAGAAGGCTAACCCTTTCACTACCACACTACAGAAGGCTAACCCTTTCACTACCACACTACAGACGGTTAACCCTTTCACTACCACACTACAGAAGGTTAACCCTTTCACTACCACACTACGAAAGGTTAACCTTTCACTACCACACTACAGAAGATTAACCCTTTCACTACCACACTACAAAAGGTTAACCTTTCACTACCACACTACAGAAGGTTAACCTTTCACTACCACACTACAGCAGGTTAACCTTTCACTACCACACTACAGAAGGTTAACCTTTCACTACCACACTACATAAAGTTAACCTTTCACTACCACACTACAGAAGGTTAACCCTTTCACTACCACACTACAGAAGGTTAACCTTTCACTACCACACTACATAAAGTTAACCTTTCACTACCACACTACAGAAGGTTAACCTTTCACTACCACACTACATAAAGTTAACCTTTCACTACCACACTACAGAAGGTTAACCCTTTCACTACCACACTACAGAAGGTTAACCTTTCACTACCACACTACATAAAGTTAACCTTTCACTACCACACTACAGAAGGTTAACCTTTCACTACCACACTACAGAAGGTTAAAGTTTCACTACCACACTACAGAAGGTTAACCTTTCACTACCACACTATAGAAGGTTAACCTTTCACTACCACACTACAGAAGGTTAACCTTTCACTACCACACTACAGAAGGTTAACCTTTCACTGGTAGTGAAAGGGATAACACCGCCTTGAACAGGCTGGAGCTCGGTATAGAGGCACCACAGCCCACAGAGGGTCCTGACAGGCAACTACAGACCCCGTGCCAGGGAGATGGAGACAGGGGAGGCTCCGGGGGGGACTGGGGGCCCGGCTGGGGGGGACGAGGCTGCACTCAGCTCAGGTCTCCATCACCCAGACAGACATGATGGCGTCTGCAGAACCACAGGGAGGAGAGATCTCACAGTGTGAGACATACACACACACACACACACACACACATATACACACACACACGCACACACATATATACACACAGACACACACACACACACACACACACACACGTGTGTGTGGACTATGTGATTGTACGCCAAAAGGACAGACAGGACGTCCTTACCACCCGAGTCATGCGTGGAGCCGAGTGCTGGACTGATGGTCAGATCCAAACTCCTCATGAGTATTCAACCCCGTGGACCGAGGGTAGCACCTAATAAGAAACTCAATTCTGCAGCACTGAACACCCCCACCTCAAAAAACCACCTCCGACAGCTCCTTGCTGAAAACCTCAATAAGATCCCGGAGGAATCAGCTGACTGGCCAGCTCTGCGCCAGGCTATCCACAGCGCAGCCTCTGAGGCACTTGGCCAGACGAGGAAACGACACCAGGACTGGTTTGATTGTAACTCAGCCAAGATACAGTCCCTGCTAAAAACCAAGCATGAAGCCCACAAAGCTCTCCTGTCCTGCCCTGGTTCTCCCACCCTGAAAGCTGCCTTTGCTGCAGCAAGAACAGCAACCCAGCGAGCCCTAGGGACTATGGAGGATGCCTGGTGGATACAGAAGGCGAAGGAGATCCAAAGCCTGGCAGACTGCCACAACACCCAGGGCTTTTACGATGCCATCAAAGCACTGCATGGCCCCAGGAAGCGGGCGACTGCTCCAGTTTGATCAGTCGACGGTTCTAAACTCTTTAAAGCCCAACCTCCAGGTTAAACCCTACTGATCAATTATGGGTAGTTTACATCATTGGTATATAATATTTCATTATTTATTTTTTTCCATTTGACACCGGAAATGCCACTCTGAAAGAGTTAAAAAGGTCCACGCACGAATAACATGCACGCGCGAATCAAAAAAGCTTATCAAACGCCGACGTCACTACAGGTGCATATTAATGAGCCGAATCTAAAAGCTAGCACGGCCGTGACGTCACTTCAGGAAATGCCTTGCCCGTCCGGGTCATAGTACTAGTTCAATGGTGGCCCACTCGGTGCATCACAGTTAGCCTATATAGCTCCGCCGTCCCTGCTGCCTACAGTCAGGACCACTACACTGACGTTAGCCTATGGTTCTCTCCTCTTTGTGTGCCCCCGTCCTCGCGGGTGTCCTGCGGAGGAGCTTGTGGACGCGACAACAGCGGCGGCCGATGTTAGCTCATAGCTATCGTGAACCACTAGCCTTTACGGGCTCGTGCACCCTACAGGCTGCCACCATTGTCGCCGTTGTCGCGTCCATGGCCCCCCGGCAGGGTACCCGTGGGGACGGGGTGTACAGAGAGGAGAGAACCATTTTGGGTCGGCCGTTCATGCCGGCCAGCGAGCCGGATGTCGGGATATTTTGTTAGCACAATAGCTACCAAGCTAAGCTATGTTAGCTACTAACGTTATAAACACAATATGTGTACAACGACACAATGATTTACATTATTACAAATATGGTAACGTGGTTGTGGCTTTAGAGATGGGTGGTGGCTTTAGAGATGGGTGGCTATAATCACGGAGCAATAGTGTTAGGTGAAACAGATACATTTTCATTCGGCTAGTAGTAGCAAGCATATATCAGTGCCTGCCACTAGCTGTGTGTGACTCTCAGCGCCCCCTGGTGAGCCCCCTGGTGCCCTGCACCTGTTGTGACGATAATTTCGATTACACACGCACGTTATGAACCATTGATTAAAATATGCACGTGCGTGGTGATTGTGTTGGGCAGACAAAATGTTTGATAAAAACTAGAGCTGGGCCGTTAACGGCGTTAACATGCTGCGTTACCGCTATACTAGTATCGCGCGATAATATAATTAACGCATTAATCTTTTTTTTTGGTCCACTTTTTCTCCCATTTTTCTACATTTTCTCCCATCCCAATTTCGTATCATCCAATTCAACCCTCCCCTGTCACGAACGCTGTTTCTTGCCTCCCACAAGCCGGCTGCAATGTGGACTAAGTCATACATAGCACAAGTCCCCTCCGGTACTTGAGGTAACAGCAGTCGCATCTTTTCACCTGCGCAGCTCGATCTCTCAGTGTCGAGGAGTAACGCGTGGGAGGTGTACTTAACTTCCTGATTCTACTGCGCAGGTGCACCAACCGACTTGTAGGAGTCGCTTGTTCACAACGCCCGATCCCCACCCTTCAGTTTCCCTCCCCGTAATACGGCCAATGTGTATTACTGCGGACGACCAGCTAAACTGAAAACAATGTGGAGAGCTGGATTCGAACACGCGAATCCTAGCGTCTCCACACTGGTGGCGAGTGCCTTGCCCACTACACCACCTAGCCGCCCCTTAACGCATTAATCTAATCTATTTACGCAGGGTAGGTTCGCTGAGCACAGATGCTCTTTTTCAGGAACGCCCTGCTTCACATTCACACAGTTCCATTCACACCTGGGAGCTGCCCAGTACAACCACAGTTGACACCATTGGCCACTGAGCAACTCCACTGGAGCAGTTGATTCAAGCCATGTCACATAGTTCAAGTTTGAAATGATTCTTTCTGTTTTGCTCCTGAGAGTGCTAGATACTGTACTATACTGGTAATATTATTTATTTGTGTTAACTTCTGAATAAAACAACTTATTAAACACAAGTACATCTTATTGAACATTATTTTGATATTTCATTACCAATTATCATAGCAAAACAGCTTTTTCAAACAGTCTGTAATGCATTTTGGAAACGGGAGATGGGCTCATGGTGTAATGGGCCACCTGGCCTGAGAAACATAAGGAGGAAAGAAAAAGTAAGGACTTACTTCTGGTCATTATTTGGGTAGAACACACATATTTTGAATGCCTTCGGCAGGTTTTTTTTTTTTTTTTGAGCCATTTTAATCTAGATTAATCTAGATTAAATCCAGGATTGCAGATAGATTAATCTAGATTAAAAAAATTAATCTATGCCCACCTCTAATAAAAACGCTAAAACTGGGTCAATTTCAATACTTTTTTTTCCCATTCTTCATGAAAGTCACTGTTGGCCTAGTCCACATTGTTTATTGAACAAAAATACAACGTGAAGGTTGACCTTTAAGGACCGACATGAGATCCTCACCCGCTGGGTAAACCACTTTGAGTCTCTACTCAATCACACCAACCCCACTGACCCACATATCCTGGATAATCTCCCAGACATGCCACCAGTCATGCACCTGGACACCCCACCACACTTCTCTGAGACCCGTCAAGCCATTGCGGGTGTAAAGAACAATAAAAGCCCTGGACCCGATGGCATCCCAGCAGAGGTTTTCAAACACGGAGGGTACCTCCTCACGTGCCGTCTGCACCTCCTGATCTGCAACATCTGGGAACATGAGACCCTCCCACAGGACTGGAAAGAAAGGGGACAGAGCAGTCTGCGGAAACAGCCGTGGAATCTCTCTCCTCTCCATCGCAGGGAAAGTGCTGGCGAAGATCATGCTGAACAGGCTGGTGGAAAACATCTAGCTGCGCTTCCGGAAACTCAATGTGGCTTTCGGAAGACCAGATCCACCACGACATGGTCTTTGTCCTGAGGCAGCTGCTAGAGAAGAGCAGAGAGCATCGCAAGGATCTTTACATAGCCTTCATAGACCTAAGCAAAGCCTTCGACACCATCAGCCGTGAGCTGCTCTGGAAACACCTCAACAAACTTGGGGTACCACCCAAGTTTCTCTCCATCCTTCAGCAGCTGCATGACGGGATGCAAGCCAGAGTCCAGACGGGTGAACTCCAGTCAGAATCCTTTAAGGTTAATGTTGGGGTGAAGCAGGGCTGTGTCTTGGCTCCGGTGCTCTTTAATCTCCTCCTCTCTGCCGTCACCTGCCTCTTCCGCCAAGCCCTGGGACATGAAGACGGTGTCCATGTGGAATACCGCCTTGATGGTAGTCTCTTCAACATCCGCCGGCTCCAGGCACACACAAAGACAAAATCCTGCCAAGTATGTGAGCTACAGTACGCTGATGACTGTGCCATCTTAGCTCACAGTCCAGAGTCTATGCAGCATGCTCTCGACACCATATCCAGCCTGTACCAATCCTTCGGTCTCCAGGTCAACATACAAAAAACCGAAGTCATGTCCCAACTCACTTCCCGAACCTCTACACCTCCCAGTTTTCACATAAACGGTGTTCCACTCAAAACAGTGGATCATTTCACCTACCTCGGCTCCACTCTGTCCTCATGCTGCTCCCTTGACGCGGAGATACACACACGTATCAATAAAGCGGCATCATCCTTTGGACGCCTACGCAGCAGGGTTTTTGAAAACCGAAACCTGAAGATCAGCACCAAGGTTGCCGTTTACAACGCAGTATGTCTCTCCACTCTGCTCTATGGAGCAGAATCCTGGACCCCATACCGCCGGCACATCACCAACCTGGACGCTTTCCACATCCGTTGCCTCCAAAGGATCCTCGGCCTGACCTGGGAAGATCGAGTCCCGCACACAGACATCCTCAACAACACCAACTCAATCTGTACGGCCGCAGCTGTGGCCAAAAAACATCTTTGTTGGATAGGGCACACCATACGTATGCCTGACCACCGCCTGCCCCGCCAAGTCCTCTATGGCCAACTGAGAGGAGCAAAGCGGGCTGCTGGAGGCCAAAAGAGACGCTTTAAGGACTACACCAGGGACCTCCTAAAGTGTGCAAACATCACGCAGCTTGAAACTCTGGCACTCGACAGATCAGCCTGGCAAGTCACTTGTGCCACTGCAGTTTCCCAAATACACCAAACGAACCAAGACCGAAGATCTGAGAGGCGCACGCAACAACACCAGCGGGCGGCTGGCATCCCCCAGGTATCTGGCTTCCCTTGCGCCATCTGTGGACGGGTGTGCGGCTCAAGGATCGGACTCAACGCCCAGTGGCACCAGCGGCAGAGTTGCTAACCCCCCCCCCCCCCCCCTCTCCCCATCCCTGGAGCAAGCGTCATCATCGAACACGATGGACAGCTAAGAAATGAGAAAGAAAGTGTGTGTGTGTGTGTGTGTGTGTGTGTGTGTGTGTGTGTGTGTGTGTGTGTGTGCGTGTGTCAACTGTCTTTAGTTTGAGGATATTTATTAAAATTGAAAATGTCAAAATTTGAATTTTTTGTAAAAAAAAAAAATTATTAAAAACTAAGGTTCGAACGTACGAAGTTCGAATCCCAAAAACAGGCTTCGGGGACAGCCTTAGTGGGGGGGATGGTTGTGGTTGCTTGTTTGACTGTTGTCATCATCTGATCTTGCGACCATGTACTTACTGTCTGTCTGTGTTCTTCTTGTTTGCTGTGTTTTTTTTGGAGCTCCTATTTATCTGCTGTATGAATTGCCCAGTTTGGGACATGCTAATAAACTTGACTTGACTTGACACACACATACACACACACACACACACACACACACACACACACACACATACACACACACACACACACACACACACACACACACACACACACACACACACACACACACACACACACACACACACACACACACACACACACACACACACACACACACACACACACACACACACACACACACACACACACACACACACACACACACACACACACACACACACACACACACACACACACACACACACACACACACACACACACACACACACACACACACACACACACACACACACACACACACACACACACACACACACACACACACACACACATACAGTATACACACACACATACACACACACATACACACACACATACAGTATACTCTTAGCTGTCCATCGTGTTCGATGATGACGCTTGCTCCAGGGATGGGGAGAGGGGGGGGTGGGGAGGGGAGTTAGCGACACTGCCGCTGGTGCCACTTCTCGTGGGCGTTGAGTCCGATCCTTGAGCCGCACACCCGTCCACAGATGGCGCAAGGGAAGCCAGATACCTGGGGGATGCCAGCCGCCCGCTGGTGTCGTTGCGTGCGCCTCTCAGATCTTCGGTCTTGGTTCGTTTGGTGTATTTGGGAAACTGCAGTGGCACAAGTGACTTGCCAGGCTGATCTGTCGAGTGCCAGAGTTTCAAGCTGCGTGATGTTTGCACACTTTAGGAGGTCCCTGGTGTAGTCCTTAAAGCGTCTCTTTTGGCCTCCAGCAGCCCGCTTTGCTCCTCTCAGTTGGCCATAGAGGACTTGGCGGGGCAGGCGGTGGTCAGGCATACGTATGGTGTGCCCTATCCAACGAAGATGTTTTTTGGCCACAGCTGCGGCCATACAGATTGAGTTGGTGTTGTTGAGGATGTCTGTGTGGGGGACTCGATCTTCCCAGGTCAGGCCGAGGATCCTTTGGAGGCAACGGATGTGGAAAGCGTCCAAGTTGGTGATGTGCCGGCGGTATGGGGTCCAGGATTCTGCTCCATAGAGCAGAGTGGAGAGACATACTGCGTTGTAAACGGCAACCTTTGTGCTGATCTTCAGGTTTCGGTTTTCAAAAACCCTGCTGCGTAGGCGTCACACACACACACACACACACACACACACACACACACACACACACACACACACACACACACACACATGCCCACACAGTCTCACATACACACACACATGCACAGTCAGACACAAATATGCATATACACACACATACACACACACATACAGTATACACACACACACACACACACACACACACACACACACACACACACACACACACACACACACACACACACACACACACACACACACACACACACACACACACACACACACACACACACACACACACACACACACACACACACACACACACACACATACAGTATACACACACACATACACACACACATACACACACACATACAGTATACACACACACACACACACACACACACACACACACACACACACACACACACACACACACACACACACACACACACACACATGCCCACACAGTCTCACATACACACACACATGCACAGTCAGACACAAATATGCATATACACATACGCACATGTACACAGTCACACGCACGCACACACACAGACACACACGCGTGCGCCTATGTGTGAACTGAACAGACGGTTGTATCGTTCTCTCTCCTCTCTTCCTCTAAAACACACAACATCCTCCACACACACACACACACACACACACACAGGCGGGTGCGAAGAAACGCACACAAACACACACTCGCTCTCATTGTACAAAAGTATAATGCTCGCATGGGAACAGCTGGATCTTTCTCATTCAAAGGGAGGGTATTCGGGGTCCCGTGCAGAGGGAGTACGAGGAGGATGGGGAGGGTATTCGGGGTCCCGTGCAGAGGGAGTACGAGGAGGATGGGGAGGGTATTCAGGGTCCCGTGCAGAGGGAGTACGAGGAGGATGGGGAGGGTATTCAGGGTCCCGTGCAGAGGGAGTACGAGGAGGATGGGGAGGGTATTCGGGGTCCCGTGCAGAGGGAGTACGAGGAGGATGGGGAGGGTATTCAGGGTCCCGTGCAGAGGGAGTACGAGGAGGATGGGGAGGGTATTCGGGGTCCCGTGCAGAGGGAGTACGAGGAGGATGGGGAGGGTATTCAGGGTCCCGTGCAGAGGGAGTACGAGGAGGATGGGGAGGGTATTCGGGGTCCCGTGCAGAGGGAGTACGAGGAGGATGGGGAGGGTATTCAGGGTCCCGTGCAGAGGGAGTACGAGGAGGATGGGTCGGAGAACACAAGAAATCAACAATGCTTTTGTAACATCGTAGGATCGAATGGCATAAATGTAATATTTCATGAATTGTATAAACACAGAGGTACCTTGAGGTCAAAATGCTGTGATTAGAATGACAACAGTCTAACGACGACGTAACAATGAAACCTATAAGAGTTCAAGGAAATGTTTGAAACGATTCACACCGCAAGGGGTTAAATATATAGTGTCTCTACCACCAATGTCTGCAATAGCAAAAAAAAAGAAAAAAAAAGAAGAAAAAAAAAAAAAGGCTATTGCCGGTAT
Source organism: Notolepis coatsorum (assembly GCF_963971535.1). NCBI lineage: Eukaryota > Metazoa > Chordata > Actinopteri > Aulopiformes > Paralepididae > Notolepis > Notolepis coatsorum. The sequence continues at coordinate 106,197,756 of NC_140178.1, read as the reverse complement.
AAAATGAAAGTCGTATACACACTCAAAGCAATCACTAGAGTCGACACGAGTCAACACAAGTAAACATCCCCACGCTCCGTCGCACACACATGGTATAATGTGCCCCTAAGCGTCGGGACACAGCAGACTATTAACTTGTTATGTTCTCAGGACCGCAGCGCAGTGTGTGTGGACTTCATTGTCTACGGCTCATTCATTCCAACGACCTTGCTGTGAGAGAGAGAGAGAGAGAGAGAGAGAGAGAGAGAGAGAGAGAGAGAGAGAGAGGGAAGATTGCTTTTGACTGCGGATCCTATATGGTGTTCAGAGCCTGTATAGTTCCTAGTAGTACATGCCTAGTTACCTGCTATTTCTCCATTTAACCCTTTCACTACCACACTACAGGAGGTTAACCCTTTCACTACCACACTACAGGTTAACCTTTCACTACCACACTACAGAAGGTTAACCTTTCACTACCACACTACAGAAGGTTAACCTTTCACTACCACACTACAGAAGGTTAACCTTTCACTACCACACTACAGAAGGTTAACCTTTCACTACCACACTACAGAAGGTTAACCTTTCACTACCACACTACAGGAGGTTAACCCTTTCACTACCACACTACAGACGGTTAACCTTTCACTACCACACTACAGACGGTTAACCTTTCACTACCACACTACAGACGGTTAACCTTTCACTACCACACTACAGACGGTTAACCTTTCACTACGACACTACAGAAGGTTAACCTTTCACTACCACACTACAGACGGTTAACCTTTCACTACCACACTACAGACGGTTAACCTTTCACTACCACACTACAGACGGTTAACCTTTCACTACCACACTACAGACGGTTAACCTTTCACTACCACACTACAGAAGGTTAACCTTTCACTACCACACTACAGACGGTTAACCTTTCACTACCACACTACAGACGGTTAACCTTTCACTACCACACTACAGACGGTTAACCTTTCACTACGACACTACAGACGGTTAACCTTTCACTACCACACTACAGAAGGTTAACCTTTCACTACCACACTACAGAAGGTTAACCTTTCACTACCACACTACAGACGGTTAACCTTTCACTACGACACTACAGACGGTTAACCTTTCACTACCACACTACAGAAGGTTAACCTTTCACTACCACACTACAGAAGGTTAACCTTTCACTACCACACTACAGAAGGTTAACCTTTCACTACCACACTACAGAAGGTTAACCTTTCACTACCACACTACAGAAGGTTAACCTTTCACTACCACACTACAGAAGGTTAACCTTTCACTACCACACTACAGAAGGTTAACCTTTCACTACCACACTACAGAAGATTAACCTTTCACTACCACACTACAGAAGGTTAACCTTTCACTACCACACTACAGAAGGTTAACCTTTCACTACCACACTACAGAAGGTTAACCTTTCACTACCACACTACAGAAGGTTAACCTTTCACTACCACACTACAGAATATTAACCTTTCACTACCACACTACAGAAGGTTAACCTTTCACTACCACACTACAGAAGGTTAACCTTTCACTACCACACTACAGATGGTTAACCTTTCACTACCACCCTACAGAAGGTTAACCTTTCACTACCACACTACAGACGGTTAACCTTTTACTACCACACTACAGATGGTTAACCTTTCACTACCACCCTACAGAAGGTTAACCTTTCACTACCACACTACAGACGGTTAACCTTTCACTACCACACTACAGACGGTTAACCTTTCACTACCACCCTACAGAAGGTTAACCTTTCACTACCACACTACAGACGGTTAACCTTTCACTACCACACTACAGAAGGTTAACCTTTCACTACCACACTACAGACGGTTAACCTTTCACTACCACACTACAGAAGGTTAACCTTTCACTACCACACTACAGATGGTTAACCTTTCACTACCACACTACAGAAGGTTAACCTTTCACTAACACACTACAGACGGTTAACCTTTCACTACCACACTACAGAAGGTTAACCTTTCACTACCACACTACAGAAGGTTAACCTTTCACTACCACACTACAGAAGGTTAACGCTTTCACTACCACACTACAGAAGGTTAACCTTTCACTACCACACTACAGAATATTAACCTTTCACTACCACACTACAGAAGGTTAACCTTTCACTACCACACTACAGAAGGTTAACCTTTCACTACCACACTACAGATGGTTAACCTTTCACTACCACCCTACAGAAGGTTAACCTTTCACTACCACACTACAGACGGTTAACCTTTTACTACCACACTACAGATGGTTAACCTTTCACTACCACCCTACAGAAGGTTAACCTTTCACTACCACACTACAGACGGTTAACCTTTCACTACCACACTACAGACGGTTAACCTTTCACTACCACCCTACAGAAGGTTAACCTTTCACTACCACACTACAGACGGTTAACCTTTCACTACCACACTACAGAAGGTTAACCTTTCACTACCACACTACAGACGGTTAACCTTTCACTACCACACTACAGAAGGTTAACCTTTCACTACCACACTACAGATGGTTAACCTTTCACTACCACACTACAGAAGGTTAACCTTTCACTAACACACTACAGACGGTTAACCTTTCACTACCACACTACAGAAGGTTAACCTTTCACTACCACACTACAGAAGGTTAACCTTTCACTACCACACTACAGAAGGTTAACCTTTCACTACCACACTACAGAAGGTTAACCTTTCACTAACACACTACAGACGGTTAACCTTTCACTACCACACTACAGAAGGTTAACCGTTCACTACCACACTACAGAAGGTTAACCTTTCACTACCACACTACAGAAGGTTAACCTTTCACTACCACACTACAGAAGGTTAACCTTTCACTACCACACTACAGAAGGTTAACCTTTCACTACCACACTACAGACGGTTAACCTTTTACTACCACACTACAGAAGGTTAACGCTTTCACTACCAAACTACAGAAGGTTAACCTTTCAATACCACACTACAGAAGGTTAACGCTTTCACTACCACACTACAGACGGTTAACCTTTCACTACCACACTACAGAAGGTTAACGCTTTCACTACCACACTACAGAAGGTTCACATTTCACTACCACACTACAGAGGGTTAACCCCTTCACTGCCACACCACAACGGGTTAACCCTTTCACTGCCACACGACAAAGGGTTAAAGCATGCCACGCTTTCTGCTGTTGGTGTCACATGACTCACTGAAAACACGTCGTATATATTCCGTTAAATACTGTATTATTGGCCGCCCTGGATCTCGAATGCTGAAACGACCTCATACATTAATAATAACATCACGGCATGTTGAGCACACGCGTGGGGGGGGGGGGGGGGGGGGGGGGCGTGTTTACAAAGGAACACAAAGCAGCTGACTACCCACAGAGAGAGGCACCGGCCGACGTACCAAATAAGTTTGTCTTGTTTGGTTTGGAACGTCGTCAGCGTCTCTCACTGCCGCTGCGGCCGGAGGGCAGCCTCGTTGATATGTGCCATCTGCTGACGTTTCGGAAACGGTTCCTCTCTTTGGACTCTTTTGAGGAGAAGTCCGACGGGACGACGGGGGAGGGGCCGCTCAGGTTACCGTCTGCCTGGCAGCGGGGGGGGGGGGGGGGCTGACGAGGACT
>NC_140178.1:106034084-106191584 GCF_963971535.1 Notolepis coatsorum | reverse complement strand
CTTAGAGGCATGGAGCTCTGGTCTTAGAGGCCTGGAGCTCTGGTCTTAGAGGCATGGAGCTCTGGTCTTAGAGGCCTGGAGCTCTGGTCTTAGAGGCCTGGAGCTCTGGTCTTAGAGGCATGGAGCTCTGGTCTTAGAGGCATGGAGCTCTGGTCTTAGAGGCATGGAGCTCTGGTCTTAGAGGCCTGGAGCTCTGGTCTTAGAGGCCTGGAGCTCTGGTCTTAGAGGCATGGAGCTCTGGTCTTAGAGGCAGGGAGCTCTGGTCTTAGAGGCCTGGAGCTCTGGTCTTAGAGGCATGGAGCTCTGGTCTTAGAGGCATGGAGCTCTGGTCTTAGAGGCATGGAGCTCGGGTCTTAGAGGCAGGGAGCTCTGGTCTTAGAGGCCTGGAGCTCTGGTCTTAGAGGCATGGAGCTCTGGTCTTAGAGGCCTGGAGCTCTGGTCTTAGAGGCAGGGAGCTCTGGTCTTAGAGGCATGGAGCTCTGGTCTTAGAGGCCTGGAGCTCTGGTCTTAGAGGCAGGGAGCTCTGGTCTTAGAGGCATGGAGCTCTGGTCTTAGAGGCCTGGAGCTCTGGTCTTAGAGGCATGGAGCTCTGGTCTTAGAGGCCTGGAGCTCTGGTCTTAGAGGCCTGGAGCTCTGGTCTTAGAGGCCTGGAGCTCTGGTCTTAGAGGCCTGGAGCTCTGGTCTTAGAGGCATGGAGCTCTGGTCTTAGAGGCATGGAGCTCTGGTCTTAGAGGCATGGAGCTCTGGTCTTAGAGGCCTGGAGCTCTGGTCTTAGAGGCCTGGAGCTCTGGTCTTAGAGGCATGGAGCTCTGGTCTTAGAGGCATGGAGCTCTGGTCTTAGAGGCCTGGAGCTCTGGTCTTAGAGGCAGGGAGCTCTGGTCTTAGAGGCATGGAGCTCTGGTCTTAGAGGCCTGGAGCTCTGGTCTTAGAGGCAGGGAGCTCTGGTCTTAGAGGCATGGAGCTCTGGTCTTAGAGGCCTGGAGCTCTGGTCTTAGAGGCATGGAGCTCTGGTCTTAGAGGCCTGGAGCTCTGGTCTTAGAGGCCTGGAGCTCTGGTCTTAGAGGCCTGGAGCTCTGGTCTTAGAGGCCTGGAGCTCTGGTCTTAGAGGCATGGAGCTCTGGTCTTAGAGGCATGGAGCTCTGGTCTTAGAGGCATGGAGCTCTGGTCTTAGAGGCCTGGAGCTCTGGTCTTAGAGGCCTGGAGCTCTGGTCTTAGAGGCATGGAGCTCTGGTCTTAGAGGCAGGGAGCTCTGGTCTTAGAGGCCTGGAGCTCTGGTCTTAGAGGCATGGAGCTCTGGTCTTAGAGGCATGGAGCTCTGGTCTTAGAGGCATGGAGCTCGGGTCTTAGAGGCAGGGAGCTCTGGTCTTAGAGGCCTGGAGCTCTGGTCTTAGAGGCATGGAGCTCTGGTCTTAGAGGCCTGGAGCTCTGGTCTTAGAGGCAGGGAGCTCTGGTCTTAGAGGCATGGAGCTCTGGTCTTAGAGGCCTGGAGCTCTGGTCTTAGAGGCAGGGAGCTCTGGTCTTAGAGGCATGGAGCTCTGGTCTTAGAGGCCTGGAGCTCTGGTCTTAGAGGCATGGAGCTCTGGTCTTAGAGGCCTGGAGCTCTGGTCTTAGAGGCCTGGAGCTCTGGTCTTAGAGGCCTGGAGCTCTGGTCTTAGAGGCCTGGAGCTCTGGTCTTAGAGGCATGGAGCTCTGGTCTTAGAGGCATGGAGCTCTGGTCTTAGAGGCATGGAGCTCTGGTCTTAGAGGCCTGGAGCTCTGGTCTTAGAGGCCTGGAGCTCTGGTCTTAGAGGCATGGAGCTCTGGTCTTAGAGGCATGGAGCTCTGGTCTTAGAGGCCTGGAGCTCTGGTCTTAGAGGCAGGGAGCTCTGGTCTTAGAGGCATGGAGCTCTGGTCTTAGAGGCCTGGAGCTCTGGTCTTAGAGGCAGGGAGCTCTGGTCTTAGAGGCATGGAGCTCTGGTCTTAGAGGCCTGGAGCTCTGGTCTTAGAGGCATGGAGCTCTGGTCTTAGAGGCCTGGAGCTCTGGTCTTAGAGGCCTGGAGCTCTGGTCTTAGAGGCCTGGAGCTCTGGTCTTAGAGGCCTGGAGCTCTGGTCTTAGAGGCATGGAGCTCTGGTCTTAGAGGCATGGAGCTCTGGTCTTAGAGGCATGGAGCTCTGGTCTTAGAGGCCTGGAGCTCTGGTCTTAGAGGCCTGGAGCTCTGGTCTTAGAGGCATGGAGCTCTGGTCTTAGAGGTTGACCAGATAAGCGGTTCTCTGTCAACACACCTCTGTCAAAAGGATATATATAAATGGTAAAATTATATATCTCTTTTATCCAAAGGGCTTTACAATTTGTTCCTCACATTTTTACCCATTCACTCCCCAACGGCGGGGGGTGACCAGACAAGGTGCCGACCTGCTCATCGGGAGCAGTTAGGGGGTTAAGCGTCTCGCTCAAGGACACGTCGACACGTTGGCCGGGAATTAGGGGTGCACCGATGTATCGGTCGGGTATCGGTATCGGCCGATAAGTGCCTTGTTGACTGCAATCGGCCTATCGGCCGATAAGCTCGAATGTGCCGATGACAGTAGCCGATAAATTCAGTCCGTCCTGCACAACGGCGCCGCCCCCAGTCCCACACACACACACACACACACACACACACAAGCTACTGCATCAAAGTTACTACTAAATATTCAACATTCTCTTTTGAGACTCCGCTTCAGACTCTTATCATTTGGCACTAAAAGCTAAACATTGTCACCGATATGGCTGTCCGCAACATGTCATTAATTGTGTACGCGAGGTGGTCGCTCAGTGACTACGTTAACATGAGCTAGGTTAGCTAGCATGAGCTACCGGGAGGTGGAAGACTAATGTTACTGGTGAAAATGTGATTTACGTTGGAATACTCCTTTGCCAACTTGCTGTACTTTGCTTGCAGGTCTGCAGCCATTATTGCTGGATTATGAATAGCCCCAACTTTAGCCAAGGTAACGTTATGGCTAAACCTTTAACGTTAGTTAACGCTAGCTTTCGGTTAGCTGTTCAATGCTATTAATAACACAACCAAGCGAACCCATCACAGCTCCCCGTCAACACCCCTCTCTCGGGAAGATGGCATTTAAGAAAGTATCTGCTGTTAAAATGACACAAACATTCGTTTTGTGGCATTAAACGTTATATAGTTAGTGTTACACGTTCAATAACATCAGCATATTATTTACCCGAAGATAGCAAGTAAGCAAGGCATTACTCCGTTCATAGCTCAGTTCCATTCCGTTGCTCATTCCATACCCAACTACCCATTCTGCAATCTGTTAATAAAGTTTTCAACCAGACAAATGTATAGAAAGGCTGTTTTATTATGAATGAATGAATGAATGAATGAATGAATGAATGAATGAATGAATGAATGAATGAATGAATGAATGAATGAATGAATGAATGAAAACTTTATTTAACAGATTGCAGAATGGGTACAATACAGTACGGCTCAATACATACAATTGTTAAGGGGATGCAGACCTGAGAAAGACGTTTGTCTTGTTTCCATCAGGGTCCCCCATTTTCAATTCATATAGACATTTATGACATACACAACATACATGACATTTATGGCATAGGGACATATAGGTATTTAGTACTGATACATTTGTGACATAAACGGTATTCAAATATACAGTACTGTTACCCCTAGATCCTGACAGAGTATATACATATGATGGGGAGGGGACTGTACATTAGGAGGGGGTGGGTGGGTGGGAGAGAAATATACATACGGCGGGGAGGGAATATATACATGCGGTGGGGAGGAGACTGTCTATTAGGAGGTGGTGGGGGTTTTGGGCATTTACGGTGGCCAGTTTCGAATTGCAGCCTCCCGTAGGTGCTCTTTAAGAGCGGTTTTGAATGTGGGCAGGGATTCACATTCCTTTACAGCTTTGGGTAGGGCATTCCACATTGTTGTGGCATAATTGCGAAACGTGTTTAGTCCCTTGTTTGAGCCGAATCTGGGTTTAACATGATTTGTTGAGCTTCCTCTGGTGTAGTGGTTGTGGTATTCACTGACCTTTGGGAAGTATTTTGACATGTACATGGGCACCCCGGTCGTATAGTGTATCTTGTAGACCAGGCCCATTGCAAGTTGCTGTACTCTGTCGTCTACTCTAAGCCATCCTAGGTTGTCAAAGTGGGCAGGGGTGAGGTGGGTTCTGGGGTTCAGGTCAAGTAGTAGTCTGACCAGTTTGTTCTGTGATGTTTGTAATTTTGTTTTAAGCGCCTTTGAGGTGCTTTGGTACCATGAGGTGCACGCATAGTCATAGTACCCTTGAATGAGTGCTCCTGCCAGAGTCTTCAGGTATTCTTGTTTACCAGAGAGGAGATCCGGTACAAGAATCTAGTTCGTTGGTTGACTTTTTTTATTACATTGGATGCCATTTTGTCACAGGAAATATTTGCCTCTAGGATGGAACCCAGGTAGGTAATTTCGTCTTTCCTTGTGACAATATTGTCACCCACTGTAACTGAGAAGCCGTCGGTCTTGCTGAGTTTGTTATTTGAACCGAAGAGAATGGACTCTGTTTTGCCCATGTGTAATGATAGTTTGTTATCAGCGAGCCATATGCAGATTTTGCCTAGTTCCGAGCTGAGGGTTTTTTCAACCTGCAACTTGTTCTTGTCAGAGACCAGCAGGGCTGAGTCGTCCGCAAACAGGAACAAGTTGCAGTCACAGGCTGACGACATGTCATTTGCATAAATTAGGAAGAGTAGCGGTCCTAGTATGCTTCCTTGTGGAACACCACAGCTCACTGTGAGGGGGGGGGGATAGAGTACCGTTTACCTCTACCATCTGTTCTCTCCCCTCCAGGTAGGATTGCATCCAGCTCACTGATAAGATATCAAAACCAATTGCTTTTAGCTTGTCCATCAGAATGGAGTGATTGACAGTGTCGAAGGCCTTTTGTAGGTCCAGCATGACCATGCCGCAGTATTTGCCCGCGTCCACCTCTTGTTTGATGTGGTCGTTCAAATAGAGGAGGCATGTGTCAGTGGAGTGGGACGTTCTGAAGCCAGATTGGAATTCGTAGATTAGATTTTTTTCCGCCAGGTACTTTTCGACCTGTTCGTAGACTATTTTCTCCATGACTTTCGAGATGGAGGTAAGAATAGAAACAGGGCGGTAGTTGCCTGGGTCTAATTTGCTGCCCTTTTTGTGCAGAGGGGTCACTCTCGCAATTTTGAAGTCCTTGGGGACGTGCCCCTGTTTTATAGAGAGGTTTATTATGTGTGTGATGACTGGGGTGATGGCGGCTGCTGCGTCTCTGAGGAATTTGGAGGGGATGTTGTCATGGCCAGTGGCCTTGTTAGGTTGGAGGGCGCTCAATTTTTTGAGTACCTCATCGGTTGTTACCATTTCAAGTTTGAAGTCGTCTTTGTGGACCCCTAGGTTTTTGTAGTATGCTACTATGTGTTCTAACCCATAATGCCCTGTTGCAGTAAAATCATTGTGTCTCGTTTGGTCATCCTGTGGACTCTGGAGCGCTGGTCGGCGGGCAGCTAACGTATTAGCTTGTTGTGGTTCTCGCAAGCAGATCAATGGCGGCATGCCCGGAAGTAGAAAATGAATAAACGCTTGCCGATTGGTGGTAAGAACAGCAGGAGGTGGGTGTTAGTGGTGTGACGTAATTGGCAGAATCGACTGTCAATCAAAATGGTTCTATTGCATTGGTTTGAGAGCTCTGGTTGAGAGAATAGTATCCATCTGCAGGCCGCCAGACGATACTGGGAGAGGGATAGTGCTACATGGCATGGTGGAATTAATACCATAAACATATTTCTTGATGTTTCCTTTTTTTAAGTAAGTAAAGAGGCCTACAAATACAAACATATACATACAAATATACAGTAGTTTCATTAAAAAAAAATACAAAAAAAAATATGAAAAGAAAAATATATAAAAAAAAATTACAAATACTTATATTTTGCCACAAATATTGGTATCGGTATCGGCCGATTGTGTTAGTTGAACAATCGGTATCGGTATCGGTGGCCAATTTTCATATCGGTGCATCCCTACCGGGAATCGAACCGGGAACCTCCGGATTATCAGACGACTGCTCTGTGCCTCCCGAACCACTGTCACCCACGCGGTGGAATAGAGTTTATTTGGGGAATGGGGCTCTTGTCCTTTCATCATCTATATAACCCAAATGTAATTTGAAAAGGAAGTCGAAGTAATTAGCCGAATAAACAAACACCCCCGATTCGTGCTAATTACAGACTCGCCCTCGCCGTATCATGGGATGGAGACGAGGACACAGGGGGACGGGGTAGCGAGACAGCCCGTGTTTTAAGGTGAGACGGCACCCCAGAAAATACCTTTTTGCTTTTTTTCCTCAACGATATTGAGATTTTGTTATATTTTGCTTCCTTAACATGTCTTATTTCAAACTAGTGGCAATAAAATATCAAAAACACACAATTAGTTGTTTATTTTACTTCATTTTGTCTGATTGTGTCCATAGATCACAATTAAAATACAAAACGTTGAGGTTGTTTTCTCAAAAACAAGTTTTTATGCATTTTACTTACACATAAAACTCCATTGGAACTCCATTTCCCTAGTACCTACACACATCAAACTTTACACATTTCTTCCTATCCATATCCTGCTTCTAATTACAAAAGGGGTTGTTGATATATCATTCACAGCTGGGTTTATAGTACATTTTATATATATATATTATATTTATAGGACATAGCAATCCCTTCTGTTCTGTAAAAAGTTTTTTTTTTAATGTATCAACTAAATGAAACCAAGTTTTTGAATCTGGCATTATCCATGTTGGTGATGCAAGACTTGGTGATACATGCAAATGTGTGCATATTTAACGAGGAAGTGCCTCATTTGCATAATATATCAACATAAAATTCTGAAAACTTTTTATCTTTATCATTTTATCTTTTTTTTTTCCACTTTTTCTCCCATTTTTCTATTTTTCTCCCATCCCAATTTTCGTATCATCCAATTCAACCCTCCCCTGTCTTTTGAACGCTGTTTCATGCCTCCCACAAGCCGGCTGCAATGTGGACTAAGTCATACATAGCACGAGTCCCCTCCGATACTCGAGGTAACAGCAGTCGCATCTTTCCACCTGCGCGGCGCGATCTTTCAGCGTCAGGGGTCTGGGCTTTGGAGGGACGCCGCCCCAGTCGCTTCCTGATTCTACTGCGCAGGCGCACCAACCAACCTGTAGGAGTCGCTGTCCACAACGCCCGATCCCCACCCATCAGTTTTCCCTCCCCCTGATACTGCCAATGTGTATTAGTACGGACGACCAGCTAAACTGAAAGCAATGTGGAGAGCTGGGCTCGAACAGGGAGGCGTATTCGTGGTGAGCGCCTTGCCCACTGCACCACGTAGCCGCCCGCAATACATTTTTTCTTAGTTTTTATGTACATAACAAACTGGTAAAGTTTCATAGTGATATCTATTAAAATATGAATTTTTGCCTATTAGGGGGTACTGTCTCGCCTTAAACAAAGGAAGACTTGGGGGAGGCTGAGGCGCTCGCCTCTAACGCAGGAGACGCTGGGTTCGAGCCCAGCTCTCGGCGTTGCTACCGGCTGGCCGGTCGTTCATACTAACACAATTGGCAAGTGTTAGAGGGTGGGAAAGCCGGTGGGTGGGGATTTGACGTTGTGGACAGCGACTCCTACAGGTCGGTTTGGTGGCGCCGGTGCGACGGAAACAGGAAGTAGCGGGGGCAGCGTGAGCCTCCCAGGCGTTACTCCTCGCCACTGAGAACTGACTACCCAGGGCCCCCAGGCTGGGGGAGGGACATCAGAGAGTCTGCACAAAATTACTTTAACCCTTTCACTGCCACACGACAGAAGGTCAGCCCTTTACTATCACACAACCGACGGCGATGCTCCATCATTAGCATCATTAGCTCCGCAAATGCGGAGCTAATGATGCTAATGATGGAGCATCGCCGTCGGTTGTGTGATAGTAAAGGGCTAACCTTCTGTATTGTCACAGTGAAAGGGTTAACCGGCTGCCGTGTGGCAGTGAAAGGGTTAAAGGGTTTTTACTGAAAGATGTGTGTATACAAGTCGTGACGGGGGAGGGGGCTGGGGGGGGGGGGGGGAGAGACACATCAAGTGCATGGGACCCAGAATCTCTTGCTACGCCCCTGCTCATGATAGGCTATATTACTGAATGGCAATAGCCCGGCGTTTTGTCATAGCGTATATAGCAGTGGTTCTCAAACTAACTATTGGGGTCGCGCATATAGGTGGAAAGTAAAAGAAAAAAAGTTGAAAAAAAAGTAAAGATTTTTTTTTAATATTCGTTTTATAAATGTGTATTGATAACATAGTGCTGTAATAAAATTTTCGAATAAATATGCACGATCAAGTTCAACAACGTGTGCTTTTATTTTGATATTCCTTAATTCCACGTTGAAATTACGCGACAATACATTAAGTGTGGGGTCCCCAAAATAAATTCCTAAATAAAATGGGGTCACGGTATGAAAGAGTTTGAGAACCCCTGCGTGGCGTATAAAGCATATTGCATAAAGGGGTTATTATTATACGAGGGGAGAGAGAGGCAGTGCAACGTTTGCCATGGGAACTGTTGGGTTCACCTTTCACAGCTGCAGGTAGAGCAGGTTTACAAGGTAGACTCAGTTTACAAGGCTCTGGCTCTGGTTATTAAGGCACACAGGTCAAGAGAAGAGTGACTGACAACCCAAGTATAGCCTATGATGAGATGGTACCTTATCTATTTAAGAGGAATCTCTATATAGGCTTAATATCTTTTAACCCTTCTGCCACACTATACAGAAGGGTTGTGAAAGGGTTAACCGCATTTGTCGTGTGGCAGTGAAAGGGTTAAACCTATTATAACCCCTATACACTTTACAAAAAGCAACCCTTTGACGGACAGGCTCAAATGAGACAAAGTGACACACACACACACACACACACAAGCACACACACACACACACACACAATCACACACACACACACACGCATACACACACACACATGACACACACACAAGCACACACACACACACACACAATCACACACACACACACACACGCACACACACACACACACACACACACACACACACACACACACACACACACACACACACACACACACACACGCACACACACACCCACACACACACACAACAAGCACACACACAAGCACACACACACACACACACACACACACACACACACACAAACACTCACTCACACACCCACACACACACACACACACACACACACACACACACAATCACACATACACACACAGGCACAACAACTCTAATGAAAACATATCTAATATAATTCACATTGTGTTTTCCTCCGTGGGTCTCTCTCTCACCTTCTCGCCGGGGTATCTGCCGTATCGAGGCGTCTCTGATGGCACCAGCCCACCGCTCCGCTTCTTGGAGGTTCTCGAGAGGGTCCCGGTCGACCCGCGCCACCCGAAAGCACTGTTCCACCTTCTGCCGGGCCGTGCCGGCGCTCATCCAGCGCCTCCTGAACGGGTAGAAATAGGCGGTGAAGTAAGCCGCGCCATCCTCCTCATCATCCTCCCCTCCCCGGTGCGCCCGGCAGCCGATACAATCGGTCAAGTTAAACGCCACCTTAGTCCGCCCGGGCGAGGCGGAGATCTTCTGGAAAGTGAGGGCACTTTCCGACAAGCTCACCGAATACCGGACCCGGTCGCTGCTGCTGCCCGTGCCCGTGAATTCTCCGTACAGCAGCGCACCCACCACGACCCCGTTTCGCTGGCGGGATAGGTCCGGTTCAGCCGCGGTGGCATCTTTCTCCATCCCGTATACAGAGAGAGAGAGTGCGCAGAGATCCGCAGACCAGTGTGCGGAGGATGATGCTGGTGGTGCGGTGATGGAGCTGGCTGCTCCGGCGTCGGGAGGAGGAGGACTGACCACAGCTGCTCTCCCGGTTCAGAGTCTCTCCCTAGTGACCGAAAGGGGAATTGACGGAGCTATAGGCTGCTGGCCTTAGTACCACTATACCGTCACACCCTTGTTGGTTTGACGTTCCAAAATAATAACTTTCATGAAGCACATTCTTGAGAGAATAAAACATTTTTGACCAAATTAAAATATTTGAATTGAATTAAATCTTTATTTAAATCTTAGTCAATTGTTTAAATACATAAGAGAAAAAATATATATATTTTTTAAATAAAAACAAACAAAATAGTTAAAACAAATAAACAATATTAACTTAAGTTAACATGTCTGAAAATGTGTAGGAAGAAGTATACCCTTTTTATACACACAGAGTATACACGCATTTAACCCATTACAGCGGCACGGTGGTGTAGTGGTTAACACTGTCGCCTCAGAAGGTCCAGGGTTCGATTCCCGCTTGGGGACCAGGTTTCCATGATGCCAGGTACCCAGGTGGGGTATCTCCCAGGCCTTTCTGTGTGGAGTTTGCATGTTCTCCCTGTGCTCGCAAGGGTTTCCCCCCCGATAAGATAAACCCAATGGAAAAACATGCACAACAACAGATAGCTAACGCTGTGGTGTCCTTGACAAAGACGGACAGGAGCACTTGGATTGGTCCCCGGGGCGCGGCTCACGTTGATGCCCTATCTGCTCCCGGCTGCCCATGGGGGGAAGGACGACGGGATGGGTCAAGACTCCCCGAGAACAACACCGATTTATGTAAAGTGGATTAGTCATGTGGAAATTAAAACGGAACATTGTAATATTTATTAATATGTGACTGGAATATTTAAAGAAAAACGTTGAATAAAAGTGAACGATTCAGGCTATTATAATCATAGGATAAAAAAAAGTTTTATTGAAAAAACAAATGATACAACATCAGACACCATAGATTTCACAGATCAACCAAAAAACGGAGAACTAACGGAGAACTAACGGTAGCATAACTCGAGAACTAGCCTAGGAATGTCTGACTCTTAACTTAACCACTTAAACGTATAACGTATGACTACCACGCCATACCTAATGTATACTGCACCTGTGTATACTGTATACTTACTTACTCATAGTATATATTTCGATTATAGTGTCTATTGTAACCATATTTATTGTAATGCATAATATAATTGATAATAATAATAATAATAATAATTCATATTATTATTTATATAGCACCTTTCATACATGGATTGCAGCTCAAAGTGCTTCACAGCAAACTCGAAAGTCATGGAAAAAATAGTATACGAACAGGTCGAAAAGTACAGTGCGGAAAAAAAATCGAATCTATACGAATTCCAATCTGGCTTCAGAACATCCCACTCCACTGACACATGCCTTCTCTATTTGAATGACCACATCAAACAAGAGGTGGACGCGGGCAAATACTGCGGCATGGTCATGCTGGACCTACAAAAGGCCTTCGACACTGTCAATCACTCCATTCTGATTGACAAGCTAAAAGCAATTGGTTTTGATAGTCTATCAGTGAGCTGGATGCAATCGGAGGGGAGAGAATAGATGGTGGAGGTAAATGGTACTCTATCCCCCCCCTCCCAGTGAGCTGTGGTGTTCCACAAGGAAGCATACTAGGACCGTTACTGTTCCTAATTTATGCAAATGACATGTCGTCAGCTTGTGACTGCAACTTGTTCCTGTTCGCGGACGACTCTGTCTCCTGTCTCTGACAGGAACAAGTTACAGGTTGAAAAAACCCTCAGCTCGGAACTCGGCAGAATCTGCACCTGGCTCGCTGATAACAAACTATCATTACACATGGGCAAAACAGATTCCATTCTCTTCGGTTCAAAAAACAAACTCAGCAAGACCGACAGCTTCTCAGTTACAGTGGGTGACAATATTGTCACAAGGAAAGAAGATATTACCTACCTAGGTTCCATCCTAGAGGCAAATCTTTCCTGTGACAAAATGGCATCCAATGTAATCAAAAAAGTCAACCAACGAACTCGATTCTTGTACCGGATCTCCTCACTGGTAAACAAGAATACCCTGAAGACTCTGGCAGGAGCACTCATTCAAGGGTACTACGACTATGCTTGCACCTCATGGTACCAAAGCACCTCAAAGGCGCTAAAAACAAAATTACAAACATCACAAAACAAACTGGTCAGACTACTGCTTGACCTTACTACTAGAACCCACCTCACCCCTGCCCACTTTGACTACCTAGGATGGCTTAGAGTATACGGCAGAGTACAGCAACTTGCAATGGGCCTGGTCTACAAGATACACTACACCACTAAGGTACATATGCGGCGGGTGAGCTGGACATTAGGGTAGGCTATAGATGGGATAACATTGTTCCTTTTTCTTTTTTGCTTGCACGCAAACGGTGCACGCAAACAGTGCTGTCCAGGTTCTGATTTCATACAATACACACACCCACTAGGCTACTACAGCGAGCCCCACTCATTTCATATAGTGCAAATTAATTGTTCAAATGAAGGCATCCAATTTGATTAACCATTGTCTTACCTTAATGCAACAAAAAAAAAATGCGACGTTTCGCGCATCAATGATCTTTTCTGGTTTAAGTTTGTCTGTGAGATCACTTTCATTGTGAAGCGGACTCAGAGTTGACTGTCTCTCCTGGCGCATATTGTTGTTCTTCTTAGCCAGTTTCGGATGCGCCTCATTGGGAAAGACCGTTCACAAGTTGCGGTGCCGACGGCAATGAAGGAAACGTTTTCCGTAATTTGGATCTCATCATGCTTTGAAAACAATGTACATAGTAGCTCTAAAAAGTTTCCACGGTTTGATTAACTCTGACTCATGCCCTCGTAGAGCAAGCCCTTGGCCTCAGGTGATCCGTGTTATGCCCAGGCGGCATGTAACTTGGAATGGAGTTGCAGGTCTTGGCAGCTCTCACGGAGAGGGCTGATTTGCTAAATGTACTTGTCCTTAATGGAACAGCCAAGTCACCCGGTACAACAGTTCTGGTGAACCTGGAGGTGAAAAATCAGAAAGTGGGGGTGGGGCTAGACCATGGAGGATTTTGAAGACCAGACTGGCATCGGTTAGTTTGATGCGGCGTGATTGGTTACTGCCTGCAGTCTGGAATATTAAACGGCCACCACACCTACTGCCATTGACACCTTGGTTGGCCGACCCTTGCGTATTGTCACCACCGGGCTGCAGCAGCCCACACACACACAATATCGTAGCCTAGGTGTGAGGTTTGGTCCGCTCCCCACCCACTCGCTCCGTTCCTTTAAGGTATTTTGTTAATTAATTGCATTCCCCACCACACGCTCCGTTCCTGTAAGATGCCGTGTTGATTGGTGCTCTCCCCACCACACGCTTCTGGAGCAATGATCAATTTCATCCCACAGCTGTCACAGCTTGTCATCAGCACCCTCTGGCTTTATAGACCCTGGTTCCCCTAATATCGATGTTGGATCGTTTTGAATATTCCCTGCATTTGCCTGTTCTTTCCCGTCGCTGTTCCCTGTCTGTTTCTTCCCAGGACTTTCGTGAAGTATCCCTGTGGAGAAACCTGATTCCCCGTACGAAGCTGCGCCTCGTTTATCTGCCCGCTTTACGCGTTGCGCTCTGGTGAGTTTTTGGAAACAGTTCTTTTTGGATCACCAGTTTTTTGTGTGTTTGTGAAACACCGAAGAGATCCCGTTTTTGTTATACTGTTCTCACCTATTTTTTGTTGTTGGATTTACACTTTGGATTACCGTATTGTTTTTTCTCTGGACTCTGCTAACTGTGTGTATCACACCGAAGATCAAGTCACTTGGATATTTATTTGGATCAGTCACCTCTCTGTTTCTGTGTGCGCTGGCTAACTGGGATTTCTCTCTCTCTTCCCGTTTCCACCTGGAGTGAGCTGGGAGGATCTGCAGAGCGGCTTCAGACGTCACAAGCTAATTCCCACCACCACCTACTGGGAGAATCTGCAGAGCCGCAACCATCTTCACATGCCAGATTCCCCGTTTGTTCTGTTCTCCACCTAATTCAATCTTGTGACTCTGAGAATAAATACGCCCTTGTTTTTGGCTCACTCTGAAACAACTCTCTCTGTGCCGTTGCGCTTATGGTCGGTTACAAACCCTAACATTACGATCCAACCATGACGACCCCAGCCGACACAGAGAGAGTCAGAACAGCATTGGCAGTCCAGATAGAGTTAACCAAGGAACACAGCCAACAGCTAGACAGGGCTGCGGCTGCTGTACAGGAACTCCGAGAGCAGGTCCTGCCTATTCAGGGGTCCCTGGGCGCTCTGGCTAGCCAGCAGTCTAGTATTCTCCTCCACTTACACACGCTGAGTGAAACCGTTAACACCTTGCTTGTAACCCCACTTCCTTCAGGAGCCTTGGCCGGAGCATCACCCGCAGCCCTGGCAGGCCCCGCGCCTCCCGATCCCACACCTCGGGAGCCCCGTCTCTCCGAACCACGGCTGTTCGACGGTAACTTCGAGGATTGTGCCACATTCATCATGCAATGTGAGTTGGTTTTTCGTCATCAATCCAGTCGTTTCACTTCAAGGGGAGCCCGAGTGGCTTACATGACTAACTTGCTCTCAGGCCGGGCAGCCCAGTGGGTCACTGCCTCCTGGGCAATGGAGGCAGACTTCTGTTTCTCCTACCCAGACTTCGTGGCTGAGCTCCGCAGGGTTTTCCACCACCCAGCCCGTGGCCAGGACCCTGGAGCCCGGTTGGGTACCTTCCGGCAGGGCAGTGGCGGGGTTACCGACTACGTGCTGGAGTTCAGACTGGCGGCTACGGAGAGCGGTTGGAACGATCAAGCACTTCGTCTTACCTTCATGAGGGGGCTCAACGACGCAGTCAGGGACCAGCTCGCGACCCGTGAGGAACCTGAGTCCCTCGAGGACCTGTTCAGCCTCGCCATTCGCATCGACGGACGCCTCCAGGAGAGAAGACGTGAGAGAACCCGACAGGGACCTCCAGAGGTACTCCGGACCCCCCTTACTCGTGACGGTACTGCTGGTCGCCCTGCTCCCAACACGACTGGTGGCTCTTTTCCCTCCCGTTCGGTGCCCGAGGAGGAACCCATGCAGCTGGGACGTTCTCATCTTAGCCAAGCTGAACGGGAGGCGAGGTTCAGGTCCGGCCTTTGCCTCTACTGCGGTCGGGAGGGACACCGTATCGCCAACTGCCCCACCCGGCCAAAAGACCAGGCTCGCCGGGACCCCGGGAGATCCTGGTGAGCCGTTTTTCTCGTTCCCAGAGCCGTGCACCACCTGGCCATCTGATGAGCGTCACCCTGGCCTGGGCGGACCAACGGGCCACGGTGGAGGCACTCATTGACTCGGGGGCTGACGAGAGTTTCCTAGACTTCGAGTTTGCTACCCGGGCCAACATTCCACTTGAGGACCTAGTGAGGCCATTGGAGGTATTCGCATTGGACCAACACCGCCTGGCTGACATCACTCAACGCACCTGCCCTGTCCTGCTCACCATTGCTGGTAACCACGTTGAGAGACTCCAGTTCCTTATCACCAGATCCCCTCTTGTCCCAGTAGTCCTGGGTCGGCCCTGGCTCGCGCTGCACGAGCCCCACATCGCCTGGTCCTCCGGTACCATCAAGGGTTGGAGCTCCTCCTGTCATGCCCAGTGTCTTCAGGCGGCGTCCTGTCCCCCGCCCCGGAGATCCGTTGGTGAGCCGCCTCCGGACCTCTCGACCATACCCCCCGAGTACCACGACCTCATGGAGGTTTTCAGTAAGTCCAGGGCTCAGGCCCTTCCGCCTCACCGGCCTTACGACTGTGCCATCGACCTCCGCTCAGGGGCTCCCCTTCCCGGCAGCGTGTAACTGTTCCGCAACAGTAAGTGACTTCCGGGGTAGGCCTGATTGGCCCCGACAAGGCACGTGACGCGCAACTTTCTCTGCCGCGCGGCACGCTCCGCGGAGCCGAGCGGCAGAGCTTACGGAATTACGTAACCGTCCAAATACGCCATGACTCTCATTCGGCGCTATAGCTCACCTGGCAGAGCAGCGGTCCTGCGATCCTGCGGTCCGTTGTTGGTGAGTTCGAATCCCTTCAAAACTTTTTTTTTTAACGTGATTTTTTTTTTTAACGTGTATTCTTTCGCCGGTTAAGGTTAGGCATGGTTAAGGTTAAGGTTAAGGTTAGGCATTGTTTCGGAGTTGGTTATGGTTAGAACGGTTAAGTTTAGGCGCTGTTAAGGAGCTGGTTAAGGTTAGAGTTTGTCTTAGAGAATGGCAATATTCTTTCTATCATGGTTAAGGTTAAGGTTAAGGTTAGGCATTGTTTCGGAGTTGGTTAAGGTTAGAACGGTTAAGTTTAGGCGCTGTTAAGGAGCTGGTTAAGGTTAGAGTTTGTGTTAGAGAATGGCAATAGACAGCCTATTTCCGCGCGACAGCTCTCAGCAGCCTCGTTGCGCGTCCTGAGTTTGCCGCGTCACGTGCCTGTCGGGGCCAATCAGGCCTACCCCGGAAGTCACTTACTGTTGCGGAACAGGTACACGCTTCCCGGCAGCCGCCTCTACAGTCTGACCGTCCCGGAGAAGGCAGCGATGGATCTATACATCTCTGAGTCCTTGGAAGCAGGACTCATTCGGCTTTCCTCCTCTCCTGTGGCGGCCGGTTTCTTCTTTGTTGGGAAGAAGGACGGAGACCTTCGACCCTGCATCGACTATCGCCAGCTCAACGAGATCACCATTAAGAACAAGTATCCTCTACCTCTCATGAACTCCACCTTCGAGCCTCTCACCCAGGCTACCGTCTTTACCAAGCTGGACCTCCGGAGTGCCTACCATCTAGTCCGTATCCGAGAGGGCGATGAGTGGAAGACCGCCTTCAAGACTCCCAGGGGCCACTACGAGTACCTGGTGATGCCGTTCGGCCTCACCAACGCTCCGGCGGTATTCCAGGCGCTCATGAACGACGTCCTTCGTGACATGCTGGAGGAGTTTGTGGTAGTATACCTAGACGACATCCTCATCTTCTCCAAGACCCTCGAGGAACACATCCAGCATGTCCGCCATGTGCTGGAGCGCCTCCTCCACAATCGGCTCTTCGTCAAGGCGGAGAAGTGCCGATTCCACTCCGACTCCGTCGATTACCTGGGCTTCATCGTGGAGAAGGGCTTGACCCGAGCTGATCCTCGCAAGATCCAGGCCGTGGAGGAATGGCCGGAACCCACCTCTCGGAAGGAGTTACAGAGCTTCCTCGGGTTCGTCAACTTCTACCGAAGGTTCATCCGGAACTACAGTCAAGTGGCGGAACCGCTTACCATACTGACCTCTCCCGCCCTGCCGTTCGACTGGTCCCCAGCGGCGTGTGCTGCGTTCCGCTCCCTCAAGAAGAGGTTCACTTCCGCCCCGATCTTGCTCCATCCAGACCCCAAGAGACAGTTCATCGTTGAGGTGGACGCCTCGGATACTGGACTGGGAGCTATCTTATCCCAGCGGTCGGCAACGGACCAGAAGGTACATCCGTGCGCCTTCTACTCGCGTCGGTTCCTCCCTGCCGAGAGGAACTATGACATCGGCAATCGGGAGCTGCTGGCGGTTGTGGCTGCCTTGGAGGAGTGGCGTCATTGGCTAGAGGGGGCCGAGGAGCCGTTTACCATTTGGACGGACCACAAGAACCTGACGTACATCCGTGCTTCCAAGCGCCTCAATGGCCGGCAGGCAAGATGGGCCAGCTTCCTCAGCCGGTTCGACTTCTCGCTGACGTTTCGCCCTGGTTCCCGCAACACGAAGGCCGACTCCCTGTCCCGGTTACACTCCAAGGGGGCTCCAACCACTGAGGACCCGACTCCCAGAGGCCAGGGTGGTAGGAGTCGTCACCTTGGGCATCGAGGGGGTGGTAAGGCGTGCCCTACGCTTCTATCGCGCTCCAGGCAATGTACCGGTTCATCGTCTCTTCGTCCCCGACTCGGCCCGGTCCCGGGTCCTCCAGTGGGGCCATACCAGCCGGTTCGCCTGCCACCCGGGCGTTCATCGCACGTTCTCCTTCCTGGCTTGTCGATTCTGGTGGCCCACCATGAGGAACGACGTCAAGGAGTTCGTACTGGCCTGCGCAGTCTGCGCCCGCAGCAAGGCCTCCCACCAGGCACCCTCCGGGCTACTACAGCCGCTTCCCATTCCGAGCCGTCCTTGGTCACATGTGGCGCTGGACTTCGTCACGGGTCTTCCCTCCTCCCAGGGGAACACGTGCCTTCTGACCGTGGTGGATCGGTTCAGCAAGGGGGTTCACCTCGTGGCCCTTCCCAAACTTCCCTCGGCGGCCGAGACGGGAAGTTTCGCCACGTGTTTCGCCTCCATGGTTTTCCCCAGGAAGTCGTCTCGGACCGGGGGCCCCAGTTCACTTCCCAGGTATGGCGGGCTTTTTGCAAGGGATTGGGGGCAACGGTCAGTCTTTCCTCTGGTTATCATCCCCAGACTAACGGACAAACGGAGAGGATGAACCAGAGCGTGGAGTCTGCTCTTCGGTGTGTGGCTGCCGAGAGACCAGCTTCTTGGAGCCGTTTCCTTCCCTGGGTCGAGTACTCCATCAACTCCATGGTCAGTTCCGCCACCGGCCTCTCACCCTTTGAGGTATCCCTGGGCTACCAACCCCCTCTTTTCCCTGCACAGGAGACGGAGGTGGCAGTTCCCTCCGTACAGGACCACCTCGACCGGTGCCGTCGGGTCTGGGAGATCGCCAGGACCGCGCTGCTCCGGTCGTCAGAGCGCGCCTGTCGTGGGGCTGACCGGCACCGGGTTCCTGCGCCGACGTACCACCCTGGGCAGAGGGTGTGGCTTTCCGCGAGGGACCTCCCACTTCGGTCCTCGGCCAAGAAACTTAACCCCTGGTTCGTCGGACCTTTCGAGGTTCTGAAGGTACTCAGTCCGGCGGCGGTGCGTCTTAAGCTTCCTGCGTCCATGCACATTCACCCCGTTTTCCATGTGTCCCGGGTTAAGCCTGTCTCTCTCAGTCCCCTGATGCCTCCTGCTCCGGAACCACCTCCTCCCAAGATGGTGGACGGTCACCCCCAGTGGCAGGTCCGCCGGTTGATGGGCGTTCGACGGCGGGGTCGGGGGTTCCAGTACCTGGTGGACTGGGAGGGGTACGGTCCGGAGGAACGGAGCTGGGTCTCCCGCCAGCTCATCGTGGATCCCGGCCTGATCACCGACTTCCATTGTGCCCATCCGGGCGAGCCGGGTCGGCCTGGTCGCCGGGTGGCTCCCGTGGAGGGGGGGGTACTGTGAGGTTTGGTCCGCTCCCCACCCACTCCCTCCGTTCCTTTAAGGTATTTTGTTAATTAATTGCATTCCCCACCACACGCTCCGTTCCTGTAAGATGCCGTGTTGATTGGTGCTCTCCCCACCACACGCTTCTGGAGCAATGATCAATTTCATCCCGCAGCTGTCACAGCTTGTCATCAGCACCCTCTGGCTTTATAGACCCTGGTTCCCCTAATATCGATGTTGGATCGTTTTGAATATTCCCTGCATTTGCCTGTTCTTTCCCGTCGCTGTTCCCTGTCTGTTGCTTCCCAGGACTTTTGTGAAGTATCCCTGTGGAGAAACCTGATTCCCCGTACGAAGCTGCGCCTCGTTTATCTGCCCGCTTTACGCGTTGCGCTCTGGTGAGTTTTTGGAAACAGTTCTTTTTGGATCACCAGTTTTTTGTGTGTTTGTGAAACACCGAAGAGATCCCGTTTTTGTTATACTGTTCTCACCTATTTTTTGTTGTTGGATTTACACTTTGGATTACCGTATTGTTTTTTCTCTGGACTCTGCTAACTGTGTGTATCACACCGAAGATCAAGTCACTTGGATATTTATTTGGATCAGTCACTTCTCTGTTTCTGTGTGCGCTGGCTAACTGGGATTTCTCTCTCTCTTCCCGTTTCCACCTGGAGTGAGCTGGGAGGATCTGCAGAGCAGCTTCAGACGTCACAAGCTAATTCCCACCACCACCTACTGGGAGAATCTGCAGAGCCGCAACCATCTTTACATGCCAGATTCCCCGTTTGTTCTGTTCTCCACCTAATTCAATCTTGTGACTCTGAGAATAAATACGCCCTTGTTTTTGGCTCACTCTGAAACAACTCTCTCTGTGCCGTTGCGCTTGTGGTCGGTTACAAACCCTAACACTAGGCTGCCTATAATAATGCGCAGACTGGGGCTGCTGGTTTGGGTCGGCATAGCCTGGCCTTACATACCCGCCGCCTATGCTAAGGTACCCATATACATGTCAAAATACTTCCCAAAGGTCAGTGAATACCACGACCACAACACCAAAGGGAGCTCCACAAATCATGTTAAACCCAGATTCGGCTCAAACAAGGGACTAAACACGTTTCGCAATTATACCACAACAATGTGGAACGCCCTACCCACAGCTGTAAAGGAATGTGAATCACTGCCCACCTTCAAAACCACTCTCAAAGAGCACCTATGGGAGACTGCAATTCGAAACTGGCCCCTGTAAATGTCCAAACCCAACCACCTCCAATGTACAGTTCCCCCCCCCCACCCCACCTACCCAACCTCCTCCAATGTACAGTTTCTTCCCCCTCAAATGTATATACTCTCTTTTTAGACAATTTTTGTACTCACAAACAGTATATTTGTAGATCTGGTATGTCATAAATGTCTAGATGTAACAGTACTGTCTATCTGTATGTGATGTATGTCATATATGTTATGATGAATTGAAAATGGGGGACCCTGATGTAAACAAGACGAAAGTCTTTCTCTGGTCTGCATCCCCTTAACAATTGTGTGTATTGAGCTGTACTGTATTGTACCCATTCTGCAATCTGTTAATAAAATGTTCGATCAATCAATCTTAAACAAGCAAATATTAACAGACCAAAACTATTATTAAAGAGATAAAAAGACAGCATTTTAAGATTGTAAACACTAGACATCACCAAATAACTGGTTATAATGACATATGCTATATATATACACTTTTGTTATTATTTACGTGTCAGAGACTGCATTCAAATATTTTGATTTGTGTTTATGAAATTGACCAAGCCGGATCATGAGGATCATATATCCACGTCCGGTGTAATGTACAGTCTCCTCCCCATCATATATATATAATCTCTGTTAAATTCAAGTTCAAGTTTCTTTATTAGTTGTCGTACAAAAATACAGAATACTTTTATATAAAATGCTTCTTTCTGTTTTGCTCCAGAGATTGTGCTAGATAAAAATAGATAAGTATAAAATAAGTATAATAAGTATAAAATAGAAGTCAAGTACGTAGACAAAAGTGTTCAATATACATATATACAATATTCAATGCAGAGTAGAAAAGTAACTGAGTTACAATACAATATACAGTACAATGCAGAAATGGGATGAGGTACAATTTACAGTAAGCTGTAATGAGGTATGAGTTGTAATGTAAATTCTTTACCAATAAATATAAAGTGTTAAGTGTCTAAAGTGGGTAAAGTGGGTGCTGCAGTGAGTTGTTTGTTTAAAGTGAGTGTGTGCGTGTGGATGTGTGTGCTGTGAGTGTATTTGATGGTTTGTTACATAGTGTTATTGTTCATAGTGTTATTGTTCATTTAGCATCCTGATGGCCTGGGGATAGAAGCTCCTTCTGAGTCTCTCTGTGCTTGCCATGAGACTCCGGTATCACTTGCCTGACCGCAGCAGTTCAAAGAGGCAGTTGTTTGGGTGGCTGGAGTCTTTGATTATTCTCTTAGCCTTACCCATGCAACGCTTGCTGTAAATGTCTTGGAGAGTGGGAAGCCCACCTCCAATTGTGCGTTCGGCTGAACGGGCCACTCTCTGTAGTCTGCTACGGGTCTTGTGCGGTGCTATTCCCAAACCAGGAGGTGATATAGCCAGTCAGGATGCTTTCTATTGTGCATGAGTAGAAGTTCTTAAGGATCTTCTTCTGACTCACATTGAACCTCCTTAGGCGCCTAAGGAAGTAGAGGCGTTGTCGTGCTTTCTTCACTGCGAAGTCAATGTGTTTGATTGAAAACTTTATTAACAGATTGCAGAATGGGTACAGTACAGTACAGCTCAATACATACAATTGTTAAGGGGATGCAGACCAGAGAAAGACTTTCGTCTTGTTTACATCAGGGTCCCCCATTTTCAATTCATCATAACATACATGACACACACGACATACAGATGGACAGTACTGCTACATCTATACATTTATGACATACCAGATTTGCAAATACAGTACTGTTTGTGATACAAAGATAGATAGATAGATACTTTATTAATCCCCTTGGGGAAATTCGGTGTATCTCGCAGCTCACACAGTATACAGACATTGACAGTTCTCATTCAGTTGTTTCACGTTGTGTCTGCATCATGAATAAAAAATAAGCACATGATAAAATTCAATTAAATCATATCTATCAATATCAATAAGAGCGTGATGAGATAAAAGCAGGTGTGTAAAACAAGTGTGTAAAAACAGGTGTATAAAAAACAGTGTATAAAACAGATGTAAAAACAGGTGTGTGGGGAACAGGGAACAGGTCAGAGGTCAAGGTCCCCCGCACTATATTACGCTGTTGTACAGTCTGATGGCAGTGGGGACAAAGGACCTCCTATGCCGCTCAGTCCGTGAGTGCAGGGAGATTAGCCGTCCGCTGCGACTGCTGCTCTGCCCCACCAGGGTGTGGTGGAGAGGGTGGTTGGTATTGCCCATAATGGCCAGCAGCTTGCTCTGCGTGCGACTCTCCACCACGGTCCCCAGTGGGTCCAGTCTCCTCCCCACCACTGAGCCAGCCTTCTTGACCAGCTTATCCAGCCGCCTGGTATCCCTGGCCGTGGTATTACCACCCCAGCAGACAGCGGCGTAGAGGAGCACACTTGACACCACTGCCTGATAGAACATGAACAACATTTCCCCACGCACATTAAAATACCTGAGCCTCCTAAGGAAGAACAGCCGGCTCTGTCCTTTCTTGTAGAGCGCTTCCGCGTTTGCAGCCTAGGCCAGCTTATCGTCCAGGTGCACGCCTAAATATTTGTATGTCTGCACCGTCGCAATGTTGTTTCCCCGTATGCTGACTGGTTGCAGAGGTGGTTTCGACCTGCGGAAGTCCAGTATCATCTCCTTGGTATTTTTTTTTCGTTCAGGAGAAGGCCATTCCGTTCGCTCCAGTCGCTGAAGGCTCCCACCTGGTCCCTGTACTCTCCCTCCTGTCCCTTCCTCACACACGCCACAATCGCTGTGTCGTCCGAGTATTTTGCAAAAAAAATCCAGAAAAGAGAGTATATACATTTGACGTAGAAACTGTACATTGGAGGATGTTGGGTAGGTGGGGTGGGGTTGGGTGGCTGGGGGGGGGGGGGGACTGTACATTGGAGGTGGGACTGTACATTGGAGGTGGTTGGGTGGGTGGGGTGGGGTTGGGTGGGTGGGTGGGGGGGGGGGACTGTACATTGGAGGTGGTTGGGTGGGTGGGGGGGGGGGTTGGGTAGGGGGTGGGTGGGGGACACTGTACACTGTACATTGGAATATTGACAAAGCCATACTTGGTAATTTACTGTACATTGGAGGGGGTTGGGTTAGGACATTTGCAGGGGCCAGTTTCGAATTGCAGTCTCCCGTAGGTGTTCTTTAAGAGTGTTTTTTAAAGTGGGTAGTGATTCACATTCCTTTACAGCTTTGGGTAGGGCGTTCCACATTGATGTGGCATAATTGCGAAACGTGTTTAGTCCCTTGTTTGAGCCGAATCTGGGTTTAACATGATTTGTGGAGCTCCCTCTGGTGTTGTGATCGTGGTATTCACTGACCTTTGGGAAGTATTTTGACATGTACATGGGTACCTTGGTCGTGTAGTGTATCTTGTAGACCAGGCCCATTGCAAGTTGCTGTACTCTGTCATCTGTCTAAGCCATCCTAGGTTGTCAAAGTGGGCAGGGGTGAGGTGGGTTCTAGGAGTCAAGGTCAAGCAGTAGTCTGACCAGTTTGTTTTGAGATGTTTGTAATTTTGTTTTTAGTGCCTTTGAGGTGCTTTGGTACCATGAGGTGCAAGCATAGTCGTAGTACCCTTGAATGAGTGCTCCTGCCAGAGTCTTCAGGGTATTCTTGTTTACCAGAGAGGAGATCCGGTACAAGAATCGAGTTTGTTGGTTGACTTTTTTTATTACATTTTGTCACAGGAAAGATTAGCCTCTAGGATGGAACCCATGTCAAGTGTGTGGTCCATGTCAAGTCCTCGGATATGTGGACTCCGAGGTACTTAAAACTGTTAGGATCTATGGATAACAGTACTGTATATTTGCATATCATATATGTCACAAATGTATGTCACAAATGTAACAGTACTATATACCTGTATCAGTATCTGTATGTCATGTCCCTATGGCTATGCCATAAATGTCATGATGTCATGTATGTTGTGTATGAATTGAAAATGGGGGACCCTGATATAAACAAGACAAACGTCTTTCTCTGGTCTGCATCCCCTTAACAATTGTGTGTATTGAGCCGTACTGTATGGTACCGATTCTTCAATCTGTTAAATAAAGTTTTCATTCATTCATTCATTCGGTGCATTGCCGTCGACCACTGGTCAGCAGCTAGTCACGTGGGTATGATGACGCAGCACAGTCGTATAAATACCTCAACGTGAGCTCCTCCTGTCTCGACTTCGACTCTCTCTCAGCAAGCTGCAGAGGCGCCTCGTAGATAGTTTGTCTTCAGCTAACAAGAAACTTATGTTATCCAACCCCACTGTCTGTATGCTACATTTAACCATGTGTTCATGTCGAAACATTGGCTCAAGTACTACAGACCATCCACCGACGTGAACGAGCATTTCCTGATGTGAGTAATATTATATCAACGTTAACCAGGCCGTGGCTTTACAGCTAACGTTAGCTAGCATAGCAGCTAACTCGAGTTCTACAGCACAACACGTGCATTATGCAGTTTTTGCAGAAGTTACTCGAGTCGAGTGATTCGTGGACGATATGTTTAGCTTGAGCATTCACGACAGGTTGAAGTTGTAACCGTTTGTATTATACAAATGCAGTCCACGTTAGGTCATTACTTGCCATGCTTGAGTTGATCACATTCTCGGAGACACTCTGACGTCACGTGACCGCCGCCATCTCGGTATTGGGGAAACAAACTTTCTACGATCAAATGTGTGCGTTTTTATCACATTCTTGTTCATTTCATAACCTTTTATATTTGTTTTGAAAAATTGAGGCCAACATGGCATTTCACTATTATAAGTGCATGTTTCCCCCCAAGCCATAGACATGATGCACTTAGACAGAAAGTTAAACGGACACAAATGGTTTCATAACGGCTGCCCCTTGCTTAGTGCTGATGACATTGATTGATTGAAAAGTTTATTAACAGATTGCAGAATGGGTACAGTACAGTACAGCTCAATACATACAATTGTTAAGAGGATGCAGACCTGAGAGACTTTCGTCTTGTTTCCATCAGGGTCCCCCATTTTCAATTCATCATGACACACATGACATACAGATAGACAGTACTGCTACATCTATACATTTATGACATACCAGATTTTCAAATACAGTACTGTTTGTGATACTAAAAAAAATCCAGAAGAAGAGTATATACATTTGACATAGAAACTGTGCATTGGGGGAGGTTGGGTAGGTGGGGTGGGGCTGTACATTGGAGGTGGGGGGGGGGGGGGGGGTTGGGTAGGGGGGGGGACACTGTACATTGGAATACTGACATACATTTGACATGGAAACTGTACATTGGAGGAGGTTGGGTAGGTGGGGTTGGGTGTACATTGGAATACTGACAAAGCCATGTTTGGTCTTTATTGTACAACTGGGTTAGGACATTTGTAGGGGCCAGTTTTGAATTGCAGTCTCCCGTAGGTGTTCTTTGAGGGTGTTTTTGAAGGTGGGTAGTGATTTACATTCCTTTACAGCTTTGGGTAGGGCGTTCCACATTGTTGTGGCATAATTGCGAAACGTGTTTAGTCCCTTGTTTGAGCCGAATCTGGGTTTTACATGATTTGTGGAGCTCCCTCTGGTGTTGTGATCGTGGTATTCACTGACCTTTGGGAAGTATTTTGACATGTACATGGGTACCTTGGTCGTGTAGTGTATCTTGTAGACCAGGCCCATTGCAAGTTGCTGTACTCTGTCGTCTACTCTAAGCCATCCTAGGTTGGCAAAGTGTGCAGGGGTGAGGTGGGTTCTAGGAGTCAGGTCAAGCAGTAGTCTGACTAGTTTGTTTTGAGATGTTTGTAATTTGGTTTTTAGTGCCTTTGAGGTGCTTTGGTACCATGAGGTGCAAGCATAGTCGTAGTACCCTTGAATGAGTGCTCCTGCCAGAGTCTTCAGGGTATTCTTGTTTACCAGGGAGGAGATCCGGTACAAGAATCGAGTTCGTTGATTGACTTTTTTTATTACATTGGATGCCATTTTGTCACAGGAAAGATTAGCCTCTAGGATGGAACCCAGGTAGGTAATTTCATCTTTCCTTGTGACAATATTGTCACCCACTGTAACTGAGAAGCCGTCTGTTTTGCTGAGTTTGTTATTTGAACCGAAGAGAATGGACTGTTTTGCCCATGTGTAATGATAGTTTGTTGTCGGCGAGCCATATGCAGATTTTGCCTAGTTCCGAGCTGAGGGTTTTTTCAACCTGTAACTTGTTCTTGTCAGAGACCAGCAGGGCTGAGTCGTCCGCAAACAGGAACAAGTTGCAGTCACAAGCTGACGACATGTCATTTGCATAAATTAGGAACAGTAGTGGTCCTAGTATGCTTCCTTGTGGAACACCACAGTTCACTGTGGGGGGGGGGGTAGGGTACCCAGGGAGCGAAATTAACTTTTTGACTCACCGGCCAGTGGCGGGTAGATGGGAAGAGTACCCGCCAAGCATATTTCTTACCTGCCAATATATATTTTATATATACAATTTTTTTTTAAATAAAATATATATTATATAATACTTGTAGTTGTATTATCTGCGAGACATCGCCACCACGCAATAAGTAAAAATGCTTGCTATCTGCAAACAGCTCCACTGTCTGTTTTGGCTGTGTTGCTCTTCTAGAAAAATAATCCTTTCAGGGTTGCCTATTGAAATACTGTACACTTTCCTACTGTACACTTTCCTGATTAATTGAAATGGGGGACCCTGATGTAAACAAGACGAAAGTCTTTCTCTGGTCTGCATCCCCTTAACAATTGTGTGTATTGAGCTGTACTGTATTGTACCCATTCTGCAATCTGTTAATAAAGTTTTCAATCAATCAACCACACCTCCAGTACAGAAACATTGTTTGAGTTTGCGTGTCAGGTAGACCATTGATTGACAGTCGAGTCTGCCAATTACATCACATCGCTTGTACTCCGGTGCTGCAGCTGGACCCATTGCCCACCTCTGCTGTTGATAACGCTAGCCAAGTTATTATACACACAGATACACAGTGGGCCAGTGACTTTGGTGTAGGGGTGTAACAATGCATCGATCCTAAGGGGGAAATTCAACTGCATCGATTTGAAAATGTTAGAATAGATTACCGCAATTTTAATGTGTACACGTTATGTTATTGTCATGTCCGTTACAGCCAACACACCGACATACGCTACTGCATCAACGTTATGATTAACAAAGCAAGGCATTCGTTTTGTTGCATTAACGTTATATTACTATTGCTATCGATAAATCTAGGTGTTCTAAAATCTATTGCTATTGGTAAGAGAGACTATAATAAGTTGGTGTCTCGGAAAACGAGAGCCCTGATCGCGGAGTTTCAGGAAGTAAACAAGAAAAATGAGAGCTTCCGATTGGTCATTTGCTTTATTTCCCATGAAACCAGTCACTTCACTCTACTGTGATTGGACCGTTGGCTTGAGTGCAATGTGGGACTTGTAGTTTTTTAACGATCTCGCAGCGGAGGAAAAAAAAGACGAGAGGCTATAATCTGTATTCACACAGCGTGCGCGTAATTGATTTTTACCGTTCGCATACAAATATTTTTAGGGGCCTGCTTATGAACTACACGTCTACACGCCACACGGCGGGCAGCCCTCTAAGTGTCATGCGCCAAAGGTAAAAACAGACCGCCCCTGGCGGGCGGCGGGCTTTAGTTTCGGTCCCTGAGGGTACCGTTTAGCTCCACCATCTGTTCTCTCCCCTCCAGGTAGGATTGTATCCAGCTCACTGATAAACTATCAAAACCAATTGCTTTTAGCTTGTCAATCAGAATGGTGTGATTGACAGTGTCGAAGGCCTTTTGTAGGTCTAGCATGACCATGCCGCAGTCGCAGTATTTGCCCGCGTCCACCTCTTGCTTGATGTGGTCGTTCAAATAGAGAAGGCATGTGTCAGTGGAGTGGGATGTTCTGAAGCCAGATTGGAATTCGTAGATTAGATTTTTATCCGTAAGGTACTTTTCGACCTGTTCGTATACTATTTTTTCCATGACTTTCGAGATGGATGTAAGGATAGAAACAAGGCGGTAGTTGCCTGGGTCTAATTTGCTGCCCTTTTTGTGCAGGGGTGTTACTCTCGCTATTTTGAAGTCCTTGGGGACGTGTCCCTGTTTTATGGAGAGGTTTATTATGTGTGTGATGACTGGGGTGATGGCGGCTGCTGAGTCTCTGAGGAATTTGGAGGGGATGTTGTCATGGCCAGTGGCCTTGTTCGGTTGGAGGGCGCTCAGTTTATTGAGTACCTCATCTGTAGTTACCATTTCCAGTTTGAAATCGTCTTTGTGGACGCCTAGGTTCTTGTAGTATGCTACTATGTGTTCTACCCCATACTGCCCTGAGTGGGAGGGTAGTTTGTTTACCAGTGTTGTGGCTATGTTTGTGAAGAAAGTGTTTAAGTAATTGGCTACATCCAGTTTGTCTGTGATGAGCGTGTTGTCCGTCTTTATGTTTATGTTTGAGAACCTGGTTTTAAGTTTTTTACTGCAGCCTAGTTGATTATTGAGTAATTTCCAAGTTCACGTGGTTTATTTTTGTTTTCCTCAGTTTTGTCATTGATGATTTTTTTTTGCAGTTTTTATCATGGAGTTTACGTCATTTCTTAGTCTGTTTCTTTCTAGTTTGAGTTCAGTCACGTGGGCTTGGAGTTCACTGCTCGTGCTTTTGGTAAGCTTTGACTGACTTTTATGAAATTCAGCACATCTTGAAATTGGGCACATCTTTATCACAAAACTGATCATCTCTTGATGAGAAACTTTTCGGATCTGATTTCTGAGCCAAGTCCCCGACGTTGTCGTTAACAGCAATTGTCTTTTTGACGTTTATTTTTAAATGATCCAACTTGTAATTAAGTGTTAAATTTTAGGACAGTTTGTCCTTACATTTATTTCGCAATCGCAGTAAAAATTCCTGTGCGTGTTCCAGAAGATGTCCTTTGTGTTTCTAGATGAAGTAGTAGGCTATTTAACCAGCTTAAATACCACATTAAAAAAAAACGTGAACTTGCCTGAAGATAAGATGTTAATGTTTTGGGTGTGACTATGTGGAGTCATGGAGGCGGCAGTGTTTATAAATCGAGGATTCTGATTACATAAATGTAATTTTTACATTGTGTTTGTTCAAACTAAATTTTGGGGAAAATACATCCTCTACCGCTTGACAATAGAAAACCAAGCATTTTGAGCATTGTGAAGTGCTAGCATCTCCTTTTGATGACATGACTACTACCTGAGACTGGCTATTGAACAGAACAAATGTTTTCCCCTCAGGCCACAAAGTTGTCATGGTGAGATGCAAGGGGATCAACATCTCTCAATTTCTACCGCAGCAAACGTGAGTAATGTTAATATCTCCGGGTTGACTTTTGCTGCATTGCTTATCGTCAGTGATGTTTAACCACAGTAAATTATTCGAGTCTAACGACCATGAGAATACTTTACATGCACTACCATCTGAGACGTAAGCATTGCATACTAAATCTATTTTTTCCACATTACTGGCTGTTGGGCATAGCTTTAATTTGATTAAGTAGTCTTTTGTGTCCATGTGTCTGAACAGTGAAGTACCCGTCTGTCCTGCGTAAAAGGATGGAACGCCAATCCTTCTCGTGGACCGTACCACTTCAGAGCTCCCAGCAGAATCTTCTGGAGGACTGTCCGAGGTAAGTGGTTAGGGAATTGGAGAAGGGGGTTGTGAATGACCAAGAAGTCCAGAGTCAGCCCATGGGAGGCGAGGAGTGTCTCACAGAGGGGCTCAGTCAGGGAGGAGGAGGAGGAGCAGCAGCACTACATGATGGGGAAGGAATATGGACATTGTAGGAGGTGAAGGATACCAGAAGATGGCGGTAATGCCCCATACGAATGGTGGGCGGTCGCCATAAAACCTCAATAAGAAGAAGACTATTGTAGTTGGGTAGCAATACGCCAAAAGGTGTCTAGTCTGCCGGAAATTTACACAAAGATCAAAATATACTAGATATTATGAGGCTTTTGGACCTTGTTGCAAGATTTATTCATTAAGAATTCGTTACCCAGCACATTTGTCCAGTGCTCTACTGTGATGAGCACTTTAAAAACTGATCTATTGATGAGACAAACCTAACGGATCTGATTGCTGAGTCGAGTTCAGGACATAATGTGCTTGGGTCAAAGAACGTATCGCACCACTAACATGCATGGTATTGCTATTTGTTTTCCAACATGTGATTTAGAATCCTAATCTTTTTCTGTTTTGCTTCTGTACAAACCAGGTATGCTCCCTCACAAGACCAAGCGAGGACAGGCCGCCCTGGAGGCGTGAATACTTCCCACAAGCCAGTTATCCTTCCGCGTTCGGTTTGCACGATCTAATTGGCCACTGACTCTTATCTCTGCGCCCAATCGCCCCTAGCTTTCAGTTCCACAGCCCAAGTCCTTCAGTCCGACAACATTGCATCAATATAAATAACGTATTGTTTTCATCTCTCTATAGTCTATATTAACGTAACTAGCTATTCATATCAATCGAAATAACATTCATCTCTCTATATTAACGTAACTAGCTATTCATATCAATCGAAATAACTTATTGTATTTTCATCTCTATATTAACGTGATTGCAAGTTCGCATTGTGAATAGGTGTAACGGGTGTAAAACTCACTCCCCAGAGGCATCCAAACTGAGCGCTTAGGAGGGAATTCCTTTCTTGGCGCAGCGGTTTGTGATGTCGCCCGCAGTGCGGACGCCTGGGGTTCGACTCCCACTCAAGGCATGGTCGAATTCGTGGCAGGGGCGAGTTGCCTCTGTTACACTGGTGCCGTGCCCCGGGTGCCTTGGGTGGTGTGAGTTTAGGGGGGGTGAGTGTAACGGGTGTAAAACTCACTCCCCAGAGGCATCCAAACTCAGCGCTTAGAAGGGAATTCCTTTCACGGCGCAACGGTTTGTGATGTCGCCCGCAGTGCGGACGCCTGGGGTTCGACTCCCACTCAAGGCATGGTCGAATTCGTGGCAGGGGCGAGTTGCCTCTGTTACATAGGCACAATCATAATCTCCATGTTGCAGATGCCATCCGCTATAGAGATGTTGGACAAAGGGCCATAGACACATTGATGAGGTTATTTGCGATTGGCCACACGCCTCCTTCTGCTTTGGCTGTGCTAAAGCACAATATCAAAATCCAACAAGGAGACAACTATGTCTATGCTGCAGCCAATAGAGATCTGCCCAGACATGAACTATGTGCAAAGGTAGACGTTTAATTATAAACTACAGTACTGCCAAAATATTCATATCTATGTTCATTGAATTGGAATTTTATGCAGTTACAATTCCACCAACTAAATTAGTGTTCTATGCCAGATTGTTCAGAAAGGTGTACAAGGACCATGTTGTTGGACTGAAGGACTTGGGCTGTGGAACTGAAAGCTAGGCGCGATTGTTAGGAGTAACGCGATTGGGCGCTGAGAGAAGCGTCAGTGGCCGCAAACCGAACGTGGAAGGACAACTGGCTTGTGGGAAGTATTCACGCGCCCTGGAGAGACTGAAGGTGTTTGACGGTATCCCCCCCTCCCTATGACGAGGTGAATAAAGTCTTTAAAACCCAAGAGGAACAAGGGCCATATTCATATTTTGTGCCTGGCCCTACATGTGTCTTTTTTTTTTTTTTAACCTTGTGCTGTCTGTGATGCAACCTTTACAACTATCTACCTTGTTTGAATGACTGTGAGAACACACTTGTAACTGAGACATGCGGTTCATTCCATGAGCGGACCTGTTTGCTTCTGTGTCTGATGTTTTCTGTTCCACAGAGATGGTGGTCCCATGGGAGGCTGCATGGAAGGACCCATCCTAGCAATGTAAGTGACATTAATTAACAATCTTTTGTCGACTGTCTGCGAAATCAATGATGAGTTTGTTATCCCTGTCTGAATGTTAACTGTGGAAGTACAATGGTATCTGATGACTTGCTGCTAGGGATGGGTACCTTTCACATTTGAACCGGTACCTGTGAATCGATACCAGTACCCAACGGTACCTTTTTTTTCTGTACTTTAGTCTCAAGAAATTTAATTTACCTACCTTGGTCGTAAAAAAAAAAATCCAAATTTCAAATAACTACAATTTTGACAGTTTTCGGCTTGTCATTGCTCCGACTGCTTTGTTGTTGAATCAAGTCAAATCCTAGGTAAGCATATATTGTGCGTGTGAACGTTGACATGAAAAGAGAAAAAGTAAAAAAAAAAAAAAAAAAATTTGGTTTCTCACTTGATTCGATACTCGGTAGTACCGACGTGTTTCGGTTCGGTACCTCAAAAGTACCGAATTCGGTACCCATCCCTACTTGCTGCAGACTCTTATTCTGAACAGAGTCATGGCTGAGAATCTTGACTTCAACGTTATACCTGGTTTTGTTGCAGGTTCCCTAGACTACCACTTCCCTCTACTGGATAATGTGATGACGCCTGTTGAATGGTAAGTACTTTGGGGTGACTTCTTGAAATTGCTGTGGGTTCAATGATGAGACCTGGAAGTGCCGTCTGATGCGATAACTGACGATGCAAACCTCCTCTGAGACGTCCAGTCTAAGTAACAATGTTTGTTTGAACTTGGATGCTACAGCCGAGTGCATGTTAGTATAGATGTATATCAAGGAATATTTCGTTTTATGGTCCGAGGTTGGAAGTGGGGAAACATCGATGCTAAACCAACAACTTGCAAAGATGGGTTTTTACAGTGACTTATAGTTAATATACTTGCAAATGTACTCTTAAAACGGCTAATGGATGCGAGTGGCTATGTTGAAATTACGCTGAGGCTTGAACTGGGTTCAGAAATCATAGCTGTTTGTGACTAGGAACTCCCGAGTTGATGTGCTGTTTTGATTTTTCCTAGTGGGAAGTCAGAATTTGAAGGCAGCTTAATTCCTGAAATGCAACTTGGGTGTTTTTTTTAATAAATCAAATGTGTTTTATGTACAGATCCAGCATATAACCAGGAGATGGAAGAATGGGACGCATGGTCCTGACTGAGTCATTAACACAGGTTAGTTTCACACAAATGTCCTTAGTTTCTCTTTAGGAAAGGAGTGTCGCCAGTGATGATAAAAGTTATCCCTGTCTGAATATTGGTGTGGACTTATGGTAACCTGAGGCTTGATGCAACTCAATGATCTGACCAGAATGTGCTTGACTGAACTGGGTTCAGAAATCATAGCTGTTTGTGACTAGGAACTCCCGAGTTGATGTGCTGTTTTGATTTTTCCTAGTGGGAAGTCAGAATTTGAAGGCAGCATAATTCCTGAAATGCAACTTGGGGTGTTTTTTTTAATAAATCAAATGTGTTTTATGTACAGATCCAGCATATAACCAGGAGATGGAAGAATGGGACGCATGGTCCTGACTGAGTCATTAACACAGGTTAGTTTCACACAAATGTCCTTAGTTTCTCTTTAGGAAAGGAGTGTCGCCAGTGATGATAAAAGTTATCCCTGTCTGAATATTGGTGTGGACTTATGGTAACCTGAGGCTTGATGCAACTCAATGATCTGACCAGAATGTGCTTGACTGAACTGGGTTCAGAAATCATAGCTGTTTGTGACTAGGAACTCCCGAGTTGATGTGCTGTTTTGATTTTTCCTAGTGGGAAGTCAGAATTTGAAGGCAGCATAATTCCTGAAATGCAACTTGGGGTGTTTTTTTTAATAAATCAAATGTGTTTTATGTACAGATCCAGCATATAACCAGGAGATGGAAGAATGGGACGCATGGTCCTGACTGATCATTAACACAGGTTAGTTTCACACAAATGTCCTTAGTTTCTCTTTAGGAAAGGAGTGTCGCTAGTGATGATAAAAGTTATCCCTGTCTGAATATTGGTGTGGACTTATGGTAACCTGAGGCTTGATGCAACTCAATGATCTGACCAGAATGTGCTTGACTGAACTGGGTTCAGAAATCATAGCTGTTTGTGACTAGGAACTCCCGAGTTGATGTGCTGTTTTGATTTTTCCTAGTGGGAAGTCAGAATTTGAAGGCAGCATAATTCCTGAAATGCAACTTGGGGTGTTTTTTTTAATAAATCAAATGTGTTTTATGTACAGATCCAGCATATAACCAGGAGATGGAAGAATGGGACGCATGGTCCTGACTGAGTCATTAACACAGGTTAGTTTCACACAAATGTCCTTAGTTTCTCTTTAGGAAAGGAGTGTCGCCAGTGATGATAAAAGTTATCCCTGTCTGAATATTGGTGTGGACTTATGGTAACCTGAGGCTTGATGCAACTCAATGATCTGACCAGAATGTGCTTGACTGAACTGGGTTCAGAAATCATAGCTGTTTGTGACTAGGAACTCCCGAGTTGATGTGCCGTTTTGATTTTTCCTACTATGAAATTATTGAAGGCAGCATAATTCCATTGATGCAACTCGAAAGTGTTTAATAAATCGAATGTGTTTTTATGTGTACAGATCCAGGAGATGGAAGAATGGGACGCATGGTCCGGAGTCATTAACACAGGTTAGTTTCACACAAATGTCCTTAGTTTCTCTTTTGGAAATTAAGTCTGTCGCCAGGGATGATAAAAGTTATCCCAGTCTGAATATTGGTGTGGACTGGATAACGTTATGAGACGTAACACAAAGACGCTATGGCTTGGAAAAGCCTGATGGATCCATGAGGCTTGGATAAGCCTTGTGGACCCAACTCTTTAGATGAGGGAACGGGTACATACGCACACAATACGCGACCACTGATGGATCCGTAGGGCTTGGATAAGCCTTATGGACCCAACTCTTTAGATGAGGGAACGGGTACATATGCATACAATACGTGACCACTGATGGATCCATGGGGCTTGGATAAGCCCTATGGTCTGACCACTAATAAAAACGTAACTACACTAACGTTATAAGAGCTTAGAGCTAACATTGCTACCTACTGTACAAGTGCATTGGTTTAGTGCATTTCCTACTTCCGGTTGCTACTGAACGGACATGTCTGTGCGGACCTGTTCTCCCAAACTGGTCAGCAAATGACTGTTCATTTTTACGTTATTTTTTAAACATTGATCTTAACTGATCACTGACTTTATTGCTTTTATCGTCTATGTTTATCGTCTGTTTGTGTACAGCACTTTGAGCTACATGACATGTATGAAAGGTGCTTTATAAATACTTACTTACTTATGGTAACCTGAGGCTTGATGCAACATCAATAGATATGACCAGAAGACTGAAGGAATCTTAATTCATGTTTGGTAAAGCCTAATGTTTTTTTTTTCTTAATCAGGACAAGAACCAAGCAACGACTCCAAGGCCCAAACCAGTGGACCATATGAAAATGCAGATGTGTTGACTACGTAATTTTCGGACTATAAGCTGCAGCAGCTAAATTGAATGATGTGTACATATTTATACCTCACTGGACTATAAGCCGCAGGTGTTTTAATGTTTAATTACCATTATGTAAGTTTGTCCTAACTAATGACTTCCATAGTAATGTATGGTGGCTGTTTGATTTCTGAACAGAATGTGATTGGTCTTCAATAAATATTTTGCTGCTGCTGGGCATTGAAATTAATTCACATTGTGTCTTCTCTTGAGTGTGTACAAACTTGTTTTCCTTCACCCCTTTCTCCTAATGTACTACAAGCTTTACAAGTCATTGATGCCAGTAGTTCAACTGGATGGGATAAATTAAGACTTGCTATAACGATGCATATATTTAATGGGCAGCAGTTGCACTTGTTTTGGTGATTTAAAATTATTACTATGCTTAGCAAAAGTTCTGGAATCTTTGGTTATCAAAAAGTCACTGCCTTAAATCTGATCTAGATTTGGAGTGAGTCGCAGCACTTTCAGCTACTGGATACAAATGAGTTCGTTAGATGGTCTGTCGATCTTTTGGGTGATTCTTTCCTCACAAAATAGTTAGAATGGAAAGGCTTGTGGTTGGTTTCACAAGTATTTGAGGCAGCGTATGAAGTAAGTATTTTGCTGGTAAAGCAACTTGAAGTCATGCTATTTACTAGAGCCAGAAAAAAATATTTAATGGGTTTGCATAATACCCACTGTAAATGGTTCTAGCATCGAGTTGCTGAATGTACATCTTGGAATCTGGCTTGAGAATTATACATTTAATAGATTAGACAATCTTGCTAGCAAACTTGACAAATTAGGTTTATTTTACAGAAATTGAACCGGCTTCCCGATGTAATTCCCTATTGGCACTATTACGCAGTACTATATAGTATTTTATTTCCAGTTTAATCTGGACCTGCACATTTTTATATAGCTATTGCAGTCTACTGTTACATTTGCACTCTGGTTAGACTTTGAAAGTTAAGTCAGCCTTTTGTTTTAATTCCCCTGGCTTTTTAGAAAGATCTTAAATACACTAAAAATCAATTATCTAACTTTACTCAATGTTTTAGATTCGATTACAACAAAAATACGTTTGTCATCCAACTAGTGCAAATGTAACAGTAAAGTGCAATAGTAATATACAAGGTACAGGTGATTAAAACTATCATACCAGGCAAACATCGGGGTGGAGGACTGATTGATTGATTGAAAACTTTATTAACAGATTGCAGAATGGGTACAATACAGTACAGCTCAATACACACAATTGTTAAGGGGATGCAGACCAGAGAAAGACTTTCGTCTTGTTTACATCAGGGTCCCCCATTTTCAATTCATCAGGACATATATGACATACATGACATACAGATAGTCAGTACTGCTACATCTATACATTTATGACATACCAGATTTGCAAATACAGTACTGTTTGTGATACAGAAGGAGTCAAGAAAAGGGAGTATATACATTTGACGTAGGAACTGTACATTGGAGGAGGTTGGGTGGGGGGGTTGGGTACATTGGGATATTGACAACCATACTGGGTAATTTACATTGGGGGGGGGGCACACTGTATAAACAAGCAAAACTGTACATTGAGGGGGTCTATATGCTCCACAGAACTTACACGCACCTGGAGAAGCTCAGTGAGGATTATGTTCTTCGACTTCTCCAGTGCCTTCAACACCATCCAGCTGTCACTGCTAGCGGAGAAGCTCTCAGTGATGCAGCTGGAGCACTGCTTGGTGGCCTGGATCAAGGACTACCTCACTGAGAGACCGCAGTACGTCAGACTACAGGACAGCCAGTCTGACGTACTGGTGAGCAACACCGGCACCCTCCAAGGAACTGTGCTGTCACCCTCTATACCCCAGACTTCTGCCACAACTCAAGCAGGTGCCACCTGCAGAAGTTCTCTGACGACTCCTCCATCGTAAGCGACATCACCGGCGACGGAGTATAGAGCTTTGTGGGGTGGAGCGACAGCCACCACCTCCAACTCAACACCAGTAAAACCAAGGAGCTGGTGGTGGACTTCCGGAGGGGCAAGAAGAGGCCCCCCCCCCCCCCCCCCCCGATTCCCATCACCATCCGAGGGGAGGAGGTGGAGTCATACAAGTTCCTTGGGGTACACCTGAACAATAAACTGGACAGGTCAGACAACACAGAGGCCCTCTACAGGAAGGGACAGAGCAGGCTATTCTTCCTGAGGAGACTCGGGTCCTTCAATGTTTGCAATACACTGCTTCAGTCATTCTACCAGTCTGTAGTGGCCAGTGTCCTCTTCTATGCTGTGGCATGCTGGGGGGGGCTACATCAACTCGAGGGACACCAACAAACTGAACAAGCTGGTGAGGAAGGCTAGCTCTGTGGTGGGAGTCGAGCTGGTCAGACTAGAGGTGGTGGCAGAGAGGGGGATGAGAAGGAAGCTGGCTGCTATCCTGGAGAATCCCTCCCATCCCCTCTACG
Organism: Notolepis coatsorum; assembly: GCF_963971535.1. Lineage (NCBI taxonomy): Eukaryota > Metazoa > Chordata > Actinopteri > Aulopiformes > Paralepididae > Notolepis > Notolepis coatsorum. The sequence continues at coordinate 106,153,395 of NC_140178.1, read as the reverse complement.
ATGAGCTAGTCAAGACGAGAAGCACGTTCAGTCACAGACTCATACCCCCCCCCCCCGACACTCAACTAACCTCCTCGGCCTTCGGCTCAGCTTCTTCCCCCAGGCCATCAGAGCCTTGAACACTGAACTCTCCACACACGACGCACACACTGTACACGCTCACACACTAGCAGCCACTTTAACATGAGCAAGCACACACTCATGCTGCACACGCCCACACTTATGGTCACTAAGGAAAGGTCACTTTAAGAATAGTATAACTTGAGATTGTATAATATAGCATGTACATAAAGACCCAGTGCCTCATCCGTAGCTAACAGCACTACCACAGGACCTAGCATGTCCTACCATGCTCTGTAAATAATTTATGTACATATACCGATATGCCCTACTCTGTTTACTTGTTTTATTGCACAATGTCGTTCTATTGGATTCTATTATGTTATTACTATTGTATTATGCACATCGTTGCGGGCAAGACCACCCGCATTTCATTGTATACTCGTATGCCGTGACAAATAAAACTCTTGACTTGACTTCATACCAGCGGCCATCAGGCTCCACAACAGTGGGCAGGGACTGCTGCCAGACATCCAACTACTAGGAACCTAAAAGGACAATATACTACCTTATGCATACCATATGTGAATACTGTATACTTCATCAGATCATATATTTAGCATTTTAAGATTATATATTAGATTATATATTGCATATATTTAAGCATTCAGCATTTCGGGTTTTTTTTCAGGCTATATATTAGATTATATTTAGATTATTGGATTAGATTATTGTAACTATTATTGTAGGGCAAATATAACATACATACCCTCATCTTGCACCTTGTTGAGCATTATGCACATTGCACATGTCCATGTGAGTTAATTATTGATCGCTTAATCGCTGCGGGCATGACCCCCCGCATTTCACTGTATGCTTGTATGCCGTGACAAATAAAACTCTTGACTTGACTTGATTTGTTATATTGCTTAAACTGCTTTTTACTACATGTACCTCCCCTCCCCCATGCTGCTATGATGCCTGAATTTCCCCAAGGGGATCAATAAAGGAATATCTTATCTTAGATATAAAATATATAAGAGTACTCTAACCCTACCCTAAAATATAGGAGTACTACGGTTAACGGTGGTGTAGTGGTTAACAGTCACCTCACAGGGTTCGATTCCCACTTGGGGACCAGTTTGCCGTGTTGCCAGGTACCCTGGTGGGGTATCTCCCGGGCCTTTCTGTGTGGAGTTTTGCATGTTCTCCCCGTGCTCGCAAGGGTTTCCCCTCCCGATAAGATAAACCCAATGGAAAAACATGCACAACAGATCGCTAACGCTGTCGCGTTCCCTGACAAAGACGGGCAGGATCACTTGATCCCCGGGGCGCAGCCCAACGCCGCAGCCCATGTCGTCTCCCCCGGCTGCCCTTGGGGGGGGGGGAAGGACGACAGGATCGGGATGGGTCAAGCGCAGACTCGATTTCATTGGTGACAAAAAAAAACGCATGTGTGTGTGCCGCCCATCGCATGTGTGTGTCACTGCATGATGAATAAAGACTTCTTCAAAAATCCAGTTCATACTCGGTAATGGTGCCAATCCGATGTATGTACAGTGATATAGTAATACAGATGTAAATAGTAAGTCATACTGGCCAGCGTTATAACTAGTAAGGGATATGTATAGATATAGTATCTACTAGTATGTAAAAATGATATGCAGGTATATACAGACATGCGGATACAAATATATGGTATAGCATTATTGTACATGCTATCATAGTTATATGGGTTATATGCAGGTGTATAAATATAGGTATATAGAAAGGATTATATGCAGGTATATTCAGACACATGGAAATATATATATATGGTATATATATATACACACAGTGTATACAGCATTGTGTAACTAACTGATTTTATTTCCTTATAATAATCTGTGGTTTGACTATTTTAACTTGTAATCTTGACATAATTGAAAACGAGGGTAATCCTCAATGATTCTCCAGTATAAATAAAGGTTGAATGAATGAATGTCTCTTGCTTGTACTGATTTGATGTACTGTACATCCGGTTGTGTAATTCACAACGTGTGGGACGTTAAAGACAAGATTACAATTTATTCTAAAATGTGTTTTAATAAACAAGATTACATTACAATTAAAATATAATGGCACAGTGGAGTCACATGACCTATGTTTATGTTTATTAAAGTATCCCCATTAGAGACACATGAAAGAGCCTCTAGTCTTCCTGGGGTCCTGGACAAAACAAATACAACAAAAAATATGAATAAAAAATGTAAACAAAACACAAATTAAAAATTAATACAAATATACAAATTCACATTATAAAATCTAACATTCCAGTCAAACAAACAAAAGATAATACACAGATAACAGTTACATACTTGACATGTTTGCAAGATATCTCTTAATATTTGTTTTGAAAGTAATTTTATTATGTATTGTGGATGAGATGTTTTTCGGCAGAGCATTCCAGAGTGCTATTGACCTATATATGCCAGTGAGTTTGAGACAATTTTATTTTGGTGCTGATTTTGTTCGGATGTTACCAGAAGCGGCCCCTCTAGTGTTGTAACCATGTTCAGAAGTCATTTCTAACTGCTGAGCCAAGCTAGATGGCTTACCAGTGCTAATAATGTTCCACAGTAGGATTAGAAGACTCATTGATACTTTATTTTCAACCATCAGCCATGCCAGATGTTCATGCATAAAACCAATACTTGTCCTGTATGAACAGCCTAGTGCCAGACGAGCCGCTTTATTCTGAGCAACCTGCAACTTTTTTTAAATTCGATTTTGTAGCTGACGACCAGATAACAGGGCAGTATTCTAAATGAGACAAAACCAAAGAATGAATAACAGATTTCATTATGGAGGGAGTGATAAAAGCAGAACATTTCCTAGTCATAAAAATTCCTCTTCCAATTTGAATGACAATATTATTTATATGTTTAGACCAAGATAAGGAGCTATCAATAGTAACTGCGAGAAGTTTTATTGTGTTCACTTGTTCAATTTGTGTGGTGCCAATTGACAGTTTTAACTGAGGATGCATGCCCAACATGTGTCTAGATCCAAGCACAATAGCCTTTGTCTTAGAGATATTTAACACCAACTTGTTGCACTCAATCCATTCATAAATGTCTGTTAAGGCCCTGTTTAAGGTGTCAGTTAAATCTTGCTCAGATGTAGCTGCACTGTATAATGTTGTGTCATCAGCATACATAATTGTTTTAACATTTTTTACAGCCAACGGTAAATCATTGGTAAAGATGGAGTATAACAAAGGCCCTAGGCAGCTTCCTTGTGGAACCCCAGTTAATGGGATGGGATTCCATTTTGAAAAGCTGCCATTAAAGAAGACTCTCTGTTGTCTCCCTGAGAGATAATTAATAAACCATGATAGTGCATTGGAGGTGAAACCGTAACACTGTAGCTTATCTATAAGCAAGGTATGATCAATTACATCAAATGCTGCACTGAAATCCAACATAACGGCACCTACTAATTTCTTGTCATCCATACTTGATAACCAGTCATCACTCATTTGCAAGAGTGCAGTGCTCGTAGAATGACCTTCCCTGTATGCATGCTGAAAGGCTGAGAGCAGATTGTTATTGAAAAAGTAATCCATGACCTGTTTGAATACTATTTTTTCTATTATTTTGCTTAGCAACGGTAAAATACTGATCGGACGGCTATTTGGACCGTTACATTTTTTATTTTTGTCTTTCGGAAGTGGGATGATTTTAGCTTCCTTCCATGCTGTAGGATGAGCCCCACTGATTAAGCACTGGTTGAATATATGACATATAGGAGTAGCTACAGAGTTAACCACAAGTTTAAACTATTTTGCTGTATAAGTTGTCTATACCGGAGGAAGTGGAATCAGCTTGAGACATAATTAATTTCAAAACTGTTGCTCTATCAATCTCATTAAAGCTAAAGAGACAGTTTTTGCATTTCATTATTTCTTTCTTTATTAGTGAATGAGATAGTGAACCATCACTACTTTGTAGACATCCTCTTAATTTATCAACTTTATTTTGAAAGAAATCATTGAAGTAGTTTGCCATGTCATGAGGTTTTGTTATGAATTTACCTTCAGATTGTATGAAGGATATTGATGTATTTGATTTCCTGCCCATTATCTCATTCAGTGTTGACCATAGTTTTTTCCCATAATCTTTTGTTTCACTAATGTTTATAATACTCTTTCTTTTTCGTTGTATTTAGCCTTGTCACTCTGTTCCTTAATTGACAGTAGATTTGTCTATCTGACTTCAAGCCTAGTTTATTTGCTGTTTTCTTTGCATTATCCCTCAGAGTCATTAGGTCAAGGATTTCTTTATCCAGCCATGAAGCACCTTTCGACCGAACAGTACATTTTCTAAATGGTGCATGACTGTTCACAATTTCCATGAGCAGATTCATAAATACATTAACTGCTATTTCGGGGGTTGTTCTCTTTGCACACTATAGACCAGTCTACCTTGTCTACCTCACCAACAAATACTTCCTTATTGAAGTGTTTGTAGGATCTTTTGTTGATAATTTTATTACCTCCTTTTGGGATTTTAGTACTCCTAGATAATGCAACCAAATTATGATCACTAAATCCCACTGCTATAGAGACTACTTTAGAACAGCGTTCTGGAAAGTTGGTAAATACAAGGTCCAAACATGTAGAAGAAGTTCTACCGTGCTTATTAGTAAAAATTCGTGTTGGCTGCGATACCATTTGTGTCATATTGCATGTTTGAGCCATAGATAATAACTTGCTTTTCATATTACACTTATCAGAAAGCCAATCAATATTCATGTCACCCAAAAAGTATACTTCTCTGTTTCCATCAGAGGCTTTATCAACCATACTGCATACATCTGACAGATAATTCATGTCAGCATTAGGGGGTCTATAACAACATCCTATAAGAAATGGCCTAGTATGTGGTAGATGTACCAGGACCCATAGTGCCTCTATATACCATCTATAGTTAGATCATCCATAGGTTCAGCAGGGATATGACTTTGAATATATATTGCCACACCACCACCATATCTATTTCTGTCTTTTATGAATATATTGTAGCCCTGTATTGACACCTCTTCATTACCAAATGAGGGTTCAAGGTGGGTTTCTGATACAGTAAAAATATGGATATTATGCTGACAAGTCAGGCGCCCTACCTCGTGAATTTTATTTCTAAGACTGCATACATTTAGATGAACCATTATTAGGCCCTTTGTTGGACATTTTGTCATAGCAAAAGGTGTGTTTCTGATATAGCTAAGATATGGAAATTGTCTGATAGTAAAATCTCTGATATCTCAGCTAGCTTGTTTCTTATGCTACAGATATTTATATGTGCCATTTTTAAACCCTTTTTGGGTAGGTTAGTTTTAATTAGCATTGTATACTATATGATATATTCATAATGTCGGTATGTGTGGCAAGGGCAACAACCACTCAACTGTCCCTCTGCTGCTTTGGGGTGCTACTTCGGGGTCGGATTATCAGTCTGTCATACCCCAGAAAGGCGATCTCTCCTCTCTCACGAGCAGCTCTCATCTTGGGCAACAGTTATTTTCTTTTCAGACGTACAGCGTCTGTGTAGTCTTCGTTTATGTAAATGTTTGTTCCTTTGAGGTTTTTGGCTCTCTGAAGAACCGCTGATCTGTCCTTGTGTTTTGAAAATGTCACCACAATGGGTCTTGGTCTCTCGCGTCCATCCACAGACGTCCAGCAGGTCACTCAGTGTGAAAAGCTGAGTTGTGAGAAGCTTTCTTCAGCGTGTCCAGGAAGAACTGCTCGTCTTGGAGGTAGTCTCGATCCTAAAACAAAAAAGGGGGTTTCGAGTTAAAGGATTGTGAGGCGCAGGGGCGGGGCTAGGGGGTGGCTACTTGGGCTCAAGCCCCGAATGTTTTCTGAAAAGCCCCGAATCTATTTTCCAAAAAAATAAAAAAATAAATATTATATATATATATATATTTTTTTACAATTAATCATTGTTACATGAAAATATGTTTGCACCAGATTTAGCAGAAGTTAATTTCCATCTGTAGTCTATCCAGCTGCTAACTGTATTTGAGTGAGTTAAGTCTTGGTGTTATGGTAGACTCAGACCTAAGCTTTAAATCACAATCAACAAGTTGACAAAAACTTAATTCTTCCACCTTAGAAACATAGCTAAAGTACGGCCATTTATAAATCAAAAGGACGCTAAAAACCAGATCCATGCCTTTATCTCAAGCCGACTCAACTACTGTAATGCACTCCTTACCGGCCTCCCGAAAAAATACGATGATAACTATTTTATTGCAATGCACTATTGCATTATTTTATTCTATTTTACTAACTATTTTATTGCACTGCACTATTTTACTTTGTATCAGTGATAATCAAACCGTAAACAAAGACGCATATTTTTTTTTGATCCACTTTTTCTCCCATTTTCTATATTTTCTCCCATCCCAATTTCGTATCATCCAATTCAACCCTCCCCTGTCACGAACGCTGTTTCTTGCCTCCCACAAGCCGGCTGCAATGTGGACTAATAAGGGGGCTTTCAGGGGGCTTTCACACTCAGCCTTTTGTATCGAATCACCGTCCCATTTTGGGGTGCGAAACGGCGCTGAATCGTTTCACCCCCCGCTGAACGGGATCAGCTGGCAGAGGTGGTCTCGGGGTCGGCCCCGGGAGAACGGGGGGTGTGGCTTTGCGAGCTTGTACCTTTTCACGGGCGTGGCGCCTGGTGCTGACATAACGTCATAAATTTTGTTTACCATTGCTATGTCTATACATTGTTCGAATGCATTTATTTCTATTAGACCAGTGGTGCCCAACCAGTCGGCCGTGGTCGACCAGTAGATCGCTCAAAACGCTCAAAAGTGGACTCTACAACACCATCCATTCGTGATAAAATGGGGTGGGTTATATTGACAAGGCTTGACAACAGAGGTTCAAATATAACTTCATATTTATTGGCAATTTGTTCATTTTATATCAACATCCAGAGTCCGCAGTCGTGTTAAGACATTCCCGTTTACATTTTCGGTCGACCAGTAGATCAATGACATTCAATATAATCGATGCGAGCAATGTTACTAGTAAAAGGTTATAAAGCTAACTAGCGGTAGCCGTTAGCTTAGCGTTATTGTTAACCCTGCAAAACGATCAAAAGCGGACTCTACAACAGAGTTCCATTCGTGAGAAAAGGGGGGTGGGTTATATTGACAAGGCTTGACAACAGAGGTTCAAATATAACTTCATATTTATTAGTTATTTGTTTCTTTATATCAACATCCATTCTCCAGTCTCCGTGTTAACACTTCCTGTGTTTACATTTCGAGCGTGACATCATCGACTACGGCAAGCTTACAAGCTCAAAACGCAAACCGTAAACAAAACCCAGAGCGCACCCAGACTGAAGTGTGTACACAAACTAGAGGGGGGAGAGGGGGGGGGGGGGGGGGGGGGTTCGCATCAAATCTCGGAACGGGCAGAACGGAACGAAATAGAAACTAATAGGGTGAGTGAGAAAAGGACATAGCACAAGTCCCCTCCGGTACTTGAGGTAACAGCAGTCGCATCTTTTCACCTGCGCAGCTCGATCTCTCAGTGGCGAGGAGTAACGCGTGGGAGGCTCACGCTGCCCCCGACACTTCCTGATTCTACTGCGCAGGCGCACCAACCGACCTGTAGGAGTCGCTGTCCACAACGCCCGATCCCCACCCATCAGTTTGACAGTTTCCCACCCCCTAATACGGCCAATGTGTATTAGTACGGACGACCAGCTAAACTGAAAGCAAATGTGGAGCGCTGGGCTCGAACAGGCAAGCCCAGCGTCTCCAGATTTTGTGGCGAGCGCCTTGCCCACTACGCCACGTAGCCGCCTAAACAAAGACGCATATTAACACTTTCAGCGCCAGATGGCGCTGTTTACTGTTACTGTTGAAAGGCCAGCGCCTTTTAACATGGGGATACGTGGCTGTGTTTGCAGGCCTAAAGCTATATTATATATTATAGCTATGGATCTAATAATATAGTCGATTGTCATTGAGTTTCTTCCAGTCAAGATGCAAAAAACAGATCATTTTCCCATCCATACATTTCCGTTTTATACCGTCGTGAATATGAGTGTAGTTTCAGGGTGGTCTGGTGTCATTTCCAAAATGACAGACACCAAGCCACATCGTTTCAAATGGAGTGCAATAGCAGCCGCAAGGTGTTAGGCGGCGGTATTGGACTTTTGAGATCTCAGACCCATCCCCAGTGATAACACAGGCTGCCGGCATGTCTTTATGAATGGAAATATCGAATAAAAGAAACAACGATGAGGTCCTGGCGCTCAACGTTCGGCGAGTTAACCCTAGATCTTAGATCCTAATATGAAAAATTATGTGATTTAATGTTCTATGTCTTGTATAACAAAGCAGGGTAGCCGGACCAGCACTCACAGGTTCAATGTTTTTTTAATTGGCAGCCTGAATCAAAGCAGACATGTTTCGGACTAATGTCCTTCTTCAGTGGTATGGCTAGCACTGGAAATGAATTCAAGGTGATGATTATATACACCTGGCAGGTAAATGACACGGCAGGAAATGACATCACAACGCAGGTGTGCCTATGCAATATGACTAAATGAATGACCTATCAAAATAGAGTACAATCATAATTTATACATATGTATAGATATATCTATATCTATCATCAATAAATTTATAAACAATACAATACAAAACGAAACAAAATTACCAGAAACTTGATAACATATAGCATGCCCTTTCATTTATAGGGCTAATTGAGCCACTTTACTTGAATTGAATTAATTGATTTCAAATTATCCATAGGGCATCTAGTTTGGCAACAAACAACATCTTTAATCAGACCAGAAATAACAATGTGGGAGTAAGGAGGTTAAAGGAAACAGGTTAAGACGTTCTCTTCATTCATACCTTTAGGTTCGATACAATTAAACAGGTGGATATAATAACATTCACGTTGCAGCAGCAGTTTGTGTCTGTCTCCACCTCGCGCTGGCCTGAGTACTAGCTCTAGTCCCATATATTTGAGGTCGTTGACGGTATGCTTACACTTAGAGAAATGCCGAGCTACCGATGACTTGACATCTAAATTCCTCACAGCACATTTGTGTTCACTTATTCTTGATTTAAAGGCTCTCGTTGTTTTGCCCACATAGGAAAAATTACAAGGACATTTTAGCAAATACACCAGATTGGACGAATTACACGTTATCCGTCCTTTGACTCGGATATTTTTCCCCGTTTTTGGATGTGCGAAAAATTTATCTTTAATCATACCCTGGCACTGAACACAGGATTGGCAGGGAAAATTTCCGTCTGGGATGTTGGACATAAAATGAGAAGGTTTCTTTAAGGGCAAATCAGTTTTGACTAGGAGATTAGATAAATTTGCTTGTCTCTTGTAAAAATAGTTAGGCGAATGCTGAAACGCTGTCCCTATGAGAGGGTCGGACTGCAGAATATGCCAATGTTTATTGACAATAGTCCGCGTGTCTCTCGTAATAGGGCTGTAAGTAGACACGAAAGATACTTTGTCAGGTTTATCTTCTTTCTTTCTGGGGATAAACAACGTGGCCCTGTCGATATGCTTGGTTTTATTAAAGGCTTTTAGTGTCAAATCAGCACTATATCCTCTCTCGTGGAAACTGCCACGGAGTACCTTTGCTTGTGCAATAAATGTATCGTCAGTATCACATATTCTCTTATAGCGAAGTATTTGGCTATAAGGAAGACTGTTCTTCAAGGCTGGGGTGTGATAACTAGAATAATGTAAGAACGAGTTACGATCCGTCTCCTTTTTAAAAACCTCTGTGTGTAATGAGATGCCATCTGGGGCTTTCTTGATCAAAACATCGAGGAAGGGTAAATTATACATATCAAACTTTAATGTAAACTTTATCGTTCTTCTACAGGAGTTCAGGTACTCAAGGAAGGCAAAAAGTTCGGATGATGAACCAGACCAAATAAAAAACAGATCGTCAATATAGCGCATATACGATTTGACACATTTCTCAAACGGGTTATTATTAAAGATATGATCCACTTCATATTTGGACATATAAAGATTGGCTAGGTTCACAGCGGCTGGAGAGCCCATGCTGAGGCCTCTGTTTTGTAAATAGTATTTATCTTGGAATCTAAAATAATTTCTAGTTAGAACTAGATCCGTTAAACTAACCAGCGCTTCTGTAGGGGGGAGTAATACTTCCCTCGAGTTTAAATAAAAACTCAGCGCGTCCAGCGCATCTGCATGTGGAATGCTGGGGTAAAGGCTGACTACATCTATGGTAACTAGTAAGTCTGTAGGACTAATGTTGCAGGACGAGAGCCTGTTCAAAAAAGTAGTGGTATCCTTCAAGTAACCACGCTGAGAAGAGGCCAAATCCTTAATATGCGCATCAATGAACTGAGAGATTTTTTCTGTGGCAGAGCCAATACCGGAAACAATAGGTCTACCAGGAGGGTTAATCATATCCTTATGGATTTTAGGTAAAGTGTAAATAATAGGAGTAACCGGGTACTCTACGAACATAAACTTGAATTCATTTTCTGTAATTGCCTCAGACAATCTCAGGCTTTTAAGGACCGTTTTGATTTCCGTAGAAAATCTGAACACAGGGTCTGAATTTAGAAGGGTATATACCTCAATCTCATTCAATTGTCTGTTTATCTCAGATATATACGAGCTCTTGTTTTGGAGCACGATACCAGACCCCTTGTCAGCTTTTCTAAAAATTAAATCTTCCTTCTTCATGAGCTCCTTCAGTGCTGCAGACTCCGATTCAAGTAAATTTGGATAAAGATGGGCTTTGTGACTGGTCTCACATAACTTAAGGACATCATTTTGTACTAATCTGCAGAAAGTTTCAACTGAGGGAGGATTGAGATGGGGAGTAAACAGACTACGGGGTTTAAATACTTTTCTTTTAAAGGTGTCTGGCTCTATCTCAGGCCTAGCATCAGCATCATCATCACTTATCAACACATTTTCATTAGCGTATTGAGTTCTCTTATCAAACCCTCTGGCATAAAATGCTTTCAACCTAATATTTCGAAAAAACTTAAATAGTTCTACCTTAGTAGTAAATTTTTTAACAGGCTCTCGTCCTGCAACATTAGTCCTACAGACTTACTAGTTACCATAGATGTAGTCAGCCTTTACCCCAGCATTCCACATGCAGATGCGCTGGACGCGCTGAGTTTTTATTTAAACTCGAGGGAAGTATTACTCCCCCCTACAGAAGCGCTGGTTAGTTTAACGGATCTAGTTCTAACTAGAAATTATTTTAGATTCCAAGATAAATACTATTTACAAAACAGAGGCCTCAGCATGGGCTCTCCAGCCGCTGTGAACCTAGCCAATCTTTATATGTCCAAATATGAAGTGGATCATATCTTTAATAATAACCCGTTTGAGAAATGTGTCAAATCGTATATGCGCTATATTGACGATCTGTTTTTTATTTGGTCTGGTTCATCATCCGAACTTTTTGCCTTCCTTGAGTACCTGAACTCCTGTAGAAGAACGATAAAGTTTACATTAAAGTTTGATATGTATAATTTACCCTTCCTCGATGTTTTGATCAAGAAAGCCCCAGATGGCATCTCATTACACACAGAGGTTTTTAAAAAGGAGACGGATCGTAACTCGTTCTTACATTATTCTAGTTATCACACCCCAGCCTTGAAGAACAGTCTTCCTTATAGCCAAATACTTCGCTATAAGAGAATATGTGATACTGACGATACATTTATTGCACAAGCAAAGGTACTCCGTGGCAGTTTCCACGAGAGAGGATATAGTGCTGATTTGACACTAAAAGCCTTTAATAAAACCAAGCATATCGACAGGGCCACGTTGTTTATCCCCAGAAAGAAAGAAGATAAACCTGACAAAGTATCTTTCGTGTCTACTTACAGCCCTATTACGAGAGACACGCGGACTATTGTCAATAAACATTGGCATATTCTGCAGTCCGACCCTCTCATAGGGACAGCGTTTCAGCATTCGCCTAACTATTTTTACAAGAGACAAGCAAATTTATCTAATCTCCTAGTCAAAACTGATTTGCCCTTAAAGAAACCTTCTCATTTTATGTCCAACATCCCAGACGGAAATTTTCCCTGCCAATCCTGTGTTCAGTGCCAGGGTATGATTAAAGATAAATTTTTCGCACATCCAAAAACGGGGAAAAATATCCGAGTCAAAGGACGGATAACGTGTAATTCGTCCAATCTGGTGTATTTGCTAAAATGTCCTTGTAATTTTTCCTATGTGGGCAAAACAACGAGAGCCTTTAAATCAAGAATAAGTGAACACAAATGTGCTGTGAGGAATTTAGATGTCAAGTCATCGGTAGCTCGGCATTTCTCTAAGTGTAAGCATACCGTCAACGACCTCAAATATATGGGACTAGAGCTAGTACTCAGGCCAGCGCGAGGTGGAGACAGACACAAACTGCTGCTGCAACGTGAATGTTATTATATCCACCTGTTTAATTGTATCGAACCTAAAGGTATGAATGAAGAGAACGTCTTAACCTGTTTCCTTTAACCTCCTTACTCCCACATTGTTATTTCTGGTCTGATTAAAGATGTTGTTTGTTGCCAAACTAGATGCCCTATGGATAATTTGAAATCAATTAATTCAATTCAAGTAAAGTGGCTCAATTAGCCCTATAAATGAAAGGGCATGCTATATGTTATCAAGTTTCTGGTAATTTTGTTTCGTTTTGTATTGTATTGTTTATAAATTTATTGATGATAGATATAGATATATCTATACATATGTATAAATTATGATTGTACTCTATTTTGATAGGTCATTCATTTAGTCATATTGCATAGGCACACCTGCGTTGTGATGTCATTTCCTGCCGTGTCATTTACCTGCCAGGTGTATATAATCATCACCTTGAATTCATTTCCAGTGCTAGCCATACCACTGAAGAAGGACATTAGTCCGAAACATGTCTGCTTTGATTCAGGCTGCCAATTAAAAAAACATTGAACCTGTGAGTGCTGGTCCGGCTACCCTGCTTTGTTATACTGAACTTTATGGGATTACAGCACCCAGTGTGAGTACTTGTGAGCGCGGTCTAACTTGACTATATTGATTCAAAGCTACCCAAATAGCTTTCGAGACCTGCAGCTCCAAACATTTTTCTACGAACCCAATTCCCTGGAGGACGACAGCAGCTCATACTGCTAAACATGGAGAAAAGAGGCTTTGCTTTTTCCAAGGGGGAAAGCGACAGAATCTGCAGCTTATTCCCAGTGCCAGAGAGTTCGGCACCTGCTCCGCCCAAAGGAAGAGAAGCACTGGCCTTGTCGCTCTCACGTCTAAGGCAGAGAGAGACGCGTACCCTACTCCACGGTACGACCCTCACCAATTACTGGCAGGATGCCATTATACCGAGGGGCCTTCGCATCAACAAAGAACCCACGCTGGGAAGAGATTCACCTGAGTTCTGTGAAAAGTGGTGTTCGATCCTGGATAAGTGTTCCATGGATCTACTGCTTTTAATCATAGATAATGAAGGCTCTAAATTAGCCAAAGTCAGAGAGGATCTTGCCTTGTTAGAGGAAGAAATTAAAACTATTCTAACCCCTGACCAACTGACCGAACTGCTCGTGTCAGTGAACCAGAAACTTGATAAGTATAAACAGGACATCGAACTGCACAAGAGAGCCAAGAGGAGAAGAGATGTTCAAGACTACGCAACACATATGGTGTATCCATGGCTCCACAATCCACCTTCCAGGAACCGCAGGCCGACTTGGCAGCCCAGAGACAGGCAACGACATACCGACTCCTCCTCCACAGCGGTGAGCTCCGACGAGGCGCCCTCTCAGCCAGGCAGATACCCGCTCCGGAGCCAGTCTGTTTTTCGAGGCGAGCAGGACGCTCCGCTCCCGCCCCGACCGGAGAGAGAACCCATAGGAAGACGAGGCGGGGCCAGAGGAAAAAATCCACGGTTCTGGTGATGAGCATTACATCTAACATTGTCAACATTTCAGATGTATTATTGAGCGACCCACATCATAATATCCTGTCTAAAGGTTTATCTTTTGTACCAGCCCGCAAGGTGGATGCATTTACTACTAAGGTAGAACTATTTAAGTTTTTTAGAAATATTAAGTTGAAAGCATTTTATGCCAGAGGGTTTGATAAGAGAACTCAATACGCTAATGAAAATGTGTTGATAAGTGATGATGATGCTGATGCTAGGCCTGAGATAGAGCCAGACACCTTTAAAAGAAAAGTATTTAAACCCCGTAGTCTGTTTACTCCCCATCTCAATCCTCCCTCAGTTGAAACTTTCTGCAGATTAGTACAAAATGATGTCCTTAAGTTATGTGAGACCAGTCACAAAGCCCATCTTTATCCAAATTTACTTGAATCGGAGTCTGCAGCACTGAAGGAGCTCATGAAGAAGGAAGATTTAATTTTTAGAAAAGCTGACAAGGGGTCTGGTATCGTGCTCCAAAACAAGAGCTCGTATATATCTGAGATAAACAGACAATTGAATGAGATTGAGGTATATACCCTTCTAAATTCAGACCCTGTGTTCAGATTTTCTACGGAAATCAAAACGGTCCTTAAAAGCCTGAGATTGTCTGAGGCAATTACAGAAAATGAATTCAAGTTTATGTTCGTAGAGTACCCGGTTACTCCTATTATTTACACTTTACCTAAAATCCATAAGGATATGATTAACCCTCCTGGTAGACCTATTGTTTCCGGTATTGGCTCTGCCACAGAAAAAATCTCTCAGTTCATTGATGCGCATATTAAGGATTTGGCCTCTTCTCAGCGTGGTTACTTGAAGGATACCACTACTTTTTTGAACAGGCTCTCGTCCTGCAACATTAGTCCTACAGACTTACTAGTTACCATAGATGTAGTCAGCCTTTACCCCAGCATTCCACATGCAGATGCGCTGGACGCGCTGAGTTTTTATTTAAACTCGAGGGAAGTATTACTCCCCCCTACAGAAGCGCTGGTTAGTTTAACGGATCTAGTTCTAACTAGAAATTATTTTAGATTCCAAGATAAATACTATTTACAAAACAGAGGCCTCAGCATGGGCTCTCCAGCCGCTGTGAACCTAGCCAATCTTTATATGTCCAAATATGAAGTGGATCATATCTTTAATAATAACCCGTTTGAGAAATGTGTCAAATCGTATATGCGCTATATTGACGATCTGTTTTTTATTTGGTCTGGTTCATCATCCGAACTTTTTGCCTTCCTTGAGTACCTGAACTCCTGTAGAAGAACGATAAAGTTTACATTAAAGTTTGATATGTATAATTTACCCTTCCTCGATGTTTTGATCAAGAAAGCCCCAGATGGCATCTCATTACACACAGAGGTTTTTAAAAAGGAGACGGATCGTAACTCGTTCTTACATTATTCTAGTTATCACACCCCAGCCTTGAAGAACAGTCTTCCTTATAGCCAAATACTTCGCTATAAGAGAATATGTGATACTGACGATACATTTATTGCACAAGCAAAGGTACTCCGTGGCAGTTTCCACGAGAGAGGATATAGTGCTGATTTGACACTAAAAGCCTTTAATAAAACCAAGCATATCGACAGGGCCACGTTGTTTATCCCCAGAAAGAAAGAAGATAAACCTGACAAAGTATCTTTCGTGTCTACTTACAGCCCTATTACGAGAGACACGCGGACTATTGTCAATAAACATTGGCATATTCTGCAGTCCGACCCTCTCATAGGGACAGCGTTTCAGCATTCGCCTAACTATTTTTACAAGAGACAAGCAAATTTATCTAATCTCCTAGTCAAAACTGATTTGCCCTTAAAGAAACCTTCTCATTTTATGTCCAACATCCCAGACGGAAATTTTCCCTGCCAATCCTGTGTTCAGTGCCAGGGTATGATTAAAGATAAATTTTTCGCACATCCAAAAACGGGGAAAAATATCCGAGTCAAAGGACGGATAACGTGTAATTCGTCCAATCTGGTGTATTTGCTAAAATGTCCTTGTAATTTTTCCTATGTGGGCAAAACAACGAGAGCCTTTAAATCAAGAATAAGTGAACACAAATGTGCTGTGAGGAATTTAGATGTCAAGTCATCGGTAGCTCGGCATTTCTCTAAGTGTAAGCATACCGTCAACGACCTCAAATATATGGGACTAGAGCTAGTACTCAGGCCAGCGCGAGGTGGAGACAGACACAAACTGCTGCTGCAACGTGAATGTTATTATATCCACCTGTTTAATTGTATCGAACCTAAAGGTATGAATGAAGAGAACGTCTTAACCTGTTTCCTTTAACCTCCTTACTCCCACATTGTTATTTCTGGTCTGATTAAAGATGTTGTTTGTTGCCAAACTAGATGCCCTATGGATAATTTGAAATCAATTAATTCAATTCAAGTAAAGTGGCTCAATTAGCCCTATAAATGAAAGGGCATGCTATATGTTATCAAGTTTCTGGTAATTTTGTTTCGTTTTGTATTGTATTGTTTATAAATTTATTGATGATAGATATAGATATATCTATACATATGTATAAATTATGATTGTACTCTATTTTGATAGGTCATTCATTTAGTCATATTGCATAGGCACACCTGCGTTGTGATGTCATTTCCTGCCGTGTCATTTACCTGCCAGGTGTATATAATCATCACCTTGAATTCATTTCCAGTGCTAGCCATACCACTGAAGAAGGACATTAGTCCGAAACATGTCTGCTTTGATTCAGGCTGCCAATTAAAAAAACATTGAACCTGTGAGTGCTGGTCCGGCTACCCTGCTTTGTTATACTGAACTTTATGGGATTACAGCACCCAGTGTGAGTACTTGTGAGCGCGGTCTAACTTGACTATATGTTCTATGTCTTACCTTGACTGTCTATTTTACTGCTATCTATTTTATGCTTTATGTCTGCACTTTATGCATTGCTCTTGATCTGCCAATGTTGTGCTCATTTTATGCCTGTCTTTTTGTACTGCTGTGAAGCACTTTGAGCTGCAATTCTTGTATGAAAGGTGCTATACAAACAGTGTATTATTATTATTATTATTATTATTATTATTATTATTATTATTATTATTATTATTATTATTATTATAATTATTATTATTATTATTATAGTTTGCTTCATTAATTAAAGGGTGTGAATTTAAGTGTTCTCTAGTGCCTTTTGTCCGCTTTAAGGTGGTGGTATAATTTAAAGGTTGTGGTGTCGAAGTAAAAAAAAATCTGGACTAAGCCCCGGGTCTCCTACAATCCTAAATCCGCCCCTGGTGAGGCGTCTCCTAATGATGTATTAGAGTAGACGATTACAAGCCATTGATTCCGGGAGTTCAACTGGAGAGGATCAATTCTATTTGAGTTTTCTTTCCTAAAACCAGGCGTGTAAAAAGTACCCAGAAATTATACTTAAGTGAAAGTATGGGTACCGTCTCAAAATCGTACTCAAGTAAAAGTCAGAGTATCTGGCTAAAAGTAAAAACACACTTGAGTAAAAGTAAAAAAGTTTCTACTTTTAAATGTACTTTAAAAAGTAAAAACTTTTTTTCTGACTGTCTATTCTTCTGATAGCAGGTGTTTAATCAAAGATCCCCCCTTTCTAGTCTTGCACAAGGACCAATCAGCATGGGTATGGGTGCGTTATATTTCCATTGATGGGGATTTGATTGGCTGTTTTTAAATAAAGTGCAGCCAGAAACATTAATGTTAGTTCGGCCAGAGAAAATATACGAATAAAAATAGTTGGACCTGCGATATTTGTACTTTGTAGGTCTGCATTTTAAATGTAAGGAGTAAAAAGTATGTTTTTTTTCTCTGAAATGTAATTGAGTAAAAGTACAAGTATACAAACCTAATAATACTTGAGTAAAGTACAAATCCCAAAAAACAGTACTTAAGTATTGTAACAAAGTACAATTACTCAAGTACTTTACACCCCTGCCTAAAACAATGCATATATTTAATCAATGGCAGTTCTACTAGTCTTGGAAATGAGACCTTGTGATTCCTTTACATGAAGGAGGTGACATAAATAATTACTACCCTGCTTAGCAAAAGTTCTGGAATCTTTGGTAATCAACTCATCCTTTCTCTTAACTGCACCCATATAGATTTGGAGTCAATCACAGCACTATGTCAGGTATTGGATACAGATAATAGTGTTTGCTTTAGATAAAAACACTGCCCTTTTTGTGGATCTGTCAAAAGCTTTTGATAATACTTTCCTCTTACAAAAATGATGCGATTGTTTTGGACAGAAAGGCTTGTGATTGGATTGAGAATTATTTCAAGCGTCAGTGTTTCAGTTTGATCAGAATGAAGCTCCGTTAGCTGGTTACCTGTATATTTGCATATGGTATATATATGTCACAGATGTAACAGTACTATATACCTGTATGTCATGTACCATGTCATACCCTATGTCATAAATGTCATGATGTCATGTATGTCATAAATGTCACTATGAATTGAAAATGGGGGACCCTGATGTAAACAAGACAAAAGTCTTTCTCTGGTCTGCATCCCCTTAACAATTGTGTGTATCGAGCCGTACTGTATTGTACCCATTCTGCAATCTGTTAAATAAAGTTTTCATTCATTCATTCACCTTCTCCGCGGTGTGTCTAAGCAGAGCCAGCCTGGCCTGAAACTCAGTGGACCCGGGGCTGGATGTGGAGGTGAGAGGAGGGATGTTCAGGGTGGACGCCAGCAGAGGAGGACCTGCCAATCCTGAGAAGTCTGGTGGTGGAGAGATGAACAAGCGGTAATAATACAAACACCATTTAATAGAAAACAAGAATCAGTTTAGTGTAATACTTATGTCTCACCTGTAGACAAGACAATGTACAAGTCTACTGATCAATGGTGGAAAATTACATATCTGTAGATACTATATCTATATTATCTGTACATATCCCTTACCTACTCTTACTAGTTACACGGCTGGCCAGTATGACTTACTACCATAGTGTCTTAATATGTACAGTGATACAGGTATATTTTATATCCACTTTAATCACCTGTACATTGTATATTACTGTTGCACTTTACTGCTACATTTGCACTCTGTTTGGGTGCCAGACTTCTTTTCATTGTACTGTACTTGTGCTGTATGATGACAATACATTTGAATCTAATCTAATCTAAACTAATCTAATATGCATTTGAATTTCAGAGGGCGGTGTAGAGAGTTTGAAAATGCCTCTATTTAAAGTTTTACACAAAAAACATATTTTTTTAAAGATTATTCAGAACTACTCTAACAGTATTTTACTTTTCAATGAGATCCCACATGTTAGACTACCAAGCCAGTAGATGGCGCTCCTGTGAGTGACAGAGGAAGACAGTATTGACCACTTGCACAATGTGGGGGCGTCATATCCGGTTGGTGGACGGAGGAAACTATGTGGCGAAGCGGCTGCTGGCTAGCGGAAGGCGCCGGGATGGAGGAAGGAGGAGCGGTTGGGTTGGATGGCGGCTGGACGTGGTCGGAGCAGAGGAGGTTGAGGTTTTCGGAGGAGATGGTGGAAGGACTGTTCCGTGTCGATGGCGTGAGGATGTCGGAATGGGAAGTAGAGTCGCTCCGTCAGGAGGGAAGCGTTTTGCAGATTGAATGTTTGGAGTCTGGTCCTGGTGTGCCGGGGCGGTGGTGTCGAAAGCGGGAGAGACTTAAGTTTACTTGTCGAGAGAACTGTTTGATGGGATATGGAGACATGGAGGAGGCTCTAGCATGGAGGGTGGGCTCTCGCTGTCGTGCTGTGTACTCCGGGGATGGCAAGGTGTATCTGGGGTTTGTTTCCTGGATCAAGGGTGAAGACTGCGGGGTCAAGATTGACGGATATGAAGGGAATGAGCTGATGGGTATGTCCGCCTTGCTGCTCCCTGAGGGAGTGAGTTTGGCGATGGGAGATGACAGTATGGAGTGTGGATCGGGGGGTGAGAGCGGGGGAGAAGGGTGGAGTAAGGTGGAGAAGAGGGGCAGGGTTAGTGGGGGGAAGGGGGTGAAAAGGAAGAAGGGTAGGGGGGATAGCTCGAGTGGATCAGATGGTGAGGGTAGAGACGAGGTTGTTGCGGAAGTGATTCATGTAGTGGTTAGGTTTGAGGGGGTGGGGGGAGTGAGCGAGTTAGGGTTGTTCGAGCTGCCAAAACTCGTAGGTAAGCAGTTAGGAGAGGTAAAGTATGCTAGAGTTTTGAGAGATGGGAATCTGGCCGTAGGGTGTGTAAGTGTAGGGCAGGTGGAGATGGCTAGGAAGATGAGGAGCATTGGTGGCGTGGGTATAAGGGAGGTAGTGAGAGTAGGGGAGAAGAGGGAGGGGGGATGTAAGGGGGTGATAGCTGGGGTACCGGTCGAGGTTAGCGTGGAGCAGCTGGTGGAAGGGTTAGGGAAGGACGGGCGTAATGGCATAGTTAAGGGTGCAGAAAGGATGAAGAGGGGGGCAGATAGGGTAGAGACAGAGACGGTAGTGATTAAGTTTGAGGGTAAGGTTGTTCCTAGTGTAGTGTTTGTAGGGTGTAGGTTGTTTAGGGTTAGGGAATTTGTTCAGAGTCCTCTTAGGTGTTATAGGTGTCAGGAATTTGGCCATGTAGCTGTTTCTTGTAAGAAGGGACAGAGGTGTGCTAGGTGTGGCGGGGAGCATGAATATGGGAAGTGTGGAGAGGGAGTGAAGCTGAAGTGTTGTAGTTGTGGTGGGGAGCATAGTGTAGCGTTTAGGGGTTGTGTGGTGATGAGGAGGGAGGTTGAGGTTCAGAGAGTGAGAAGGGATGATAGGATTTCGTATGCGGAGGCAGTTAGGAAGTTAGGTCAGGGAAAGCAAGGTGAGGAAGGAGAAGGGCATTTGGCAGTAAGGGTAGTGCAGGAGGATCAGGGGAAGCAAGGTGAGGAAGGAGAAGGGCATTTGGCAGTAAGGGTAGTGCAGGAGGATCAGGGGAAGCAAGGTGTGGATAAGGGGTTTAGAAAAGGGCATTTGTCGGTAGAGGAAGTACAAGAGGAGAAGGAGAGGGTGTGGGGGGTGAAGTTGGAGATAGTGGCATTTGTGACGAGAGTGGTGAATACTATAGTTATGGTTAGCAGTAGGACAGAGAGGTTAAGGTTAGTAGTTGAGGCGGCGGTACTAGACATGGGTATGAAGGGGTTGACAATGGGGCAAGTATCGAGGGAGTTAGCGAAGTCAGGGAAGAAGGTTGTTGTGAGTGATCAAGTAGGAGAGTTAGGGAAGGGGGTGGTGAGTGCTCAGGAAGGCCAGAGTCAGCCGCAGGGGGCAATGAGTGACTCATAGATTAGGTTGGATAGGGTGGTGATGTTAGGGATGGGTTTTGTTTTGTTTGGTGTGTTAGGGGGTTGAATGGATTTGGTCGCGATCTGACATTGAACCGTTGAAGGAAAAAAAAAAAGAAAAAAAAAAGAAAAAGAAAAAGAAGAGGGGAGAATGGAAGACTGGCCCGATTTCCGGGTCGGTAGGTGGCGGTAAATGGCCCAATTTTGGTGCCCGTCCGCCGTAAAACACCAAATAGAAGAAGAAGAAGAAGAAGTCATATCCGGTTACGTCTCTAGACCAGGGCCCCGTTCCCCGTACCTGGATAACTGAGTTAGCCGGATAACTTTAACTGGATAACTGAGTTAGCCGGACTTTCCGGTTCCCCGTACCTGGATTTTCCAAATCACCATGACAACAGATCCAAAAGTTTGAGCCTGGTCGAAAGCAGAGTTTAAGTTCAAGTTAGCCTGAACCATCGCCACGCCCCCGCAAAGAAGTGACAGCCCGTTTCCTGAAATTATTCCCACAGTCTACGATCTGCATTATACCATTCTGAATTACGTTTTTGTGCTCCATTCTTCCAGAGGGGGCTTTTGAAATGTAAAATAGACCCAAAATGCTGATACTAAATTCACTTTGTCCTAAATAATGCACGTTATATATACCGTGGCGCTCGCTCGTGCGATGTACACATTATGTGGTTATTTTAATTGTAACTGGGATTAAGATGTCTGATGAGATGCGCTGTTTGACGGATTTGAGAAATTGAATGAGCCGTTGACGTCACATTAATGAATGAGGATAAAGAGATAAAACTTCATTCAAAACAAAGAATATTCTAAACACGGGTCTCTCGTTCATTAATGTATAAACAATGAATTTATCCCATCTGGCACAGTGGCTCAGCGGTAGTGCTCAATCTTGGCAACCCGGCGACCGGGGTTCGAAACCCCGTCTTTCCAATATAAATTTTTGGAATATAATATTAATGATTATACGCAAAGGTAGCATAGTTTTAAGTTAAAATATTATAAATCTACATGCATTGAGGATGTCATTCTTTATATAGCTCTCAACGTGCACCAAATTGAATTATTCCTATATTGCAAAAAGAAGGAGACGACTGGGTCTCGAACCCCGGTCGTCTGCGTGAAAGTCAAAAGAACAACCCGTTAGACCACAGAGAAGATAAGTAAAAGATCGACCATACATCAATCAATGGGTAAGGGAGCCGTATCGTTATTCTGTATAACAGTTTTACTAATTATTTTCGCTAGCAAGATCTCATTTGATTATTCAATCCAGCAGGCAAGTTTAAAGAAATATAATCTGATTGATTGAGGTAATGAGGGACTTGAAATTAGCCTATAGATAACGCATTTAACTTGTCGGCGAGGCGATTGAGCCGTACTGCAATATGTTAATAAAGTTCTAAATCAATTAATCAATCAATGCCGCTAGAGAATCAGATTCTCTGCTATCGATACGTGCTGGCTTTTCAACTGAAGCGGCCGCGCGCATTTAGCCTGGGTCGCAAGTCTGGCTTGAGTTAACGAGACTGAATCCACCTTCGAGGAACAGGAAAATCCCGGCTTCAAACATCGGGTTAACTGAAGCTGGATAATGACATCTTGATCGACTTAGTTGAACCAGGTACGGGGAATAGGGCCCAGCAGACTTCTTCCGGTCCCATCACAACACATTGAGTTTAGCAACTTTTCTCCCGTCAATTAAACAACTTTATAGTCACTTTTTTCTTTTTGAATTACCTAAAAAAATTATTTAATAAGCAAACGTTTGTAAAGTGTGTTTGTCAGCGGGGTCCTTTAAGGTTTTTGGGCTGTATTTCATGTACAAAAGTTTACTGTTAGTTAGCCACATTAGCACAGAGTGTTTTCACGGCATGTCATCAAACCGGAACTCGGCCATTTGGGAGATACTGAATGTATCCAATGCAAGCGAACTAGCATCTGTTCCTGGTCATTGTCTTCACCACCTATTAGTCCGAGTTTATCAGAATATCGCGCCCTTTCCTGCCGACTAAGTCCTTCTCTGTAGGTTCTAGCAGCTTCCACGCACTTTCCTTTACTTTTCTGTGGTTTAGACATCCTAAAATCCTAAAAAGTCAACTTAAATCAATTTTAGCTCCGCCTAAATCCAATCCAATACATACACATGTCAGTAATAAACCGCTGCTGGCTGAGCAAGGCAACAGAAATGAACGTGTCCTATTACTCATCATTCACACGTATTAAGATAACTATCTAAAACATTCCTAAAGATGTTTAAAACTAATATGAACTGTCAGTGTTGTGTAACATTTTGAGTGTACATGAACATGATGTAAGTTTGGACGAGTAGTTTATTGTTTTGTCAAGTTGAATAATGGCTAACTGCTAGCTAGCTACTTTCACGATGTTACCACAGACAGCACACGTGGTGCTTGTGTGTGTGTATGACTGAGAACGTGTTACTGTTATCGCCAACGTGTATTTGAGTTAATGTTATGAATGTAAGTGTAAAGGCCATACGAGTGTTTTGGTTATTAAGTAGTGTCTTATTTATGTTTGAACACTAGGGGGCTCACCGCCTCCATTATGGCCCCTCTTCTATAATGCCCCTTTTCCACTGCATGGTACCTACTCGACTCTACTCTACTCTACTCGGGATTTTCGGTTTTACATGACCAAAGTACCTGGTACCAGGTACTTTTTGGGTACTTTTTTAGTCCCTGCTCTGTCGAGGTTCCAAGAGCGTGCCAAGCGAGTAGAACTGGTACCAGAAAAGTCACGTGAAACACTGCAGACCACTGATTGGTCAGAAGAGAGACGCGTCACTCCTTGGAGAGTCTGAACGAAAACAGAAAGCCGCCATCTTTAATGTCTCGCATAGGATTTCATTATGTTTGCAGCAGGCACAAGTGCAATAAACAAAGGATACAGTCACTGTGTATTCTGCCTCATTTATTGATTAAATAAAACCGACATCAACACAATTTGCCACCGAGCGGAGAGTTTAGTCTCGCAAAAAGATCGCTGACTTGTTAAGGCTTAAGCTTGTTGTTAGGTTAGGTGCTAATGTTGTGCTAGCGTTTTAGCATGGCTATCGTACATAACGTGATCAATATAACTCGCTATTGATTGTTTGTATGAGTAACGTTAATGCTAGTAGAATAGACACAACGTGAGGTAATCACCATCCATTTTAAACCGGTTATTACCTAATGCTAACGTTAGCAAATAGACGCGAGACTGGTAACGTTACAGCTTTGTTGTTAGCCTAATGCTAACGCTAACGTTAGCATAGACAGCCTAGCTAACGTTAACGCTTGTAGAATATACACAATGAGAGGTAACGTTAGCGTTAGCAGAATGGACACAACGAGAGTCTCGTTAATGTTGTTATTGATTGATTGAAAACTGTGTTTTACTCTGGCTTGCGCCTAGCTCACAGACATAGCTATGCTGGAGCTCTCACAGAGCTATGGAGCTCTCAGCTGTACACCAGCAGCCCCGCCTCCCCACACGGAGACAAACTGAGTACTTTATTTTAGTACCTGCAGTGGAAAAGGAACGAAGTACCAGGTACCTAAAGCGAGTAGAGTAGGGTAGAGTCGAGTAGGTACCATGCAGTGGAAAAGGGGCATAAATGGCTTAGCTAATTGCCGTAATCGCATGCACCTGTGATGAGGATACATTTTCCTACCTGTCTCACCGTTTGGAACTGACCATGGAGCAATTGACAACTGTTCTGATTTAACCCTTCATTCACCATCATTCACCTTTGGACAACAATAAACTCTGTAAACAGCAGCAACTTGGGACATTCCATATTTACATCACAAACTTTGGGACTGAATAAGATAATTAATTGCAGGTGCATCGTGGACGCTTGTCGATTCATTGGGGAGCGACAAGCGGACACTACAGTAAGTGTATTAGATTTAGGATGTATTATCGTTTTTGTTCATTGAATGTGATTGTTCCGACTACAGTATTATGTATTATGTTTGTGTTTGGAAGTAAGGATACAGATTGGGTTTATGTCAAAAGGGTTATCGTTTTGCACTTTATTTAGTTTTCTAAAGAATACAGAAGGCGCTCACCACCGATGCAGGAGACGCTGGGTTCGAGCCCAGCTCTCCGCATTGCATTCAGCTTTGCTGGTCGTTCATACATTTGGCAGTATTAGGGGGTGGGAAGCTGATGGGTGGGGATCGGACGTTGTGGACAGCGACTCCTACAGGTCGGTTGGTGCGCCTGCGCAGTAGAATCAGGAAGCAATGGGGGCGGCGTCCCTCCAAAGCGCAGACCCCCGACGCTGAAAGATCGCGCTGTGCAGGTGAAAAGATGTGACGGCTGCTACCTCGAGTACCGGAGGGGACTCGTGCAATGTATGGTGTAACTGAGGGGTACAATTCCCTGACTGTATTAAATAAGTATGGTATCATTAAACCACTACTGTCTTATGTACATTACTACTGGCCATACAGTACACAGGTATATGATATGAACACCTCCACAATGACACGGTTCCACACAAATCTTGGTTATAATAATATTTATTAGCAGCAATGATAGTATATAACAGGGGTGGCCAACCAGTCAGAGACTAAGAGCCACAAAAAAATGACTGTGGTACCACAAAGAGCCACACCATATACCAGCGTTTCTCAACCTTTTTTTTCAGTCACGGCACCCTTCATGTGTTTATAGGTCTCACCCTCTGGCCTCTGAAGTTGCTAATGTCTTTTTTATTTGGGCCTCACAGGGTTAAAAGTACCCTGTGAGACCCACGGTTGCAAAATTACAAAATCACTTTTAGCCATTTAAAAAAATAATGTTTATTTAAAAAATGTTAAAGGGGAACTATTTTACTATTTCTTTCACTATTTGGGCACTTTTACACAATTCCTGTGAGTCTATGGAACACCTAGGTTTTTTTCAAAAAAAATGCATTGTTTTGTATTTCTAATCAAGTACTAAAAACTAGGGATGCCCCGATCGCGTTTTTTGCCACCGATACCGATCACCGATCGTCGTGAGCCATATCGGCCGATACCGATACCGATCGTTTTTGATTAAAAAGAAATTAAAAATTATTTTATATAAAAAGTTTTTTTTTTGTTTTTTTATAAAATATATATATTAGATAATTAGACTTGTACTTGTATTATCTGCGAGACATCGCCACCACGCAACAAGTCAAAATTGTCGCTATCTGCAAACAGCTCCTGTGTGTACTCTAGTAGCCCAGCTCCAAAAAGGATTCTCCGGCGCTGCAGCGGGACCCTATTGGTAACGTTATGCTTTGGTCATTTCACATTCAGCAAGCCCTCAGCTCGAATACGCATTAAATCAATGTTATAAGACATTGATATCAAGAGCTATCTGTAGCTACTGCTAGCCGGCTAGATGACGTTAAGACAGAACTTTAGTTCAATGGGACATTTCGTTTTGAACAGTAAACTAACGTCAGCTAACGCAAGCTAACGCAAGCTACCGGAGGTATGAACATGGACTACTAGATTTTCTGGATAATTTGTTGATATCAGGAGCTATCGGTAGCTAGCCGGCTAAATACCGTTAGACAATGCCTACTAAACGTGAATAGTTGACTGGGTAATTTTGTTTAAACAGTAACGATAGCTAGGTAGCTAACGTTAGCGCAGGTCGAATGCACTACAGACTCGAGCAGAGGAGCCGCACCTCTTTGTTTACAAACTCTACACGGGGGCGGGCGGGGCTAGGGAGGAGGAGCAGTTTGCAGGTCCTGTGCGTCTGAGACAAGCGAGTGAGATATCCACTTGATCAGTTTCCGCGGAATTCCCCGATCGCATATTTATACTGATTATCGGCCGATAACGATCGGTGGCCGATCGATCGGGGCATCCCTACTAAAAACCGCATTTTTCTACCTCAAGATCTTAAGCCGTTTTGAGGCTGGGCTCCAACCACTGTGTGGCCTGGTGCCAACTGCCACATCAACTGCCACATTATTATGCAGCTGAGAAATCTCTGACATCACAGATATGCACATTTTCAGATGACTCAGTTCAGTGAGGGTGAATATTGTGAGAGGAGAATTGGAAGAATTCGCCAATATGAGAATTAGAGACATATATCCTATTAATATAAGTCCACATAGCTAAGAAACAATGGTAAACACTGAAAAATGCCATTTATAAGATAGTTCCCCTTTAAGCACATGTATAGTCAATTGGTCCTGTTGTTCAGCCTCACAATGCTATTTGATAGTAAATGTGTTTATATGTCCCACCCTCTGGCCTCTGAAGTTGCTAATTTCTTTTTAATTTGGGCCTCACAGGGTTAACCTCTTAAGCCCGAGATATACAGTAAAAGTGTATATTTTCAGCATTATGTTTGTTTACCAATTATTTTAACTGTTATTAGTGAAATATAAGATTATAGAAATCTCAGGGCATTGAGTCGGAAACCGGCGCATATTGACAGGAGGAAGTGGCACAGCCAAAAGTGAGTGTAGTCTTTTGAAGGAAGAGACTCAGGGCTTTCAAATTTCGAAAAACTACCCTACCCAGCTCACACCAGCCCCTGTCAATCATCTGACTTCTGGATTTACTTTTTAATTTCTCTTATTTTTTGGGATTATCTCCCACAAACCTGAACGTTATTGCCATAAAACAGAACGCAGTTAGTTAGTTAGTTTACCTTTCTGTGAACGTCTTGCAAAAAACGGTGTTGCAATATGATGAAGAATGGTGGAGAAATTTACATTATAAAAAAGATGGCAGAATTCAGTACTGTATCTACAAAACCTTCTGTTTAATCATCTTCCCTTTATTCATTTGCTTAGATTTTTCAGGTCTGGTCAATTTTAGCATGGTGTTATTTACAGTCAAAGATAATTTTTTTTTTAAATAGAATTGATATTCTCCTTTGGTTCATTACAATTTACTCAAGCCTAGTAACAGACACACTATTTCTGACACTGATCCATATATGTCCCTAGATTCAGATACCAAGAACATGCAAATGGACCATTTAAAAAAAATTTGTAAATGTTTATTCTACGTCCTTATGGAATGAGTGACATAAAAAAAAAAAGTAAAAAAAAAAAAAAAAAAAAAAAAAATTTAATTTTTTTTTATGGATGGAAGAGCCGCACATTGACGGGCAAAGAGCCGCATGCGGCTCGCGAGCCGCGGGTTGGCCACCCCTGGTATATAACAATACTTTACTTAGAGTCGCGCTTATAAGGCGAAGAATGTGCGTGAGTAAATCAATAGCGTAAGTCCATTGGCATATTACGCAGGAGATAATGAATACCACCTGTATCTTAGGAATTATATCTATGGTACACTAGTAAGGCAGCGGGAGATACTAGTAGGGTCCCTCCGGTTGTAGGCCAGCAAGGGGAGAGGGTTTGTCGGTAACGAAAGTCTGGATCACCGGGGAATCAATAAGCTCCAGCTACGGGAGACGGTACATTACTCCCTTGATCGGCAGACGAAAGCAGCAGCTATTCTCCGGTATGCGGTGCAGCATGGAAGAAAGCTAGCCAGCCTCAGGCGTCTTAGAGGCGGGCTCGACGATGCTCCTCACAGGGTAAATCCCACACAGTTGTGGGTGTAGACGATTCTCCGCTCCATCAGATACAGGACCAAAGCAAATATAATCCAGCCGAAAAGGGCTATGTAGTCGTCGGGTAGGTTATCCAGTGTACATGTCCACACGGTCCTCGTCTAGGGCTCCTCGGGTGAAGGCGCCAGGTTAAGCTGCCCAGCCTGGATAAGCACACTAGCTGGTACGAGGAAACGTTGGTGATGCTGGTCACTGTAGAACGGTAGCCGCACGATACACTATACATAAATAGACTATTACTGAATTAATAGAATAGGTCGAACTCGACGGTACAGCGTTAAACTCTGATACTTCAGCTATCAATTCGCACGCGGTCTCAATGCTCTATTTGGGGCCAAACGGGCCCTACTTCACTGCACGTTGTATCGTGGGTGAGGCTTCACTTGGGTAACTCAAACTACTTCTGTATTCACCTGCGCCATATTTATATGTTAGGTGAACAAACTAGTACCAGCCTTATTCCTGTCTCGTATTCTTGCGCAGAGCCGCTCATGTCCAGGCATGTCTTTGGCGGTGACTTTGAACTAGACCTTGGGGGTATGGCAGTGGCGCCTAAGGGACCGCTGTCCAATAGGAGAACGAAATATTATGGTCTGTACTAGGTTAAAGGGATATTCCGTGTGTATGTACAAAGAATACACAAGGGATATCAGACGATATACAAATATTATGCAATATATATCAATCAATAAATATATATATTCGGTTTAATCTGATCCTTCGTAACATAATGCTTCGTCCACATTACAGCCGGCTTGTGGGAGGCATGGCCAAACAGCGTTCGAGACAGGGGAGGGTAGAATTGGACGATACGAAATTGGGATGGGAGAAAAATAGAAAATGGGAGAAAAAGTAGATAAAAAAGAAGAAAAAAAATACATTTGTATATTGTGTATTTTTGAACGGCCATTCTAAGGTTTCTCTCCTCCACATTGCCTGTGGTGCATTTTTTCCTATTGCTAGGTTTTAGTGAGTTGTTCCTCACCTTCGCGTGGGGTATGTCAGATTTTATTTTATTGACAACAAACATAACAACATTGACAGATCAACATTTGTATTTGCCTTGTCAGGTATAAAACTAAAAGTCCAGGACTTATTTCCATCGTTGTCCCCGTCAGGCCAGGGAGTGTTGCATTAATTTATTTAAAATGTTTTGGACTTCATGGTGTTTTTGTTTTGTTCTTGATTTATTGTGATATTTCTTCTTGACTTGTTTAAAGAAGACGTGTCCGGCCCATGGGGACATTAACGTGTGTCATCGGGCCTTACAAATAAATTTGATTTGATTTGATTTAGACAAAGAAAACACATAATTAAAAGGTGAACTTCACCTGTAAAACAAAGCGGGGCTCGCAACTCACTTTTGATGCGCCAAGGTGTTTTAATTGACAAATAATAGCAGCAGATACAACGTTTCGACCCTCTGGTCTTTTTCAAGTATAAACACAACACAAAATGACTTCACCTGTAAGCATGGGAGGGATGGCGTGTAGCGCAGGGAGGGGCTGCTGTAGAGGAGGGGGGGGGGCACCTTGCCTCACCCTCTCAACGTCTCTCCTCATGTCAGTCATCCTGATCCGCTCCTGTAGCAGAGGAACACAACACTAACTGAGCAATGAAAAGACGTTGAAAAAGGACACATTTTCCACCCTCCCACTACTTTTAACACTTTGAGTGCCACCGACGCTAATTGTCGTTGATTTTTTTATTAGCTATCTGAATTCATATTTCATCAACCGAGTCTCCCGTTGGTACAGCAGACCCTCTAGGAGCTCAGATGGGAAAATACCGCCCCCTATCGTCTATCCCTGTGTAACTGCAGGCCATTCGATTATACTGCTGGATCCCTGTGGGGGGAGCCAACTGGCTCCATTATGCTGGCGAGGGATCTGATGATGAGGGAAGTGATCGCAAGTTGGAAAGCAGCGTGGAATATATATTTACAGCAGCCAATAATCAATCAATAAACGCGATCGATATTTGGAATGGCGATCAGGAATTGGAATAATCTTTTTGGAGAACATCTGATCTAAGGTAAGGAGTCTATGTTACCAGTTTTAGGATAATCAGAGCTGTATTCACTGAGATAACAGCATGTCCCGTGTGTGTGTATGTGATGTTGAGGAAATTAGAGAATAGATTTTTCAGCCCGCTTCTATAGCATGCATAAGTACACATATACTATCGATAATCTAGCGTTTATTTGAAAACGATTCATAAATAGGCCGACAAATGACAACGTGTCTAGTGTATTCGAGAATATTCCAATAAATGCCGTTTATGGGGAAACTTTCTATTTTCCGGAAATCTTCGAGAGAACGATAGCTTTTCGAAATGCTATGAAAAGGATATGAACCGATTAAAAAAACAATCCGTTTTGACAATGTTGACTGCAAACAAGTCATTGATAAGCGATGGGCAGATTAGACACATAGCCATAATTTAAAACATAGATTATGCGTTTTTAACGCTAACATTGAAGTGGATGATGGCATTCAAGGGGGTAAAAAGGAAAACACGGCCGGCACTGATAGTGTTAAGGACTATCGCAGAGTTGTTTACACACACACACGCACACACCTTCAACTGTGACCCAGCCTTTCAACTGTAAATTGTCTGTTTTGCTTATGTATTTACTGAATCCGCTTATTAATTCATTTTGGACCGCTACCTTTCCTAGGCGCAATTCAACTGGCCTGTGAAGGAAATCGGGCGCACCTTGGCCTCCCTGCACGGTAGGGCTGTCCCCGACTAAGGATTTGAATAGTCGACTTTGATTGGCCGAAATTGGCAGATGCAAAAAAATATATATAATCATTCCATTTGGGCTGTGGGGGGTGCTTAATGTCTGAAGGAGTCGACTGAAGGCTTCTTGTCCTCTGTGAAAGCATGCAATTGGTCCACTGATGGATACATATTTTTTCTTTATCTACTTTTTCTCCCATTTTCTATTTTTCTCCCATCCCAATTTCGTATCGTCCAATTCTACCCTCCCGTCTCGAACGCTGTTAGGCCATGCCTCCCACAAGCCGGCTGCAATGTGGACGAAGCCTTACATCACGTGTCCCCTCCGGTACTCGAGGAAGCAGCCGTCGCATCTTTTCACCTGCACAGTGCGATCTCTCAGCGTCGGGGGTCTGCGTGGGAGGGACACGCCGCCCCCGTCGCTTCCTGATTCTGCTGCGCAGGCGCACCAACCGACCTGTAGGAGTCGCTGTCCACAACGACTAAGCGTCTCCTGCATTTGTGGCGAGCGCCTTGCCCACTACACCACCTAGCCGCCGCTGATGGATACATCTTGATATTTGTCTACTCTAGTGTGTTCATTAGATGGGTGAAATCCTCTTTCAGTGCCTTCAGTGTTTTCTTAGGCAGTTAGCCTCGCTGGTATGCGCACCATTAGCGTTAGCCACGCTTCTAGGCCTCTTTGCTTTTGGAAAGAATGATAATAAAATAAAAAAATATAATATATATATATATATTTTCTGCATTCGACTAATCGGGGTCAGCCCTACTGCACGGCAATACAAATTACTCGTACTTTTAAAAGCTCGTCAGTCGTCTGTTGTCACTTGACTCGAGCCGTGGTATTATTCGGTTGCATCCAGTGCATTATTACTAATTCATCACACCTACTCTGAAATCAAATCCGTGGAAACGATTGGTTTTGAAAGCCATGGTAGAAAGACATGCCGAGGTGAGAGATCCTTTTCTGTGGTGCTTGTGCGTGACTGCGTGTGTGTTCCACTTCAACCCTTTTGGGACATGCACTCGAGTGTGGTGCATTGGTTGTGTACATCGCCTATGTAGCACACAGCACTCTCCAGGCGTTGCAGGGCAAAGGCTAAGAGAATAGTCAAAGACTCAGTCTCCAGCCACCCAAACAACTGCCTCTTTGCACTGCTGCGCTCAGGCAAGCGCTACCGGAGTCTCATGGCCGGTACAGAGAGACTCAAAAGGAGCTTCTATTCTCAGGCCATCAGGATGCTCAATGACTGTGTAACACTAACCCATCCATTCTACATTCATTGCACACACCCACTTTAAACATTCACCTTTAACATTCAAAGTGTTAACTTTTTAACACTATTTTATCTATTTATTACAACAATATTTGCACTATACCTCTCTACCTCGTTTTTGCATTTTGTACTTTAGTTTTGTATATTGTATATAGTGTTTGGTCTTTATTCTTTCAACTTTTTTTTACTGTATGAAGCACAATCTCAGGAGGCTCATACAGAACCACGCATTTCACTGTAATGTACATGTACCTTATATGTGACAAATAAAACAAAACTTGAAACTTGCAAGTTGCATGCGGGGCAGACGTGTTCAGACATATGGCAATACTGCTCTTGGTTTAGGAGGGGCGGGGCCTAGGTAGAGAGATGGGCGGGCCCAGGTAGAGAGGGGCGGTGTCTAGGTAGATGGGCGGGGCCTAGGTAGAGAGGGGCAGGGCCTAGCTAGAGAGATGGGTGGGCCCAGGTAGAGAGGGGCGGTGTCTAGGTAGAGATGGGTGGGGCCTAGGTAGAGAGGGGCGGGGCCTAGCTAGATAGATGGGCGGGGCCCAGTTCGAGAGGGGTGGTGTCTAGGTAGAGATGGGTGGGCCCAGGTAGAGAGGTGCGGTGTCTAGGTAGAGATGGGCGGGGCCTAGGTAGAGAGGGGCGTGGCCTAGCTAGAGAGATGGGCGGGGCCCAGTTCGAGAGGGGCTGCGTCTAGGTAGAGATGGGCGGGGCCCAGGTAGAGCAGGGCGGTGTCTAGGTAGAGAGATGGGCAGTGTCTAGATAGAGAGAGGGGCGGTGTCTAGGTAGAGAGATGGGCGGTGTCTATGTAGAGAGAGGGGCGGTGTCTAGGTAGAGAGAGGGGCAGTGTCTAGGTAGAGAGGGGCGGTGTCTAGGTAGAGAGAGGGGCGGTGTCTAGGTAGAGAGAGGGGCAGTGTCTATGTAGAGAGAGGGGCAGTGTCTAGGTAGAGAGAGAGGGAGTGTCTAGGTAGAGAGAGGGGCGGTGTCTAGGTAGAGAGAGGGGCAGTGTCTATGTAGAGAGAGGGGCGGTGTCTAGGTAGAGAGAGGGGCAGTGTCTAGGTAGAGAGAGGGGCGGTGTCTATGTAGAGAGAGGGGCGGTGTCTAGGTAGAGAGAGGGGCAGTGTCTAGGTAGAGAGAGGGGCAGTGTCTATGTAGAGAGGGGCGGTGTCTAGGTAGAGAGATGGGCAGTGTCTATGTAGAGAGGGGCGGTGTCTAGGTAGAGAGGGGCGGTGTCTAGGTAGAGAGGGGCGGTGTCTAGGTAGAGAGAGGGGCGGTGTCTATGTAGAGAGAGGGGCGGTGTCTAGGTAGAGAGGGGCGGTGTCTAGGTAGAGAGAGGGGCGGTGTCTAGGTAGAGAGGGGCGGTGTCTAGGTAGAGAGGGGCGGTGTCTAGGTAGAGAGGGGCGGTGTCTAGGTAGAGAGGGGCGGTGTCTAGGTAGAGAGGGGCAGTGTCTAGGTAGAGAGAGGGGCGGTGTCTAGGTAGAGAGGGGCGGTGTCTAGGTAGAGAGAGGGGCGGTGTCTAGGTAGAGAGAGGGGCGGTGTCTAGGTAGAGAGAGGGGCAGTGTCTAGGTAGAGAGAGGGGCGGTGTCTAGGTAGAGAGAGGGGCGGTGTCTATGTAGAGAGAGGGGCGGTGTCTAGGTAGAGAGAGGGGCGGTGTCTAGGTAGAGAGGGGCGGTGTCTAGGTAGAGAGAGGGGCGGTGTCTAGGTAGAGAGAGGGGCAGTGTCTAGGTAGAGAGAGGGGCGGTGTCTAGGTAGAGAGGGGCGGTGTCTAGGTAGAGAGAGGGGCGGTGTCTAGGTAGAGAGAGGGGCGGTGTCTAGGTAGAGAGGGGCGGTGTCTAGGTAGAGAGCAGGCGGCGTCTAGGTAGAGAGAGGGGCGGTGTCTAGGTAGAGAGAGGGGCGGTGTCTAGGTAGAGAGAGGGGCGGTGTCTAGGTAGAGAGAGGGGCGGTGTCTAGGTAGAGAGAGGGGCAGTGTCTAGGTAGAGAGGGGCGGTGTCTAGGTAGAGAGAGGGGCGGTGTCTAGGTAGAGAGGGGCAGTGTCTAGGTAGAGAGGGGCGGTGTCTAGGTAGAGAGAGGGGCGGTGTCTAGGTAGAGAGAGGGGCAGTGTCTAGGTAGAGAGAGGGGCGGTGTCTAGGTCGAGAGAGGGGCGGTGTCTAGGTAGAGAGGGGCGGTGTCTAGGTAGAGAGAGGGGCGGTGTCTAGGTAGAGAGGGGCGGTGTCTAGGTAGAGAGAGGGGCGGTGTCTAGGTAGAGAGGGGCGGTGTCTAGGTAGAGAGAGGGGCGGTGTCTAGGTAGAGAGAGGGGCAGTGTCTAGGTAGAGAGGGGCGGTGTCTAGGTAGAGAGAGGGGCGGTGTCTAGGTAGAGAGAGGGGCAGTGTCTAGGTAGAGAGGGGGGCAGTGTCTATGTAGAGAGAGGGGCAGTGTCTAGGTAGAGAGAGGGGCGGTGTCTAGGTAGAGAGAGGGGCAGTGTCTAGGTAGAGAGAGGGGCGGTGTCTAGGTAGAGAGAGGGGCGGTGTCTATGTAGAGAGAGGGGCGGTGTCTATGTAGAGAGAGGGGCAGTGTCTAGGTAGAGAGGGGCAGTGTCTATGTAGAGAGAGGGGCAGTGTCTATGTAGAGAGGGGCGGTGTCTAGGTAGAGAGAGGGGCGGTGTCTAGGTAGAGAGAGGGGCGGTGTCTATGTAGAGAGAGGGGCGGTGTCTAGGTAGAGAGAGGGGCGGTGTCTAGGTAGAGAGATGGGCGGTGTCTATGTAGAGAGGGGCGGTGTCTAGGTAGAGAGAGGGGCGGTGTCTAGGTAGAGAGGGGCGGTGTCTAGGTAGAGAGAGGGGCAGTGTCTAGGTAGAGAGAGGGGCAGTGTCTATGTAGAGAGAGGGGCAGTGTCTAGGTAGAGAGAGGGGCGGTGTCTAGGTAGAGAGAGGGGCGGTGTCTAGGTAGAGAGAGGGGCAGTGTCTAGGTAGAGAGGGGCGGTGTCTAGGTAGAGAGAGGGGCGGTGTCTAGGTAGAGAGAGGGGCAGTGTCTAGGTAGAGAGGGGGGCAGTGTCTATGTAGAGAGAGGGGCAGTGTCTAGGTAGAGAGAGGGGCAGTGTCTAGGTAGAGAGGGGCGGTGTCTAGGTAGAGAGAGGGGCGGTGTCTAGGTAGAGAGAGGGGCAGTGTCTAGGTAGAGAGAGGGGCGGTGTCTAGGTAGAGAGAGGGGCGGTGTCTATGTAGAGAGAGGGGCGGTGTCTATGTAGAGAGAGGGGCAGTGTCTAGGTAGAGAGGGGCGGTGTCTAGGTAGAGAGAGGGGCGGTGTCTAGGTAGAGAGAGGGGCGGTGTCTATGTAGAGAGAGGGGCGGTGTCTAGGTAGAGAGAGGGGCGGTGTCTAGGTAGAGAGATGGGCGGTGTCTATGTAGAGAGGGGCGGTGTCTAGGTAGAGAGAGGGGCGGTGTCTAGGTAGAGAGGGGCGGTGTCTAGGTAGAGAGAGGGGCGGTGTCTATGTAGAGAGAGGGGCGGTGTCTAGGTAGAGAGAGGGGCGGTGTCTAGGTAGAGAGAGGGGCGGTGTCTATGTAGAGAGGGGCGGTGTCTAGGTAGAGAGAGGGGCGGTGTCTAGGTAGAGAGAGGGGCGGTGTCTATGTAGAGAGGGGCGGTGTCTAGGTAGAGAGAGGGGCGGTGTCTAGGTAGAGAGCGGGGCGGTGTCTATGTAGAGAGAGGGGCGGTGTCTAGGTAGACAGAGGGGCGGTGTCTAGGTAGAGAGATGGGCGGTGTCTATGTAGAGAGGGGCGGTGTCTAGGTAGAGAGAGGGGCGGTGTCTAGGTAGAGAGAGGGGCGGTGTCTATGTAGAGAGAGGGGCGGTGTCTAGGTAGAGAGAGGGGCGGTGTCTAGGTAGAGAGAGGGGCGGTGTCTAGGTAGAGAGGGGCGGTGTCTAGGTAGAGAGGGGCGGTGTCTAGGTAGAGAGAGGGGCGGTGTCTAGGTAGAGAGGGGCGGTGTCTAGGTAGAGAGGGGCGGTGTCTAGGTAGAGAGAGGGGCGGTGTCTAGGTAGAGAGGGGCAGTGTCTAGGTAGAGAGAGGGGCGGTGTCTAGGTAGAGAGGGGCGGTGTCTAGGTAGAGAGAGGGGCAGTGTCTAGGTAGAGAGAGGGGCGGTGTCTAGGTAGAGAGAGGGGCGGTGTCTAGGTAGAGAGAGGGGCAGTGTCTAGGTAGAGAGAGGGGCGGTGTCTAGGTAGAGAGAGGGGCGGTGTCTATGTAGAGAGAGGGGCGGTGTCTAGGTCGAGAGAGGGGCGGTGTCTAGGTAGAGAGGGGCAGTGTCTAGGTAGAGAGAGGGGCGGTGTCTAGGTAGAGAGAGGGGCAGTGTCTAGGTAGAGAGGGGCGGTGTCTAGGTAGAGAGATGGGCGGTGTCTAGGTAGAGAGAGGGGCAGTGTCTAGGTAGAGAGAGGGGCGGTGTCTAGATAGAGAGAGGGGCGGTGTCTAGGTAGAGAGCGGGGCGGTGTCTAGGTAGAGAGAGGGGCGGTGTCTAGGTAGAGAGAGGGGCGGTGTCTATGTAGAGAGAGGGGCGGTGTCTAGGTAGAGAGAGGGGCGGTGTCTAGGTAGAGAGAGGGGCGGTGTCTAGGTAGAGAGAGGGGCGGTGTCTATGTAGAGAGAGGGGCGGTGTCTAGGTAGAGAGAGGGGCGGTGTCTAGGTAGAGAGATGGGCGGGGCCCAGGTAGAGAGAGGGGCGGTGTCTAGGTAGAGAGAGGGGCGGTGTCTAGGTAGAGAGGGGCGGTGTCTAGGTAGAGAGGGGCGGTGTCTAGGTAGAGAGGGGCGGTGTCTAGGTAGAGAGAGGGGCGGTGTCTAGGTAGAGAGAGGGGCGGTGTCTAGGTAGAGAGAGGGGCGGTGTCTAGGTAGAGAGAGGGGCGGTGTCTAGGTAGAGAGAGGGGCGGTGTCTAGGTAGAGAGGGGCGGTGTCTAGGTAGAGAGGGGCGGTGTCTAGGTAGAGAGGGGCGGTGTCTAGGTAGAGAGGGGCGGTGTCTAGGTAGAGAGAGGGGCAGTGTCTAGGTAGAGAGGGGCGGTGTCTATGTAGAGAGAGGGGCAGTGTCTAGGTAGAGAGGGGCGGTGTCTAGGTAGAGAGGGGCGGTGTCTAGGTAGAGAGGGGCGGTGTCTAGGTAGAGAGATGGGCGGTGTCTAGGTAGAGATGGGCGGGGCCCAGGTAGAGAGGGGGGCAGTGTCTAGGTAGAGAGAGGGGCGGTGTCTAGGTAGAGAGAGGGGCAGTGTCTAGGTAGAGAGAGGGGCGGTGTCTAGGTAGAGAGAGGGGCAGTGTCTAGGTAGAGAGAGGGGCAGTGTCTAGGTAGAGAGAGGGGCAGTGTCTAGGTAGAGAGAGGGGCGGTGTCTAGGTAGAGAGGGGCGGTGTCTAGGTAGAGAGAGGGGCGGTGTCTAGGTAGAGAGAGGGGCGGTGTCTAGGTAGAGAGAGGGGCAGTGTCTAGGTAGAGAGGGGCAGTGTCTAGGTAGAGAGAGGGGCGGTGTCTAGGTAGAGAGGGGCGGTGTCTAGGTAGAGAGAGGGGCGGTGTCTAGGTAGAGAGGGGCGGTGTCTAGGTAGAGAGAGGGGCGGTGTCTAGGTAGAGAGAGGGGCGGTGTCTAGGTAGAGAGAGGGGCGGTGTCTAGGTAGAGAGAGGGGCGGTGTCTAGGTAGAGAGAGGGGCGGTGTCTAGGTAGAGAGGGGCGGTGTCTAGGTAGAGAGAGGGGCGGTGTCTAGGTAGAGAGAGGGGCGGTGTCTAGGTAGAGAGAGGGGCGGTGTCTAGGTAGAGAGAGGGGCGGTGTCTAGGTAGAGAGAGGGGCGGTGTCTAGGTAGAGATGGGCAGTGTCTAGGTAGAGAGAGGGGCGGTGTCTAGGTAGAGAGAGGGGCGGTGTCTAGGTAGAGAGAGGGGCGGTGTCTAGGTAGAGAGAGGGGCAGTGTCTAGGTAGAGAGGGGCAGTGTCTAGGTAGAGAGAGGGGCGGTGTCTAGGTAGAGAGAGGGGCAGTGTCTAGGTAGAGAGAGGGGCGGTGTCTATGTAGAGAGAGGGGCGGTGTCTAGGTAGAGAGGGGCGGTGTCTAGGTAGAGATGGGCGGTGTCTAGGTAGAGAGAGGGGCGGTGTCTAGGTAGAGAGGGGCAGTGTCTAGGTAGAGAGAGGGGCAGTGTCTAGGTAGAGAGGGGCAGTGTCTAGGTAGAGAGAGGGGCGGTGTCTAGATAGAGAGAGGGGCGGTGTCTAGGTAGAGAGGGGCGGTGTCTAGGTAGAGAGGGGCGGTGTCTAGGTAGAGATGGGCGGTGTCTAGGTAGAGAGGGGCGGTGTCTAGGTAGAGAGAGGGGCGGTGTCTAGGTAGAGAGGGGCGGTGTTTATGTAGAGAGAGGGGCAGTGTCTATGTAGAGAGGGGCGGTGTCTAGGTAGAGAGAGGGGCGGTGTCTAGGTAGAGAGAGGGGCGGTGTCTATGTAGAGAGAG
Source organism: Notolepis coatsorum (assembly GCF_963971535.1). Lineage (NCBI taxonomy): Eukaryota > Metazoa > Chordata > Actinopteri > Aulopiformes > Paralepididae > Notolepis > Notolepis coatsorum. The sequence goes on along the minus strand of NC_140178.1, from coordinate 106,113,997 downwards.
GGGCGGTGTCTAGGTAGAGAGAGGGGCGGTGTCTAGGTAGAGAGATGGGCGGTGTCTATGTAGAGAGGGGCGGTGTCTAGGTAGAGAGAGGGGCGGTGTCTAGGTAGAGAGGGGCGGTGTCTAGGTAGAGAGAGGGGCAGTGTCTAGGTAGAGAGAGGGGCAGTGTCTATGTAGAGAGAGGGGCAGTGTCTAGGTAGAGAGAGGGGCGGTGTCTAGGTAGAGAGAGGGGCGGTGTCTAGGTAGAGAGAGGGGCAGTGTCTAGGTAGAGAGGGGCGGTGTCTAGGTAGAGAGAGGGGCGGTGTCTAGGTAGAGAGAGGGGCAGTGTCTAGGTAGAGAGGGGGGCAGTGTCTATGTAGAGAGAGGGGCAGTGTCTAGGTAGAGAGAGGGGCAGTGTCTAGGTAGAGAGGGGCGGTGTCTAGGTAGAGAGAGGGGCGGTGTCTAGGTAGAGAGAGGGGCAGTGTCTAGGTAGAGAGAGGGGCGGTGTCTAGGTAGAGAGAGGGGCGGTGTCTATGTAGAGAGAGGGGCGGTGTCTATGTAGAGAGAGGGGCAGTGTCTAGGTAGAGAGGGGCGGTGTCTAGGTAGAGAGAGGGGCGGTGTCTAGGTAGAGAGAGGGGCGGTGTCTATGTAGAGAGAGGGGCGGTGTCTAGGTAGAGAGAGGGGCGGTGTCTAGGTAGAGAGATGGGCGGTGTCTATGTAGAGAGGGGCGGTGTCTAGGTAGAGAGAGGGGCGGTGTCTAGGTAGAGAGGGGCGGTGTCTAGGTAGAGAGAGGGGCGGTGTCTATGTAGAGAGAGGGGCGGTGTCTAGGTAGAGAGAGGGGCGGTGTCTAGGTAGAGAGAGGGGCGGTGTCTATGTAGAGAGGGGCGGTGTCTAGGTAGAGAGAGGGGCGGTGTCTAGGTAGAGAGAGGGGCGGTGTCTATGTAGAGAGGGGCGGTGTCTAGGTAGAGAGAGGGGCGGTGTCTAGGTAGAGAGCGGGGCGGTGTCTATGTAGAGAGAGGGGCGGTGTCTAGGTAGAGAGAGGGGCGGTGTCTAGGTAGAGAGATGGGCGGTGTCTATGTAGAGAGGGGCGGTGTCTAGGTAGAGAGAGGGGCGGTGTCTAGGTAGAGAGAGGGGCGGTGTCTATGTAGAGAGAGGGGCGGTGTCTAGGTAGAGAGAGGGGCGGTGTCTAGGTAGAGAGAGGGGCGGTGTCTAGGTAGAGAGGGGCGGTGTCTAGGTAGAGAGGGGCGGTGTCTAGGTAGAGAGAGGGGCGGTGTCTAGGTAGAGAGGGGCGGTGTCTAGGTAGAGAGGGGCGGTGTCTAGGTAGAGAGAGGGGCGGTGTCTAGGTAGAGAGGGGCAGTGTCTAGGTAGAGAGAGGGGCGGTGTCTAGGTAGAGAGGGGCGGTGTCTAGGTAGAGAGAGGGGCAGTGTCTAGGTAGAGAGAGGGGCGGTGTCTAGGTAGAGAGAGGGGCGGTGTCTAGGTAGAGAGAGGGGCAGTGTCTAGGTAGAGAGAGGGGCGGTGTCTAGGTAGAGAGAGGGGCGGTGTCTATGTAGAGAGAGGGGCGGTGTCTAGGTCGAGAGAGGGGCGGTGTCTAGGTAGAGAGGGGCAGTGTCTAGGTAGAGAGAGGGGCGGTGTCTAGGTAGAGAGAGGGGCAGTGTCTAGGTAGAGAGGGGCGGTGTCTAGGTAGAGAGATGGGCGGTGTCTAGGTAGAGAGAGGGGCAGTGTCTAGGTAGAGAGAGGGGCGGTGTCTAGGTAGAGAGAGGGGCGGTGTCTAGGTAGAGAGCGGGGCGGTGTCTAGGTAGAGAGAGGGGCGGTGTCTAGGTAGAGAGAGGGGCGGTGTCTAGGTAGAGAGAGGGGCGGTGTCTATGTAGAGAGAGGGGCGGTGTCTAGGTAGAGAGAGGGGCGGTGTCTAGGTAGAGAGATGGGCGGGGCCCAGGTAGAGAGAGGGGCGGTGTCTAGGTAGAGAGAGGGGCGGTGTCTAGGTAGAGAGGGGCGGTGTCTAGGTAGAGAGGGGCGGTGTCTAGGTAGAGAGGGGCGGTGTCTAGGTAGAGAGAGGGGCGGTGTCTAGGTAGAGAGAGGGGCAGTGTCTAGGTAGAGAGAGGGGCGGTGTCTAGGTAGAGAGAGGGGCGGTGTCTAGGTAGAGAGGGGCGGTGTCTAGGTAGAGAGGGGCGGTGTCTAGGTAGAGAGGGGCGGTGTCTAGGTAGAGAGGGGCGGTGTCTAGGTAGAGAGGGGCGGTGTCTAGGTAGAGAGAGGGGCAGTGTCTAGGTAGAGAGGGGCGGTGTCTATGTAGAGAGAGGGGCAGTGTCTAGGTAGAGAGGGGCGGTGTCTAGGTAGAGAGGGGCGGTGTCTAGGTAGAGAGGGGCGGTGTCTAGGTAGAGAGATGGGCGGTGTCTAGGTAGAGATGGGCGGGGCCCAGGTAGAGAGGGGGGCAGTGTCTAGGTAGAGAGAGGGGCGGTGTCTAGGTAGAGAGAGGGGCAGTGTCTAGGTAGAGAGAGGGGCGGTGTCTAGGTAGAGAGAGGGGCAGTGTCTAGGTAGAGAGAGGGGCAGTGTCTAGGTAGAGAGAGGGGCAGTGTCTAGGTAGAGAGAGGGGCGGTGTCTAGGTAGAGAGGGGCGGTGTCTAGGTAGAGAGAGGGGCGGTGTCTAGGTAGAGAGAGGGGCGGTGTCTAGGTAGAGAGAGGGGCAGTGTCTAGGTAGAGAGGGGCAGTGTCTAGGTAGAGAGAGGGGCGGTGTCTAGGTAGAGAGGGGCGGTGTCTAGGTAGAGAGAGGGGCGGTGTCTAGGTAGAGAGAGGGGCGGTGTCTAGGTAGAGAGAGGGGCGGTGTCTAGGTAGAGAGAGGGGCGGTGTCTAGGTAGAGAGAGGGGCGGTGTCTAGGTAGAGAGAGGGGCGGTGTCTAGGTAGAGAGGGGCGGTGTCTAGGTAGAGAGAGGGGCGGTGTCTAGGTAGAGAGAGGGGCGGTGTCTAGGTAGAGAGAGGGGCGGTGTCTAGGTAGAGAGGGGCGGTGTCTAGGTAGAGAGAGGGGCGGTGTCTAGGTAGAGAGAGGGGCGGTGTCTAGGTAGAGAGAGGGGCGGTGTCTAGGTAGAGAGAGGGGCGGTGTCTAGGTAGAGAGAGGGGCGGTGTCTAGGTAGAGAGAGGGGCGGTGTCTAGGTAGAGATGGGCAGTGTCTAGGTAGAGAGAGGGGCGGTGTCTAGGTAGAGAGAGGGGCGGTGTCTAGGTAGAGAGAGGGGCGGTGTCTAGGTAGAGAGAGGGGCAGTGTCTAGGTAGAGAGGGGCAGTGTCTAGGTAGAGAGAGGGGCGGTGTCTAGGTAGAGAGAGGGGCAGTGTCTAGGTAGAGAGAGGGGCGGTGTCTATGTAGAGAGAGGGGCGGTGTCTAGGTAGAGAGGGGCGGTGTCTAGGTAGAGATGGGCGGTGTCTAGGTAGAGAGAGGGGCGGTGTCTAGGTAGAGAGGGGCAGTGTCTAGGTAGAGAGAGGGGCAGTGTCTAGGTAGAGAGGGGCGGTGTCTAGGTAGAGAGGGGCGGTGTCTAGGTAGAGATGGGCGGTGTCTAGGTAGAGAGGGGCGGTGTCTAGGTAGAGAGAGGGGCGGTGTCTAGGTAGAGAGGGGCGGTGTTTATGTAGAGAGAGGGGCAGTGTCTATGTAGAGAGGGGCGGTGTCTAGGTAGAGAGAGGGGCAGTGTCTAGGTAGAGAGGGGCGGTGTCTAGGTAGAGAGAGGGGCGGTGTCTAGGTAGAGAGAGGGGCGGTGTCTATGTAGAGAGAGGGGCGGTGTCTAGGTAGAGAGAGGGGCGGTGTCTAGGTAGAGAGATGGGCGGTGTCTATGTAGAGAGGGGCGGTGTCTAGGTAGAGAGAGGGGCGGTGTCTAGGTAGAGAGGGGCGGTGTCTAGGTAGAGAGAGGGGCGGTGTCTATGTAGAGAGAGGGGCGGTGTCTAGGTAGAGAGAGGGGCGGTGTCTAGGTAGAGAGAGGGGCGGTGTCTATGTAGAGAGGGGCGGTGTCTAGGTAGAGAGAGGGGCGGTGTCTAGGTAGAGAGAGGGGCGGTGTCTATGTAGAGAGGGGCGGTGTCTAGGTAGAGAGAGGGGCGGTGTCTAGGTAGAGAGCGGGGCGGTGTCTATGTAGAGAGAGGGGCGGTGTCTAGGTAGAGAGAGGGGCGGTGTCTAGGTAGAGAGATGGGCGGTGTCTATGTAGAGAGGGGCGGTGTCTAGGTAGAGAGAGGGGCGGTGTCTAGGTAGAGAGAGGGGCGGTGTCTATGTAGAGAGAGGGGCGGTGTCTAGGTAGAGAGAGGGGCGGTGTCTAGGTAGAGAGAGGGGCGGTGTCTAGGTAGAGAGGGGCGGTGTCTAGGTAGAGAGGGGCGGTGTCTAGGTAGAGAGAGGGGCGGTGTCTAGGTAGAGAGGGGCGGTGTCTAGGTAGAGAGGGGCGGTGTCTAGGTAGAGAGAGGGGCGGTGTCTAGGTAGAGAGGGGCAGTGTCTAGGTAGAGAGAGGGGCGGTGTCTAGGTAGAGAGGGGCGGTGTCTAGGTAGAGAGAGGGGCAGTGTCTAGGTAGAGAGAGGGGCGGTGTCTAGGTAGAGAGAGGGGCGGTGTCTAGGTAGAGAGAGGGGCAGTGTCTAGGTAGAGAGAGGGGCGGTGTCTAGGTAGAGAGAGGGGCGGTGTCTATGTAGAGAGAGGGGCGGTGTCTAGGTAGAGAGAGGGGCGGTGTCTAGGTAGAGAGAGGGGCGGTGTCTATGTAGAGAGAGGGGCGGTGTCTAGGTAGAGAGAGGGGCGGTGTCTAGGTAGAGAGAGGGGCGGTGTCTAGGTAGAGAGGGGCGGTGTCTAGGTAGAGAGGGGCGGTGTCTAGGTAGAGAGAGGGGCGGTGTCTAGGTAGAGAGGGGCGGTGTCTAGGTAGAGAGGGGCGGTGTCTAGGTAGAGAGAGGGGCGGTGTCTAGGTAGAGAGGGGCAGTGTCTAGGTAGAGAGAGGGGCGGTGTCTAGGTAGAGAGGGGCGGTGTCTAGGTAGAGAGAGGGGCAGTGTCTAGGTAGAGAGAGGGGCGGTGTCTAGGTAGAGAGAGGGGCGGTGTCTAGGTAGAGAGAGGGGCAGTGTCTAGGTAGAGAGAGGGGCGGTGTCTAGGTAGAGAGAGGGGCGGTGTCTATGTAGAGAGAGGGGCGGTGTCTAGGTCGAGAGAGGGGCGGTGTCTAGGTAGAGAGGGGCAGTGTCTAGGTAGAGAGAGGGGCGGTGTCTAGGTAGAGAGAGGGGCAGTGTCTAGGTAGAGAGGGGCGGTGTCTAGGTAGAGAGATGGGCGGTGTCTAGGTAGAGAGAGGGGCAGTGTCTAGGTAGAGAGAGGGGCGGTGTCTAGGTAGAGAGAGGGGCGGTGTCTAGGTAGAGAGCGGGGCGGTGTCTAGGTAGAGAGAGGGGCGGTGTCTAGGTAGAGAGAGGGGCGGTGTCTATGTAGAGAGAGGGGCGGTGTCTAGGTAGAGAGAGGGGCGGTGTCTAGGTAGAGAGAGGGGCGGTGTCTAGGTAGAGAGAGGGGCGGTGTCTATGTAGAGAGAGGGGCGGTGTCTAGGTAGAGAGAGGGGCGGTGTCTAGGTAGAGAGATGGGCGGGGCCCAGGTAGAGAGAGGGGCGGTGTCTAGGTAGAGAGAGGGGCGGTGTCTAGGTAGAGAGGGGCGGTGTCTAGGTAGAGAGGGGCGGTGTCTAGGTAGAGAGGGGCGGTGTCTAGGTAGAGAGAGGGGCGGTGTCTAGGTAGAGAGAGGGGCAGTGTCTAGGTAGAGAGAGGGGCGGTGTCTAGGTAGAGAGAGGGGCGGTGTCTAGGTAGAGAGGGGCGGTGTCTAGGTAGAGAGGGGCGGTGTCTAGGTAGAGAGGGGCGGTGTCTAGGTAGAGAGGGGCGGTGTCTAGGTAGAGAGGGGCGGTGTCTAGGTAGAGAGAGGGGCAGTGTCTAGGTAGAGAGGGGCGGTGTCTATGTAGAGAGAGGGGCAGTGTCTAGGTAGAGAGGGGCGGTGTCTAGGTAGAGAGGGGCGGTGTCTAGGTAGAGAGGGGCGGTGTCTAGGTAGAGAGATGGGCGGTGTCTAGGTAGAGATGGGCGGGGCCCAGGTAGAGAGGGGGGCAGTGTCTAGGTAGAGAGAGGGGCGGTGTCTAGGTAGAGAGAGGGGCAGTGTCTAGGTAGAGAGAGGGGCGGTGTCTAGGTAGAGAGAGGGGCAGTGTCTAGGTAGAGAGAGGGGCAGTGTCTAGGTAGAGAGAGGGGCAGTGTCTAGGTAGAGAGAGGGGCGGTGTCTAGGTAGAGAGGGGCGGTGTCTAGGTAGAGAGAGGGGCGGTGTCTAGGTAGAGAGAGGGGCGGTGTCTAGGTAGAGAGAGGGGCAGTGTCTAGGTAGAGAGGGGCAGTGTCTAGGTAGAGAGAGGGGCGGTGTCTAGGTAGAGAGGGGCGGTGTCTAGGTAGAGAGAGGGGCGGTGTCTAGGTAGAGAGAGGGGCGGTGTCTAGGTAGAGAGAGGGGCGGTGTCTAGGTAGAGAGAGGGGCGGTGTCTAGGTAGAGAGAGGGGCGGTGTCTAGGTAGAGAGAGGGGCGGTGTCTAGGTAGAGAGAGGGGCGGTGTCTAGGTAGAGAGGGGCGGTGTCTAGGTAGAGAGAGGGGCGGTGTCTAGGTAGAGAGAGGGGCGGTGTCTAGGTAGAGAGAGGGGCGGTGTCTAGGTAGAGAGAGGGGCGGTGTCTAGGTAGAGAGAGGGGCGGTGTCTAGGTAGAGATGGGCAGTGTCTAGGTAGAGAGAGGGGCGGTGTCTAGGTAGAGAGAGGGGCGGTGTCTAGGTAGAGACAGGGGCGGTGTCTAGGTAGAGAGAGGGGCAGTGTCTAGGTAGAGAGGGGCAGTGTCTAGGTAGAGAGAGGGGCGGTGTCTAGGTAGAGAGAGGGGCAGTGTCTAGGTAGAGAGAGGGGCGGTGTCTATGTAGAGAGAGGGGCGGTGTCTAGGTAGAGAGGGGCGGTGTCTAGGTAGAGATGGGCGGTGTCTAGGTAGAGAGAGGGGCGGTGTCTAGGTAGAGAGGGGCAGTGTCTAGGTAGAGAGAGGGGCAGTGTCTAGGTAGAGAGGGGCAGTGTCTAGGTAGAGAGAGGGGCGGTGTCTAGATAGAGAGAGGGGCGGTGTCTAGGTAGAGAGGGGCGGTGTCTAGGTAGAGAGGGGCGGTGTCTAGGTAGAGATGGGCGGTGTCTAGGTAGAGAGGGGCGGTGTCTAGGTAGAGAGAGGGGCGGTGTCTAGGTAGAGAGGGGCGGTGTTTATGTAGAGAGAGGGGCAGTGTCTATGTAGAGAGGGGCGGTGTCTAGGTAGAGAGAGGGGCAGTGTCTAGGTAGAGAGGGCATGATGCAGGAAGCCTACCTCCTCTGCCTGTGTATAAAGATCATAATTTTAAATATTTATTTAAATGTAACTCGACATATCCAAGTCCAGGACCAGTTTAACCTATAATTGATCATCTTACAAACTCTTGTGGGGGGGAATAATTCATTGAAACCTTGAATTAATAATGCTTGCAAATTCATCATTATTTTTTATTAATTTCACACACCTACTCTCTCTTAGCACTAGACCAGTGGATGCGAGGTGAGAGATGTTTGTGTGTAACCGTTCTCCAATAGTCCGGACCAGTTTAGCCTAGAATTGCTAATCTTACAAACTGTTGTGAGTGAATAATTAATTGAATCCTAAGATATGTCATTTCAATCTAAGAAAATGGTCTATAATTAGCCAATTATCCATAAATGATGCCTCCTTACCCACCTTTTAAACAGCCCTCCTTGTATTCATTGAGGCACCAGAGAATGAACAGAAGTGCACAAACTGAATAGATAAACAAAATGACCAAGTAAGCAAGTGACCTCAGGAAAATGCACTTTTATTTTTAGGTATTATGTGTTCATTAATATTAAATATCTATATTTTTCATTTCGGCGTCCTTGGTAATAAACAATAAAACGGCCCCAACTTCCTGTTGCAATGTTTGCTAAGGCAACAGTCTGAGTCTGGTGCCCAGGACCAGACTCGAGACAAAAGGGGGCCGAGCCTTTGCGGTGACTGCAGCCCCAAGGCTCTGGAACGCCCTCCCGTCAGCCCTGGAAACATCTCCCTCAGAGCTCATCTTTAAAAGGCAGCTAAAAATCCACTTCTACAGGCAGGCCTTTTAAACACTCATAGCCGTTTTCTCTCTGTTCATGTCTGTTTTGTTCTTGTTTTTGTTTTAGTTTTAGCTCATCTTTTATGTATTTTTTCTCTTCACATGTATTATTTCTAGTGCTGTCAACCGATTAAAATATTTAATCACGATTAATCGCACGATTGTCCATAGTTAACTCGCGATTAATCGCAAATTAATCGCATATATATATTTTTTTCTCTACCTTAAACAGATCTTTTTCAAGTTCAGAGTTTTAATACTCTTATGCGAGTCAACAAATGCTTGCTTGCCTTTATGCAGCCATTTAACACAAAAGGATGACCCTCATGCATTGCAAATTTGCATCAAATTCAAAACAGAGTGATGCACAAAATAACTTAAAAGAAAATAATAATTTAAAACAATGAATATAGTGTGCATGAAATAATAGGGGAAAGAAAACGTTAGGAACTTGTTACATTCACCCACACAAGGGCTGATTAATCACCCCCCCCTCTCTCCCTCACACACACTCTCCCAGCTCTCTTTCTCTCTTGCCCCTTCCTCATCTCTCTCACCCCCCCTCTCTATATCTCACACACACACACACACACACACACACACACACACACACACGCACACGCACACACACACACACAAACTTCAGAAACTAACATAGTATCAATGAGAGCATCAATAATACACCTGAGTGAAGTCTAGTAAAAAATAAAAAAAAAAAAAAGTAAAAAAAAGACAAATAAATTATTTTTTCTTAAAAGTTAATCGTGAGTTAAAAAAAATAGTGGCGTTAATAGAATCGGGCGGTAACGCGTTAATACCGCGTTAACTTTGACAGCCTCAATTATTTCTTGTATTTTCTACTGATGTTTAAAAAATGCTGTGAAGCACTCTGTGCGGAGAAGGGCGCTATACAAATAACGTTTGACTAACTTACTTACTAGAATTCCAGTCTATACCAATACATATGGGTATCCCACCCAGCGCTGCGACCCCCACGACACCCACCTGGTGGAGCTGCCGCTCCTGCTGCCGCAGTCTCTCCGTCTGGGAGTGGACGCTCTTCAGCCGGGCCTGGTGATCGCTCTCCACGCGTCTGGACTCCTGCAGGGCGCGCTCTCCCTCCTCATATTTGTCCGTGGCCAGCTACGAACAACAGGACAGGGGTCAAGAAGGTGCTTTGCTTGTAGTCATGGTGACGCGCCCCTGTCGCATCCCCAAGTACTACTACCCATTTGGAGATACCGTAAACCGCCTGGGCCGGTCCTTTACACCGGCAGCCATCAACAAAGGACTCGGGCGGCCGGACCTGCTGCCAGAACTATCACTGTCACAACTCGGGACCTGAGAACTAGAGACTCACATCACCGTACTGATAGGTATTTTGCAATAGAGACTAATATCACTGGACTCTCATCACTGGACTATCTTGTGTTTGTACTTTATCTTTACATTATATTGTATTTGTATCTATACTTTAAGTGTACCTATAGTGTATATAGGACTGTGAAGCTATGCATCCCCCACCCTGTATCCCCCCCCCCATGCTGATTTGACACCCGGATTTCCCCAAGGGGATCAATAAAGGATCATCTTATCTTATCTTATCTTAAAACTTCAAATAAAAGTCCCAAACAGACACCTGTCCCAAATAAAGGCGGGGTGTTTTCACATATTTTGACAAATAAAGGCAGGTACTAAGGGGCGAGGCTTGAGAGGTCAATTGACTAATGGACTATGAAACTGCCCATAGATATAAAACAGTAGCTTCACCTTCTGAGCCTCTATGTCACCAACATCTTTATTTAATCAAATGTTCATCATTTAGCAGGTTACCATCAGTGGTCCTCATTGTCAAGAGCCAATCGCGCAGTGGTTCAGTATTGACATTAGTAAATGAGATGTCATGCCAATATGTCATGTTCTACAGTAGGACTTACTACTATAATACCTAATAAAACAAGTCATTCGAATAATAGAATCCTACTTTGCTGGAACGATTCATTTTGCACGTACCGTATACAGTATGTGTGTGTGTGTGTGTGCTTGTGCGCTGAGGCTGCCTCACTAAGCCTTTTCTCCACGCATTTATTTAGTTCTAACAATAGGACTAAACCAACAATTAAGCAATAATACACGAGAACCAGTGGAATATCAGGAGTACCTTCCCAAGCACTATTTTTCATTTTAAAAGGGCATTTAAAATGGTACAATTCACCTTGAAATGCTGTTTTTTTAATTGAAAGAAAATCTGATCCAATATTTATGGCTTAAAAACCAATTTCCGACAATTAGTTACACTTTAGATTAAAAAAAATCTATTTCTTGATTCAGAACAATTTGATCATGGATGAACAAAAACTTTCAATGCTAATGGTTGATTTGAATTTCAAGGACTTTTTAAGCACCTTGTTAAAAAAATTGGCTGTTCTCAAGGAATTCCAGGCCTTGACTTTTTTTGGTCAAAAGTCAAGCACTTTAAGCGCTTCAAGGACCTTGTGCGAAGTGCGAACCCGGTGTGATCTACCTTGCTGAACGCCTCCACCTCCTGTGCTTGTGTCTTCAGCCTCAGGGCCGCGCCGCTCAGCCTCTCCTTCTCTCGGTCCAGCTCCTCCCTCTGTCTCTCCAGAGCCTCCCTCTCCCGCGACAGCCCCTCCTCCTTCTGCTTCAGCTCCCCGCCGCGGAGCTTCAGGTCTGCGTGCTCCTGGTGAGAGAGAGAGAGGAGCCGGGGGCGCGAGAGAGAGAGAGAGAGAGAGAGAGAGACGACATTCAGTGTGAGGTCTAATGACGAGGAACGTGTTTAACCCTTTCACTACCACACTACAGAAGGTTAACCCGTTCACTACCACACTACAGAAGGTTAACCCGTTCACTACCACACTACAGAAGGTTAACCTTTCACTACCACACTACATAAGGTTAAGCCTTTCACTACCACACTACATAAGGTTAACCCTTTCACTACCACACTACCGAAGGTTAACCCTTTCACTATCACACTACAGAAGGTTAACCCTTTCACTTTCACTACCACACTACAGAAGGTTAACCCTTTCACTTTCACTACAGGTTAACCCTTTCACTACCACACTACAGAAGGTTAACCTTTCACTACCACACTACAAACCCTTTATCTACCACACTACAGAATATGAACCCTTTCACTACCACACTACAGAAGGTTAACCATTTCACTACCACACTACAGAAGGTTAACCCTTTCACTTTCACTACCACACTACAGAATGTGAACCCTTTCACTACCACACTACAGAAGGTTAACCATTTCACTACCACACTACAGAAGGTTAACCCTTTCACTTTCACTACCACACTACAGAATGTTAACCCTTTCACTACCACACTACATAAGGTTAACCCTTTCACTACCACACTACAGAAGGTTAACCTTTCACTACCACACCACAGAAGGTTAACCCTTTCACTACCACACTACAGAAGGTTAACCCTTTCACTACCACACTACAGAAGGTTCACCCTTTCACTACAACACTACATAAGGTTAACCCTTTCACTACCACACTACATACGGTTAACCTTTCACTACCACACTATAGAAGGTTAACATTTCACTACCACACTACAGAAGGTTCACCTTTTCACTACCACACTACAGAAGGTTAACCCTTTCACTACCACACTACACAAGGTTAACCTTTCACTACCACACTACAGAAGGTTAACCTTTCACTACCACACTACAGAAGGTTAACCTTTCACTACCACACTACAGAAGGTTAACACGTTCACTACCACACTACAGAAGGTTAACCATTCACTACCACACTACATCAGGTTAACCCTTTCACTACCACACTGCATAAGGTTACCCCTTTCACTACCACACTACAGAAGGTTAACCCTTTCACTTTCACACTAGAGTAGGTTAACCATTTCACTACCACACTACAGAAGGTTAACGTTTCACTACCACACTACAGAAGGTTAACCCTTTCACTACCACACTACAAAGGGTTAACCCTTTCACTACCACACTACATGTAAGGTTAACTCTTTCACTACCACACTACAGAAGGTTAACCTTTCACTACCACACTACATAATGTTAACCATTTCACTACCACACTACAGAAGGTTAACCCTTTCACTACAGACGGTTAACCTTTCACTACCACACTACAGAAGGTTAACCCTTTCACTACCACACTACATAATGTTAACCCTTTCACAATACAGAAGGTTAACCCTTTCACTACCACACTACAGAAGGGTAACCCTTTCACTACCACACTACATAATGTTAATCCTTTCACTACCACACCACAGAAGGTTAACCCTTTCACTACCACACTACAGAATGTTAACCCTTTCACTACCACACTACAGAATGTTAACCCTTTCACTACCACACTACAGAATGTTAACCCGTTCACTACCACACTACAGAAGGCTAACCTTTCACTACCACACTACAGAAGGTTAACCCTTTCACACTACAATAGGTTAACCATTTCACTACCACACTACAGAAGGTTAACCCTTTCACTACCACACTACAGAAGGTTAACCCTTTCACTTTCACACTACAGTAGGTTAACCATTTCACTACCACACTACAGAAGGTTAACTCTTTCACTACCACACTACAGAAGGTTAACCCTTTCACTACCACACTACAGAAGGTTAACCCTTTCACTACCACACTACAGAATGTTAACCCGTTCACTACCACACTACAGAAGGTTAATCCTTTCACTACCACACTACAGAAGGTTAACCCTCTCACTACCACACTACAGAAGATTAACCCTTCCACTACCACACAACAGACGGTTAACCAGTCTGTCCTGCTCCTACCTGGGCCATGCTGATGATGGAGCCCTCTCTCTGGGCGTCTCTCTCCACGGCCCGGCTGGCCTCGCGCTCCACCCCCCTCTGCCTCTGCTGCTCCTGGGTGTGGAACTGGCTCCACTCGGTCGCCAGCTTCCTCCGCTCCTCCGCACAGCGCTGCATCACAGACTGCTGCTCCTCCAGCAAGGCACTCTGATGGAGAGGGAGAGACAACGTGGAGGAGGAGAGGAGAGAAGGGAGAGGAGGGAGGAGAGAGGAGAGAAGGAGAGAGGAGAGAAGAGGAGAGGAGAGAAGGGAGAGGAGGGAGGAGAGAGGAGAGAAGGGAGGAGAGAGGAGAGGAGAAGAGATGAGAGGAGAGAAGGGAGAAGAGGAGCGGAGAAGAGAGGAGGAGAGGAGAGAAGAGATGGGGAGAGAAGAGGAGAGAGGAGAGAGGAGAGGAGATGAGAGAGGAGAGGAGAGAAGAGGGGAGAGGAGAGAAGAGAAGACGAGAGAAGAGGTGGTGAACATGGTGATGTGCGTGGTCCTTACCTTGGCTCTCTCCAGCTCCTCTCTCTCCAGCTCCTCTCTCTCCATGGTCCTTACCTTGGCTCTCTCCAGCTCCTCTCTCTCCATGGTCCTTACCTTGGCTCTCTCCAGCTCCTCTCTCTCCATGGTCCTTACCTTGGCTCTCTCCAGCTCCTCTCTCTCCATGGTCCTTACCTTGGCTCTCTCCAGCTCCTCTCTCTCCATGGTCCTTACCTTGGCTCTCTCCAGCTCCCCTCTCTCCAGCTCCTCTCTCTCCATGGTCCTTACCTTGGCTCTCTCCAGCTCCCCTCTCTCCAGCTCCTCTCTCTCCATGGTCCTTACCTTGGCTCTCTCCAGCTCCCCTCTCTCCAGCTCCTCTCTCTCCAGCTCCTCTCTCTCCATGGTCCTTACCTTGGCTCTCTCCAGCTCCCCTCTCTCCAGCTCCTCTCTCTCCATGGTCCTTACCTTGGCTCTCTCCAGCTCCTCTCTCTCCAGCTCCTCTCTCTCCAGCTCCTCTCTCTCCATGGTCCTTACCTTGGCTCTCTCCAGCTCCCCTCTCTCCAGCTCCTCTCTCTCCATGGTCCTTACCTTGGCTCTCTCCAGCTCCCCTCTCTCCAGCTCCTCTCTCTCCAGCTCCTCTCTCTCCATGGTCCTTACCTTGGCTCTCTCCAGCTCCTCTCTCTCCAGCTCCTCTCTCTCCGTGGTCCTTACCTTGGCTCTCTCCAGCTCCTCTCTCTCCATGGTGATGTGCGTGGTCAGGGAGCGTCTCTCCTCCTCTAGGCCTCTCTGGGTCGACTCTGCCTTGGCCTGCTCTGCTGTCACCCTCCAGCGCTCCTGAGACAGAGAATGGTCATATTCATAATACAAGAAAGTGCATGTGTGTGTGTGTGTGTGTGTGTGTGTGTGTGTGTGTGTGTGTGTGTGTGTGTGTGTGTGTAAATGTGCTGTACCACTTCCACTGTAAACATGCACTGCAAGTTCACAGAGAATCAATAGCAGCTGTATCCTTTGCATGCGATTGACACCTCTCAAACCAGCCCTCTTTTCTTGATCCTCCAATCGCAACGGTTGCTTTCCTCGCGGCGCTTGTTTTTGGAGGATCAGGAAAAGAGGGCGGGGTTTGAGAGGCGTCAATTGAAAGTAAACCTGAGTGTGAACAGACGACAGTTGCTACATGCACTAAAACACTTAACACCGAAAGAGAAATATATCTAATTAACTTTACACATTCACCTTTAACATTCACTTTAAACACTTACTACACCATATTTTATCTATTTATTCATCTATTTATAACAAAAATATTTTCACTACTTCTCTTCACTGCCGCATTTTGTACATTTTAGTTAGTGTGGGTGACCTGGCAAAGCCAGTCACACACACTTTTAAAATCTATATTATTATTATTCCGCCAATTTTTGTCCGACTACTCCTCCCAGAGCTTTCGCACCTCACACAAGTGTAAGGCACCAAAACGACCAGCTTGGTCCAACTCAAGTTGCTATTACTCTTTGGAAAGATTCACCACAGGGTTTGGGTGAAAATCAACTCTAAACTGGCAATTTTCGTCCATAGGAATGAATAGCGGAATGTTCAAAACTATAATGAATAACGGAATGTATAGAAGCTGCATTTTTTTTGTTTTACAATCACCTTTTGTAAATTTTAACACAGTTATACAAAATAACACACAAATGATGCCACGGCTGTGCCCTCGCTCATAAAATAAAAATAAATGGAATTGGACATTTCCATCTCAACTTATGGCCATTTCTTTGACAGTCACGCTCCACATACACACGAATGGACTCTCCACTCTAGCTGAAATCTGTGATTTCACCGTTCCTTCGCTTGTCTTCCGATCACCAACATGGCTGGCCGACAATAAGCTGTCTCTCCACCTTGGTAAAACTGAGGCCATACTTTTTGGATCCAAAGTAAAGCTGCGAAGGTCCCCAGGGCTGAAGATCCAGGCAGGAGAGTCGGTCATTGCACCAGACATCCTCCCATTCCTAACTGCAACCATCAACTCCTCACTCAACTCGGGGGTGGTCCCCACCTCCCTAAAACAAGCCAGAGTCACGCCCCTCATAAAAAAACCATCCCTGAACCCTACCGTCATAGGAAACTACCGTCCTGTCTCTCTTCTCTCCTTCCTTTCTAAAACACTTGAACGTGCTGTATCCAACCAACTTACTGCTTATCTCTTACAGAATGACCTCCTAGACCCTAATCAGTCAGGCTTCAGAACTGGTCACTCCACAGAGACAGCCCTCATTGCGGTCACAGAGGCACTTCACTTAGCAAAAGCGAAAGGCCTCTCCTCTGTCCTGATTCTCCTAGATCTATCTGCAGCCTTCGACACAGTCAACCACCAGATCCTCCTCGCGGCCCTCGCAGGAATGGGAGTGGCTGGCTCTGCGCTGACATGGTTGTCATCATACCTCAATGACCGCTCCTACCAAGTGTCATGGAGAGGGAACCTGTCGGCCACCCGCCCCCTGCGGACGGGTGTCCCCCAGGGCTCGGTTTGAGGACCCCTTCTCTTCTCCCTCTACACTAAATCACTGGGTAACATTATCATGTCTCATGGCTTCTCCTACCACTGTTATGCCGACGATACTCAACTCTTCCTCTCCTTCCCTCCCTCAGATATCCACGTCTCTGAGCGGATCTCGGCCTGTCTGTCCGACATCTCCGCCTGGATGACGACCAACCACCTCAAACTGAACCTAAGCAAAACAGAATTGCTCCACCTGCCGGCCAAATCCTCCCCCCTGACCGACCTTTCCATCACAGTCGAGAATTCAGCTGTGACCGCGTCCCCGACCGCCAAGAACCTTGGTGTTGTCCTCGACGACCAGTTGAACTTCTCTGCTCACATCGCAGCGACAACCAGAACCTGCCGATTCCTCCTGAGCAACGTCAGAAGGATCCGCCCCTTCCTGACAAAAGAATCCACCCAACTCCTCGTCCAATCAAAAGTCATCTCCCGCCTCGACTACTGCAACGCACTGCTCGCTGGCCTCCCGGCCACTGCCACTAAGCCTCTTCAACTCATACAGAACGCAGCGGCCCGCCTGATCTCAAACCTACCGAAGTCGGCCCATGTCACCCCACTTCTTAGGGACCTGCACTGGCTCCCCATTGCTGCACGAATCCGCTTCAAGGCCCTCGACCTAGCATACCG
Source organism: Notolepis coatsorum (assembly GCF_963971535.1). Taxonomy (NCBI): domain Eukaryota; kingdom Metazoa; phylum Chordata; class Actinopteri; order Aulopiformes; family Paralepididae; genus Notolepis; species Notolepis coatsorum. The sequence goes on along the minus strand of NC_140178.1, from coordinate 106,097,398 downwards.
TGCGGCAAAGGGAACTGCTCCCGCCTACCTCCGGTCAATGGTCTCTAACTACACACCCTCAAGACCCCTACGCTCTGCTTCTTCTGGCCGCCTCAGACCTACTCCTATCCAAGCTCCGGGAGGGTCATCAAAGAGAAGTCGCCTATTCTCAGTCCTTGCCCCACAATGGTGGAATGAACTACCCACCCCAGTTAGGACAGCCGAAACACGTCCAATCTTTCGCCGTCGACTAAAGACTCACTTCTTCAACCATTATCTGAATAAAAAAAAAAAAAAAAAAATCTAACCCTAACTAACCATACTGTCATGCACTTGTCCTAATAAACTAACCTACACTGTAGCACTCAACACTTTGACGAACATTGTTACTCAGCTGATAGAGTTGTGCCCTTCCTGATGGCTTGTCGTACAGAACTTGTAAGTCGCTTTGGATAAAAGCGTCAGCTAAATGACTAAATGTAAATGTAATGTAATGATTCGGTAATATATTTCGGATGCACCTTGGACGAATGTCTCACAGGGGAGGCTATGGCCTTGAAAGCCCTGGCTAGGATAAGCCAAAGGATCAAATTCCTAGCACGTAAGTCTGAGATGTTGGATAGAAAAACACTTAGGATGTTGTCAGGTGCCCTGATACAGAGTCATTTTGACTACGCTGCCTCCTTCTGGTACAGTAGTGCGCCCCAGAAAATAAAAAATGTATTTCAGACTGCCCAAAACAAATTGATTAGAGTAGTGTTAAAGCTTCCTACCCGCACTCACCTGGATGTAGCCATATATAAACAACTTAACTGGCTCCCAGTGGAAAAACGGGTTATTCAAATCAAGTTGGGCCTTACCCATAAAATAATGTATAATAGGGTCCCCTCATATCTCTCAAATTATTTTATGTGCTTTAGGGACACCCACTCCTATGCAACGAGGGGCAGTTTAACTGATATCACACTGTGCATTTTCAGTAGCTCAATGGGGGAAAATACCTTTCGGTACTCTGCAGCCTATGAGTGGAACAAACGGCCAGTGTCCATAAAAATGATTGTCTCAGAAAGAATTTTTTAAAAAGATATGAAGAAATGGCTTAGTCACGTAGGATGATGATATATGGGGGTGTTCTGTAGACTGTGTTTTGTTTGTGTTATTGCATTTATTTTTGTATTGTATTTATATGTCTTATTTGTGCATGGTGGATACTAGTCATCTTGTCCTTTGTCCATTGTGAGGACCACAATGGAAATAAACCGTAAGGTTTTATTGTGTTTTAATCCTCGACGATTTTAGATTATATGCGATGGCTGTACATGTGTGTACCGGTATTGTATGTAATTTTGATTGTCAAATAAATTCAATCAATCAAACCACGGGCCACAATTGTCGATGGAATTACACATTATCGCACATAACCCTTTATGAACTCCCTGAAGTAATCATATTCAAAAATCTAAGCTTCATCTCTTATCGTTTTGCTTTAATTATTGTGAGAGTGACAGAAGCGTCGCTTCATTGAAATGCATGGGAGGATGGATTTGTGTCAGTTAGGATTTGAATCAATTAAGGCTTGCAAGTGTGCAATGTGCATGTACATAAAAAAAACTAAAACTTTCACTTAAAGGGACAGGCACATGAATGAGCCTCTTACACTTTATTTTTGTATCTTTTGAACCGTAGAGACTTGCGGGTTGCACCATTGTACTCAGTAGGGAGATCCCCTTTCATTGGTCCATGTTTGCCCCGCTCCCTGTGCTTAAGTCCCGCCCCTTTTGTATCTTTTGAATTGTTTGTCGTAGAGAGGTCGTCGTACTCGGCTGGAAGACCCTCTCCCGTTGGCCGGCGGTGCACAGGCATCACCCACACATTCACAATTTCCCCTGCGGAATTGTCTAGTTTTGTATACTGTATATTTTGTATAGTGTTTGGTCTTTAATCTTTTACTTTTTACTGTATGAAGCACAATTTCAGGAGGCTCATGTAGAACCAATCATTTCACTGTAACGTACATAACTTATGTGACAAATAAAACAAAACCTGAACTTCATTGGTATCTTAACAGCATATTTTAACAAGTTAGAGTAGAACGATAACACAGCTTTACCCAATCTTTCCGGAATAATTTGAGCCTCTCTCCATTGACTGCACAGAAATCAAGACATACTCTTTGCGTTGTCGCCATTCTTCCAACATGGCAGCGTGTAGCTGTTATTAGCCACTCTCTGAACATGGTATCATCAGAGGCTGACCTTCTCCAGTTGTCTCTGCTGCTCAGTCCGCTCCGTGTCCATCCTGGCGATGACCTCCTTGAGACGGACCCTCTCCTCCGCCATGGCTCTCTGCTGCTGACCCAGGCGCTCCTGCATCACTGGACACATCCAAACAGCACCACCGCAACGTTAACCCTTTCACTGCCACGTGACAAAAGGTTAACCCTTTCACTAGCACACTACAGAATGTTAACCCTTTACTAGCACACTACAGATGGTTAACCGTCTAACAACACATTCACCTGCGTCACCCCGAACACATTCACCTGCATCACTGAACGTATTCTAGTGATTCTAGTAACCCCTGGTAAAATCACTGGGTAACATTATCACGTCTCATGCCTTCTCGTATCATTGTTATGCCGATGATACTCAACTCTTCCTCTCCTTCCCTCCCTCAGATATCCACGTCTCTGAGCGGATCTCGGCCTGTCTGTCCGACATCTCCGCCTGGATGACGACCAACCACCTCAAACTGAACCTAAGCAAAACAGAATTGCTCCACCTGCCGGCCAAATCCTCCCCCCTGACAGACCTTTCCATCACAGTCGAGAATTCAGCTGTGACCGCGTCCCCGACCGCCAAGAACCTTGGTGTTGTCCTCGACGACCAGTTGAACTTCTCTGCTCACATCGCAGCGACAACCAGAACCTGCCGATTCCTCCTGAGCAACGTCAGAAGGATCCGCCCCTTCCTGACAAAAGAAGCCACCCAACTCCTCGTCCAATCAACAGTCATCTCCCGCCTCGACTACTGCAACGCACTGCTCGCTGGCCTCCCGGCCACTGCCACCAAGCCTCTTCAACTCATTCAGAACGCAGCGGCCCGCCTGATCTCAAACCTACCGAAGTCGGCCCATGTCACCCCACTTCTTAAGGCGCTCCCATAGTCCAGCAGACTGTACACAGAGCAGACTCCGCGGAGGTCCGCGCGGCTCTTTGAGCTTTGATCTCAGCGGACAGCAGACCCACAGGTGCGAAGCTACTATGTTCTGACACGCGGACATCCGCGCCGCTGACTTGGTGTCACACAAAACGCTGCTCTGCGTTTTGGTTGACATCGAACTGCATTTAATGTGACGCCGATCTGCATTTTACTCTGACCACTCGCCCCGTGCCAAGAGAGATGTTTGAATGGCTTTTCTAAATGAAGTGTGTAAAATTGCCAGTTTTATTTCGAAATATTGGAAACGGAGATAACATAGAATGTTATCTCCGTTTCCAATATTTTGAAATAAAACTGGTGCTTTTATTTCATGCAATGCGTGTTTGTCATTTCAGCACCAGCGCTGTCCAGCTCAAGCCTATACGGTACATTGCATCTCGCTGCCTATATACCCGTTATTCAAGTGCGTAAAACTGCCCGTTTTATTATCGAAATATTGGAAACGGAGATAACATACTCTTTATTTTGACATCGGATGACGACGACATGACAGAAGTTGAACAGCGTGGGGACAATTGTGTAAACTGGCGCGTGACATGTAGGAAATTGGTCCGCGGAGGTCCGCTCGACTATGAAGGCTCAAAGAGTCCAGTGGACCTCCACGGCGTCTGCTCTGTGTACAGTCTGCTCGACTATGGGAGGGCCTTTAGGGACCTGCACTGGCTCCCCATTGCTGCACGAATCCGCTTCAAGGCCCTCGACCTAGCATACCGTGCGGCAAAGGGAACCGCTCCCGCCTACCTCCGGTCAATGGTCTCTAACTACACACCCTCAAGACCCCTACGCTCTGCATCTTCTGGACGTCTCAGACCTACTCCTATCCGAGCTCCGGGAGGGTCATCAAGGAGAAGCCGCCTATTCTCAGTCCTTGCCCCACAATGGTGGAATGAACTACCCACCCCAGTTAGGACAGCCGAAACCCGTCCAATCTTTCGCCGTCGACTAAAAACGCACTTCTTCAACCATTATCTGAACAAATAAAATAAATAAAATAAAAGATCTAACCCTAACTAACTGTTACAAAGGGTCAGATTAAACCGAATATATATATTTATTGCTTGAGATCCCTTGTATAATATTTGTATATCGTTTGATATCCCTTGTATATTCTTTGTATATATACACGGAATATCCCTTTACCTGGGTACAAACCAGACCATAATATTCGCTCTCCTATTGGACAGCGACCCCTAGGCGCCAACGACCATACCCCCAACGGCAAGTTCAAAGGCAACGCCAAGGCATGTCTCAACATGTCCAAGTCTGCGCAGTAATACGAGACAGAACTGAGGTTGGCACTAGATAATTCACCTTACGTATAAATACGGCGCAGGTGGAAACAGCAGCAATTCGTTCATTACTAGTAAAGCCTTCACCACGAGACAACGTGCCGTGAAGTGGGCAACTTTGCCTCTGAATAGAGCCTTGAGAACCGCGTGCGAATAGATTGCTAAAGTGTCAGAGTTTAACGCAGTACCGTTGAGTTCGACTTATTCTAATGTGAAGTAATAGTCTATCATTTATAGTGTATCGTGCGGCTACCGTTCTTCAGTGACCAGCATTACCACCGGTTCGTCGTGTATATAGCTAGTGCACTTGTCCAGGCTGGGCGGCCTAAACTCGTGCCCCCACCCGAGGAGTCCTAGACGAGAACCGTTGGATATGTACACCGGAGAGCCTACACCGGCGACTGCAGAACCCTTTCTGGTTGGATTATATTGCTTTGGTACCGTGACTGCTGGAGCAGAGAACCGTCTACCCCACTATCGTGTGGGATCTACCCCCCGTGAGGAGCATCACTCGAGCCCGCCTCTAGGAAGAGGCTGGCTAGCTTTCATCCATGCTGTCGAGCATACTGGATTATAGCTGTTGCTTTGTCTACGGATCAAGGGAGTACTGCACTGGCTCCTGTATCTGGAGCCTCGTTATTCCGCGTTGACCCAGACTTTGCACCCGAACATTCCTCTACCCTGCTGGCCTTACACCCGGAGGGAACCCCCCAGTGTCTCCAGCTGGTACTAGTGTGCCTTATGTAATTGCTATGCCACAGGTGGCGTCAGTTTAGACCCATCTTACTATTCTCATTGACTTACGCTCTTGACTTACTTTACGTGTGTTCTTCGCCTTACAAGCGCGAGTATAATTCTCAATCTGTAACCTAACGTTGCTTGCTCTGATAATAATAAATACCCTCCAAATAGAACTTTATGTGTCAATGCTGTGTTCTTGTGTGGGTGTTCACCATATATATTCATGTACTGTATGGCCAGTAATTAAAGTACATAACTAAGTAGTGGTTTAATATACCATACTCTCAATACAGTCAGGGAATTGTACCCCTCAGTTACAATTGGTCCTTCGAGCCGGAGGGTATCAGTGTAATATCTAATATAATATTGATATTAACCATGGCCAGCGGTGAACACTCCCCAAGCGGCTCTCCCAAGCTAGAACGCCCGCAGCGCAGACGTCAGCCACCTCCCTATCTGGAGGAATACGCTGTCAGTCTAATACCTAGCTTTAAACAGACGTTAAATGCGGATAAAGCGGATAGTCAAAGCATGTCAAATCCTACCGACCAGGCGACCCTGCCAGTAGAGACCCTAGTGGGTTCTAACGAAACTGACCAAGCTCACGGGGGGGACCAGGGGGGACATGACATGACTATACCCCCAGACAACGTCAACGGTATAATCCCCGGAGAGCTCCAGGATAAAGAAAGCGCTCCAGGGACAGAACCCGACACACGACCAGAAGAGAAGCGCGCCCAGGAGATGGACCTCGGGGCGCGCCAAGAGAACAGATCTCCAACGAGCACTGTCAGAAGCCGATCACCTCCGTCAGTGTCATCCCCCAGCGAAGCGGACCAGATGCTGGCGCAGGCATTCATCGCCACCCTGGCAGCCTCCACTGAACGCGATCGACTCCAAGCACAGACGCTTAGTGAGCGCGAACATTCTTCCATGGAACAAGAGCGCCTCCGGGCGCAACAACTAAGTGAGCGCGAACACTCTACCATGGAAAGAGAACGCCTTCAGGCTCAACAGACGAGCGAGCGCGAACAATCTGCAGACCAACGAGAGCGCCTTCACGCGCAACTCCAAGCGCAAGCCCTTAGTGAACGCGAACACTCTGCAACCCAGCGAGAGCGCTTCCAGGCGCAACAAAGGAGTGAAGACGACCGCATACGACTGGAGACCAGACGCCTCCAGACGGAAGAGAACATTGAAAGAGACCGCGCTGATGCACAGCGCGCCACCGCCAATGCACAGCGCGATGCAGCCCATGCCCAGCGCGAAGCAGAGCGCGACGCAGCCCACGCCCAGCGCGAAGCAGAGCGCGACCGGCTGCAAACGCAGATAATAGAACAATTGATTGCCAGGGCGACACCCCCTCTCTCCGCACGGAGCTCCAGGACATCATCACGACAAGGGTCTAGGGCACCTTCCCCTACCCGACCAAGTGACCCGGAACCTGGCCAACAGAAGGATCCTATCTACGTCTCCGAACCCCCTCCCCGACCGGTCCATACGAGACCCAGCAACCGGGAAGAACCGGCCTACGCCGCCGAGAGACTGAATAGAAGACTTCAAGACCTAGAAGACCTAGAAGAGGAAGAGGAAGAGGAGGAAGGTCAAGCCCACCAGCAGCAACGTACTCAGGACCAGGAGGCCCAGTACAGCCCAGACTTCACCCCCGAGTCACTGCGCTACAAACCCCCGACTCAACTCACGGGTGAGTTTGACGCACAGTCAGCACCGAGGAACAGCACCTGGGTACCCGGCCTCTGGTACCCACCAAGTACCAGCCCACGACAACACGTACGGGGAGACTCGCCCAGGAGGCCTCTTCCCAAACGCTCACCAATGTGCCAGCCATCCATGGCATCGTACCTTGGCACACCGACGTTCCCAGACTTTACGCACGAGGACAGAGCACAGTACACGGAATTACGGATGTGCTTAGAGACTATGATGTCCGACGTCCCTGATGAGTCGTACAAATATGCCATCCTCCTCAAGCATCTCAAGGTGCCCAGAGCGCATAATATAGCGCTGGCATATTCCAACTCAAGCACCCCATACTCCGCGGCTCTAGTGGCCCTCGACAAGCGTTATGGACGCATATGGGACTACGTGATACAAGAAATAAGAAATATTGACCGTCTCCCCCCAGCCAAAGACAATAGAGCATTGGATGACCTCTCTATCAAGGTACAATCCCTGGTAGGGATGCTGGGGTCCCAAAAGGAAAAAGGGAGACATGAACTATATGCTAACTCTAATGTAGAACGAATACTAGAGAAGCTCCCTCCAGCCCGCCAAGAGCGCTTTCGGCGGCAGAGAGACCACCGTGATCCCGACAGTCCCGAGCCATCCCTCCTAGACCTAGCCGACTTCCTCGCGAGAGAAGTCAGCAGCCTACGACTGGATACGTTCGTGTGGAGTGGACCAAGCCCAAGAGATGGACCTCGGAGATCTAATGATAACCGCCGGTCGGTGACCGTTATGCACCAAGCCGAATCAGTACCGCAGCACAAGAACCACAACACCCCCTCGACGAAAGAGAAGTGGAAGATTGTATGCCAGTACTGTGAGAAAGAACATTGGCTGTCTCAATGTGACACTTTCAAGAAGATGACCGCTGACGAGGTGAGTCAGTGGATCAAAGCCAACCGCCGCTGCTTCCGCTGCGCGCGCAGCCATATGGCAGCCGAGTGCCGTTTAAAGAAGAAATGCAGCAAGTGTGACGGCGCCCACTTGAATGTCTTGCATGACAGCAACAAGAAGAAACTCGCACCCCCAAGTAGCTCGAGAGTGAACGTCATGTATATCGACCCCGCCAGCAGCGGGAGCTCCCGAGTGCTCTTGAAAGTGGTCCGAGTGATATTAAGCTACGAGGACAAGGTCATGGACACTTACGCCGTCCTGGACGATGGGTCAGAAAAGACTCTCCTCCTCGCATCCGCCGCAGCCCGGCTGGGTCTGCGGGGGAGCGAAGAAACAATGACAATCCGTACTATAAGAAGAGACCTGAAGACCATAAAGGGTGAAAATGTCTCCTTCACGATCGCAGCAGTCGGGCAGCCCGAGAAGCAGTATAGGATTACTAACGCCTTCACCAGCCAAGACATAGGCCTGTCACAGTACACCTACCCCATCCCCAAGCTGATGGAAAAATACGTGCACCTACGTCAACTACCTATACCGCTCATCGACGGCGCCACCCCGACCCTGCTCATAGGATCCGACCACGCACACCTCATCGTCCCAACGGACCGGGTCCACATCGGGCCCAGAGGCTGTCCAGCAGCAGTCGAGACCCGCCTAGGATGGACACTACAAGGCCCCCTCTCCAGGTCTCCCAACCGACCAGCAGCCACTCGCTGCCTCCACTCAAGAATAAAAGAAGACACCACCCTCTTACAGCACGTCGAGAGGCTATGGACATTAGACGCAATGCCCTTTAAGAATGAAAAGAAACTCGTTTCGATCAAAGGAAGACACTTATGCCATAACCCTCCTCGAGCAGAGGACAAAGAGAGTCGAGGTCAATGGAGTGATGAGATACGCAACTCCACTCTTGAGGCGAGAGGGTATGCCCACCCTCCGCGCCTCAAAAGAAGCGACGGAGCGATATCTACTGAACACCGAGCGGCGTCTAGCCAAAGACCCCACTCAAGCCACTGTGTACCGCGCTGAGATTGACAAGCTAATCACAGCGGGACACATAAAGAAAATTGACATTCAAGAGGCCGACCAGACGACCGAATCATGGTACGTGCCCCACCACAAGGTCCACCACAACGGCAAGGATCGTATTGTGTTCAACTGCAGCTACCAGATCGGACTACAGAATCTGAATAAAGAACTCTTGCCCGGCCCAACACTCGGCCCCTCTCTACTAGGCGTGTTGCTACGTTTCCGCCAAGACAAGGTGGCCATCAGCGGCGACATCAAAGGGATGTTCCTGCAGGTGCGACTAGTGGAAGAGGACAAGCCCCTACTGCGGTTCTTATGGAGAGAGAGGATCGGGGATGAGCAACCATCCATCTACCAATGGGAGGTCCTCCCTTTCGGAACCACATGCAGCCCATGCTGTGCTACGTTCGCACTGCAAAAACATGTCGCAGAAGACCCAGCAGCTGACGAGGAGGTCAGACAAAGTGTAGAGAGGAGTTTCTACATGGACAACTGTCTGCAAAGCGTCTCGACGCCAGAAGAAGCCGAAGCCCTCCTACTCAAGCTCCGCGCCTCCCTGATCAAAGGCGGCTTTGATCTCCGGCAGTGGGCCAGCAGCGACCCTCAAGTACTGCGCAGCCTCTCCCCAGAGAACAAGGCAGCAAGCAGCGAGACCTGGATGGCGACCATCCCAGGTGAAGCCCAAGAAATGACATTAGGACTAGTCTGGCGCTTCAAAACAGACTCGCTCCATTACAGATACACACCCCTGACCACGGAGCAGGGAAGGTCGACTTCTCTACCGACCACCAGACGGAGTGTATACAGAACACTCGCCAGACAATATGACCCGTTGGGATGTATCCTACCTTACACCACCAGGGCAAAAATGATTGTACGAGAGCTGTGGGACAAGGAACAGGGCTGGGACGACCCCATACCCGACCACCTCGCTTCCACCTGGAGAGAGTGGGAAAAAGAACTCAACTTGCTCCCAAATGTGAACATACGCCGCAGCTACTTCCCACCCACAGTGCGGCTGGAGACGTGCCAGATGGACCTGCACGTCTTCAGCGACGCCTCAGAAGTAGCCTACGGCTCGGTGGCCTACTTGCGGGCCCGAGAGGAGGGAGGAGAAATACACACAGCCTTCACACACAGGATAGCCCCCCGCAAGCAACAATCGATCCCGCGCCTAGAGCTCTGCGCAGCCCTGGTAGGCGCGCAACTCGCCACGTTAATCCAACGTGAACTCACCATCCCGGTGCAAAGAACAATCCTGTGGTCAGACTCCATGACCGTACTCACATGGATCCAGTCCGATTTGTGTAGATACAAGGTCTTCGTGGGAGTCAGAATCACAGAGATCCAAGACTTAACAGAATCAGCATGCTGGAGGTACGTGGACACGAAACAGAACCCAGCAGATGTCATCACACGGGGGATATCCCTAGATGACCTCACACGTCACAATATCTACAGTGACGGTCCCGAGTTCCTCAAGCTCCCGGAAGAAGAGTGGCCTAACCCCACCCCACGGGAGGCTAGTCAAGAGGAGGCAGAGATGAAGAAATCTATGTTCTGTGGGTTGATGCACACACCAGTCCCCACCGACCCTAACATAGACGACTGCCCCACCCTTGAGAGTGCGCAGTTGGAGACATTCCTGTGGCACCACCCTGAGGTTCCCTCCACTACTGACATTAACGCCGCTAACTACGAAGAAGCAGAACTCCTTCTGCTACAGCGAGCCCAAAGAGACTCGTTCCCAGAGGAGCTAGACTGTCTGCAGGGATCAAAGCCAGTCCCGTCAGACAGCAGACTGCTCCACCTGGCTCCTGAGCGCGACGCCCATGACCTCATCAGAGTGGGTGGTCGTCTGAGACGAGCCCCGGACTTAACGGATGACGTCAAGTTCCCTATAGTCCTCAACAGCCGACACAAGGTCACCGAGCTCATCATAAAGAAATACGACGAGGATGTGCACCACGCTGGGGCAGAGAGAGTCTTTGCTGAGATCCGACGTCGCTATTGGATACTGAATGGAAGAGAAGCAGTACGACGCTTCCAGCGGACCTGTCTAGACTGTCGCAAGTGGCGAGCACAGCCCAGTATACCCAGGATGGCTGACCTGCCTCCCTGTCGCCTCCGACTTGGCGACAAGCCCTTTCACTCCACCGGCATGGACTGCTTCGGCCCGCTTTACGTGAAGAAAGGAAGAGGGACGGAGAAGAGGTGGGGCATTGTATTCAAATGCATGACCACCCGAGCAATACACATAGAACTCCTTCCGACCATGAGTACGGACTCATTCCTCATGGCCTTCCGGAGATTCACAGCGCGAAAAGGAAAACCGTCTATATTATTGTCTGATCACGGGACAAACTTCAAAGGCGGAGAAAGAGAGCTGAGAGAGAGCTTCCAAGCCATGGGCCCAGAACTTAAGACCCACCTCGCTCCCTCTCAGATTGACTTCCAGTTTAACCCCCCGAACGCCCCTCACTTCGGGGGAACCTGGGAACGAGAAGTACGTTCAATAAAGACAGCCCTGTACGCCGTGCTTGGGGCCCAGACCGTGGCTGAAGAAGTCCTCACGACAGTCCTCACAGAGATCGAGGGAGTATTGAACTCAAAGCCCCTCGGTTACGTCTCAAGTGATGTAGCTGATGTCGACCCAGTCACCCCCAACACTCTCTTGATGGGGCGGCTGGACCCCGCGCTCCCACAGACGGTGTACAGACCTGAAGAAGCGAACGGCCGAAGAATGTGGAGGTACAGTCAAGTATTGGCTGACAAGTTTTGGAACAGTTTCCTCCTCCACTACCTACCGTCTCTACAGACCCGCCAGAAATGGGTAAAAGATAGAGACAACTTGACGGAGGACACAGTCGTCATGATCGTGGACCAATCACTACCCCGAGCTATGTGGCCGGCCGGCCGCGTAAGCAAAGTGATCACTGGTGCCGACGGAAAGGTCAGAGCGGCAGAAGTTCTTGTCCAGGGACGGACATACACCCGACCCGTGGCGAGGCTGATAGAGTTGCCAAGGCTCCCTGACTCCCTTGATGACGATCATGACCCACTGACTTTGTGAATGGCCCTACTCCCCACAACAGACATTGAGTAGTTGACAAGACGATTAATCTGTCTTTGCTTTATCTAATTAGGTGCGGACTAATTAGGAGGCGGCTGTTACAAAGGGTCAGATTAAACCGAATATATATATTTATTGCTTGAGATCCCTTGTATAATATTTGTATATCGTTTGATATCCCTTGTATATTCTTTGTATATATACACGGAATATCCCTTTACCTGGGTACAAACCAGACCATAATATTCGCTCTCCTATTGGACAGCGACCCCTAGGCGCCAACCATACCCCCAACGGCAAGTTCAAAGGCAACGCCAAGGCATCTCTCAACATGTCCAAGTCTGCGCAGTAATACGAGACAGAACTGAGGTTGGCACTAGATAATTCACCTTACGTATAAATACGGCGCAGGTGGAAACAGCAGCAATTCGTTCATTACTAGTAAAGCCTTCACCACGAGACAACGTGCCGTGAAGTGGGCAACTTTGCCTCTGAATAGAGCCTTGAGAACCGCGTGCGAATAGATTGCTAAAGTGTCAGAGTTTAACGCAGTACCGTTGAGTTCGACTTATTCTAATGTGAAGTAATAGTCTATCATTTATAGTGTATCGTGCGGCTACCGTTCTTCAGTGACCAGCATTACCACCGGTTCGTCGTGTATATAGCTAGTGCACTTGTCCAGGCTGGGCGGCCTAAACTCGTGCCCCCACCCGAGGAGTCCTAGACGAGAACCGTTGGATATGTACACCGGAGAGCCTACACCGGCGACTGCAGAACCCTTTCTGGTTGGATTATATTGCTTTGGTACCGTGACTGCTGGAGCAGAGAACTGTCTACCCCACTATCGTGTGGGATCTACCCCCCGTGAGGAGCATCACTCGAGCCCGCCTCTAGGAAGAGGCTGGCTAGCTTTCATCCATGCTGTCGAGCATACTGGATTATAGCTGTTGCTTTGTCTACGGATCAAGGGAGTACTGCACTGGCTCCTGTATCTGGAGCCTCGTTATTCCGCGTTGACCCAGACTTTGCACCCGAACATTCCTCTACCCTGCCGGCCTTACACCCGGAGGGAACCCCCCAGTGTCTCCAGCTGGTACTAGTGTGCCTTATGTAATTGCTATGCCACAGGTGGCGTCAGTTTAGACCCATCTTACTATTCTCATTGACTTACGCTCTTGACTTACTTTACGTGTGTTCTTCGCCTTACAAGCGTGAGTATAATTCTCAATCTGTAACCTAACGTTGCTTGCTCTGATAATAATAAATACCCTCCAAATAGAACTTTATGTGTCAATGCCGTGTTCTTGTGTGGGTGTTCACCATATATATTCATGTACTGTATGGCCAGTAATTAAAGTACATAACTAAGTAGTGGTTTAATATACCATACTCTCAATACAGTCAGGGAATTGTACCCCTCAGTTACACTAACCTTACTGTCATGCACTTGTCATAATATACTAACCTACACTGTAACACACAACACTTTGATGAACATTGTTACTCAGCTGATAGAGTTGTACCCTTACTGATGACTTGTCGTACAGAACTTGTAAGTCGCTTTGGATAAAAGCGTTCAGCTAAATGACTAAATGTAAATGGTGTGTCTATAAGTCGTGGAGCAACGTAGGGCTGGGCGATTCTTGCTAAAATGTGAATCACGATTTTTCTCTCTAAGAATTGAGATCACGATTCTCTCACACGATTCTTATTTTTTCAATAAAATCATTTATTGCACTCTTTCTTAAACAGACAACATAACATATATCAAAGTGCTTGACTTAAACTTAAACATAACATATATGAAAGTGCTTGACTAAAACTTAAAAGTCTCTTGTAACCAGTGGTGCGTTATTGAAATCAACTGGGATTGCACGCACGTAATGGCGCCACGTGCACGCGCGCTCCCGCGAATGCGCATTTAATGTCCCCTCGCTTGAGCACAGACTGGTTAGACTAGTGTTTTTGTGGCTCGTTTTTATACGTTTTTGAATACGTTTCATGTCCCTATTACACAGAAATGCGTTTTTTGGCGTTTTTTTGTGGATACGGCTGAAACACTAAATTGTGTTTGCGTTTTGGAGAACCCCTAAAAAACGCGCCGACAACAGCCGTGTAGTCTGCACGGAGCCGTTGTTGCGAAAACGCCCATGCGCAGTAGATACCATCTGCGTGCCCTTCCGGTGACAACAGAGTGTGTGTGTGTGTGTGTGTGTGTTTGGGACAGAGGCAGAGCTGTCCCAAATAGCTGCAGCTACCATGTGTTGTCAAGTTATTGTTATAAGGATCCCAGTCCAAGCTACAACAGTCTGCATTCCCTTAACAATTGTTTGTATTGAGCCGTATTGTATTGTACCCATATGCAATATGTTAAATAAAGTTTACATCCATTCATTCTGCTAGCATTACCGATTGCATGAGCAGCTGGCTAACGTGAGCTATCAGATCCTGTTAGCTCAAAGCTCCTCTTTCAACTTAACAAGCATTAAACAAAATGGCCCAGTCATCTATTCACCTTTGTTTAATACACACAGCGTTGTCTCTAATGTTATCTAACTACTGATAGCTCTCGATATCATCAGTTTGGTGCTGGCTAAATAGCGTGAGCTAACGTTAGCTTCTAGCCACAATGCTATACTGTTATAATGGCATACTCCATTGACGTTAGCATGCAGCTAACAATGCTACCGATCTTTTTTTAGACTAAACTATCCGCTCTTGGTGGTCACTTGTGTTGATGTTAGTTTTGTTTCATCAACAAATGACAGGCAGAACACACAGTGAATGTATCCGTTTTGTTTATTGCACTTTTATTAGGCTTTGCTGAAAAAGAATTGCTGCATTGAGTAAATAGGCAAGATGGTGGCGCCCATAGGCGCCTGCCTTGTTGACATTTTCTTTGCTGGAGCTTCCAGGAAGTGTATTGGCACATTCAAGTTCTGATTGGTTGAAATTGCCTTCATGTTCGCCACCTACTGCCACCTACTGCTTTGGCAGTGTACTACATCAGTGTGCTCAGGTGACAAAAACGAAAGTGTGACTCGAGGCGGCGACGTCGCGGCGAAACGCATATGACAATGAAACGAAATTGAAACGAAAGGTGTAACCGCAGCAAAGACAGTGCCTAATTGCCTCTACGAATGGAATGTAACACGTCATTCACAACAAGTTAGGTGTGAATGTATCTGAGAACATATTTAACACACCTGACGACCGGCGCTATTGATATGCAAATAGCGAGTACTTATCTGGGCTTGCACGGAGTGCAACCCCGTCCCATGAACAACGCATGCCTGCTTGTAACATACAAAATAACTCAAGTCAGAATAGTCATAATTTAAAAAAGTAAAGTAAAAAAAAAGAAAATAGAAAAGAAAATGTAAAAAAAATATTTTTTTTTAATAAAAGAAAATCGTCATAACTTAGAAATGAGATCGCGATTTTATTTTGATTATTTGCCCAGCCCTAAACAGCAGTATTTACCCCGCAGCTGCTCGTCCCTCTGCCTGGCTCCCTGCTCGTGGGTGCTCTCCACCCGAGACGACAGATCCCCCAGCCGGTGGGAGAACTGCTCCATCTGCTCCATCACCCCCGTGAGCGACCTGAGGGAACCACGTTTAACAAAGCCAGGGGTCATAATGTCATTGAGGGGAAAAACTAAAAACGACACGATTTCATAAAATATTATTCTTACGAGAAGACTAAGGGCTAGATCCGTTAATAAAACTTTCATTCAATCAATCAATCTGCACAGTGATTGATTGAATGAAAATGTTATTAACAGATTGCAGAATGGGTACAATACAGTACAGCTCAATACACACAATTGTTAAGGGAATGCAGACCAGAGAAAGACTTTCGTCTTGTTTACATCAGGGTCCCCCATTTTCAATTCATAATGAATTGTAAGTAAGGGTGCAACTTGCTACGTGCAATCCATTCTTTGTGGATCTAGCCCTAAGGCTTTTCTTTTTTTGATCCACTTTTTCTCCCCATTTTCTATTTTTCTCCCATCCCAATTTCGTGTATCCAATTCTTCCCTTCCCTGTCTTGAACGTTGCTAGACTATGCCTCCCACAGGTCGGCTGTAGTGAGGACAGAAGCCTTGCATCACGTGTCCCCTCCGGTACACGAGGAGGCAGCCTGTCGCATCTTTTCACAGCAGCAGCTCGAACTCTCAGTGGCGAGGAGTAACGCGTGGGAAGCTCACGCTGCCCCCAATACTTCCTGCTTCCGTCTCACCGGCGTCACCAAACCGACCTGTAGGAGTCGCTGTCCACAACGTCAAATCCCCACCCACCGGCTTTCCCACCCTCTAACACTTGCCAATTGTGTTAGTATGAATGACCGGCCAGCCGGTAGCAACGCCGAGAGCTGGGCTCGAACCCAGCGTCTCCTGCGTTAGAGGCGAGCGCCTTGCCCACTGCGCCAATCAGCCGCCCTTGACTAAGGCTTAAATGTGCTATAGAGCAGTGGTTCTCAACTGGTCTAGCCTCGGGACCCAACATTTTCCTTAGTCATTAAGTCGCGACCCAAATTTTTAATCACTATGATTTCTTTCAAAAAAATATTTGTGCAGTAATACACAATCTTTCATGCACTGTTAAAAACATGAAATAAACACAAAAAAGTGCAACAAAAGTGCAACTAGGGCTAAAAACCCAATTAAATAAAACAATAATAAATAATATGCTTCTTAGCAGACTTCTTAGCTTAACATAACAGACCTACGTTTGGGGGAACAATGGGATAACTGGGGTTGCAACAAAAGTGCAACTAGGGCTAAAAACACAATGAAATAAAATAATAATAATAATAATAATAATAATAATAATAATAATAAATAATTATGCTTCTTAGCAGACTTCTTAGCTTAACATAACAGACCTACAGTAAGTTTGGGGGAACTAATGGGATAACTGGGGTTGCAACAAAAGTGCAACTAGGGCTAAAAACCCAATGAAATAAAATCATAATAATAATAAATAATATATCCTTCTTAGCAGACTTCTTGGCTTAACATCCCAGGGAACTAATGGGATAACTGTGGATGTTGTTTGCTCCTGACAAGAGTCTCAAAGTCTGGGGTGATGGTAGACAAAGCAACTCTGAGGTTGTGCTCAATGTCCAATCTGTTCCTCTGCTTTGTCTTCAGCTGGACCAGAGCTGAGAAGCCACTTTCACAAAGATAGGTGGTGCAAAGAAAAAATTATATATATATATAAAAAAAAGAAGAACCACCAGTTGAGAAACACTGCTATAGATGACATTCAGCCACTAGATGTCGCACTAGAGCACCATCATGTCATTTATCCAACCAGGGGGACTGGGAAGTAGGGAGTTTGGGGATACATGCACATGTAAACAACAACATTCATTTAAATGATAAATTCATTCCTCAATAACCTTTTAGAGGGAAAAGCAATACTTTTATGTCACACCTTTCTAAAAGCTCTGTGGATGTATTATCTTGATTGTAATACAATTTTAATGTTATTTATTCACACACACACACACACACACACACACACACACACACACACACACACACACACACACACACACACACACACACACACACACACACACACACACACACACACACACACACACACACACACACACACACACACACACACACACACACACACACACACACACACACACACACACACACACACACACACACACACACACACACACAATACATTTCATCATGGTGAGAACATCATCATCAAAATTGTGTGCGTGTGCCAGGTCTCCCAAGAAGCTATTTAAAGCTTTTGGAGGGATTCTGCAAATTCCCTTCCTCCACCAGGGGTGCAGTGCTGGGCACACGCGGTCAAACGACGTTTGAAGTGCGCGCATCCTATTATTATGCAAAGTCTAGGTGATAAGTGCCTAGACTTTGCATAATAATAGGATACCGTTTGGCCTTCGCCCATATTACGACTGCACCCCTGTCCTCCACCCTATTGTCGGTCGGGGAGGGTGTGTAGACTATCACACATGCCTCCTCCGATACATGTGGAATCACCAGCTGCTTCTTTTCACCAGACAGCAAGGAGTTTCACAGGGAGAGGTTCACGCTATCTCCCCCCAGATCCCCTCCCTGCTGAACAGGCGACCCGACCGACCAGTAGGAGTCGCTGTTGCAACAACCAGGACTCATATCCCACCGGCTTCCCAACCGCGGACACTGCTAATTGTTTTCGTAGGGACGACTGACCAAGCCGGAGGTACCGCTGACGGCCGGCTGCACCACTCTGCGGTGGGAGGCGAGTGCTTAGACCTCTACGCTACCCGGCGTACTTCTCTAACCTGGTCTGTGACGTCGCACTCGTCACCGCGTCGATCTCCTCGTCCTTCAACCTCTTCAGTCTCTGGACCTGATCCTCGTGGTCCTTCTTCATCTCCAAGATAGACTTCCTGAAGAGGAGGACAAATATGACATGTGTATCTGAAAAAAACTAAAAGAAAACGTGTTTTTTTTTTACATAATGAGAAGCTCTCTATGCCGTACCCCTACAGCGGTGATAATAATAATAACAATAATAACAATAATAATAATAATAATAATAATAATAATAATAATAATAATAATAATAATAATAATAATAATAATAATAATAATAATAATAATAATAATACATTCAATTTATAGTGCACTCTACATTTGGAAACCAAATCTCAGAAGAGTACTACAGGGTAAAAACAGACTTTAAAAACATAGGCAATTAAAAAAACAAGGCATACATTTTTTTTTAAAAAGGGATAAAACACACAAGGCATGTATAAAAAGGTTAAAACTAAGAGAAGGCTTTTGTGAAGAGGTATGTTTTCAGTCCTCTTTTAAAGGAAGCAGTGGTCTGTGGTGCTCTGTGTGTGTGTGTGTGTGTGTGTGTGTGTGTGTGTGTGTGTGTGTGTGTGTGTGTGTGTGTGTGTGTGTGTACATCATGAGAAGCTCTACCCCTACTAGGGCTGTACCGAATGACTAATAATATATATATTTTTTATTAAATCAACTTTCTTTAATGAATATAACTCATCCGCTTCGTCAACATAAATAATCCAATAAGGGCACGGTTGGTATGAAAGTGATGGTGACGTCTTATAGTATAATATTATAATATTGGTGTAGCCTAATCTTTATCTGCAACTGTGAAGAAAAACCCCATTGGTTTAAACAGAATGAATAGACACATACAAAAAATATTATTTTTTTTATTTTCTTTATTAAAAATGACAAATTATAATGTAACTGAGGGGTACAATTCCCTGACTGTATTGAATAAGTATGGTATCATTAAACCACTACTGAGTTATGTACATTACTACTGGCCATACAGTACACATGTATATGAGATGAACACCCACACAATAACACGGCTTAACAAAGAAAGTCCTGTTTGTAATATTTATTAGAAGAGCATCAAGATTATCTTACATATTATTGAGAATTAGAGTTGCGCTTGTAAGGCGAAGAATGTGCATGAATAGGTCAAGAGCGTAAGTCCATGAGCATATTACGATGGGGATAATTAATACCACCTGTAGCATAAGAATTATATAAGGCACACTCGTAGGTCAGCTGGAGATACTAAGGGGGTTCCCTCCGGTTGTAAGCCAGCAGGGGAGAGGAATGTTCGGATGCAAAAGTCTGGATCAACGAGGAATCAATAAGCTCCAGCTACGGGAGTCGGTACATATACTCCCCTCGATCGGCAGACAAAGCAGCAGCTATAATCCAAGTATGCGCGACAGCATAGGTGAAAGCCAGCCAGCCTCTTCCTAGAGACGGGCTCGAGTGATGCTCCTCACGGGTAAATCCCACACAGCAGCGGGGTAGACGGTTCTCTGCTCCAGCAGCCACGGTACCAAAGCAATAATAATCCAGCCGGAAAAGGCTCTGCATTCACCGGTGTAGATTCTCCTGTGCACGGTACTTCACATTAACTAGGTCGAACTTGACGTTATTTCACTAAGCTCTGACACTTTTACTATCCTATTCGCACGCGGTTCTAAGTGCTCTATTTAGACGCAAGGTTGCTCACTTCACTTGGTCGTTGACTCGTGATGAAGGCTTTACTAGTAAGGAACGAACGATACGTTGAACGAACGTTTTAGGATAAGACAAGACAAGACAAGACTACTGCTGTATCCACCTGCGACGTATTTATACGTAAGGTGAATAATCTAGTGCCAACCTCAGTTCTGTCTCGTATTACTGCGCAAACCTGGGCATGTTGAGACAAGCCTTGGCGGTGGCTTTGAACTAGACATTGGGGGTATGGCCGTTGGCGCCTAGGGGGTCGCTGTCCAATAGGAGAACGAATATTATGGTCTGGCCTGTACCTAGGTAAAGGGATATTCCGTGTATATGTACAAAGAATATACAAGGGATATCAAACGATATACAAATATTATACATGGGATCTCAAGCAATAAATATATATATTCGGTTTAATCTGACCCTTTGTAACAGCCGCCTCCTAATTAGTCCGCACCTAATTAGATAAGCAGAGACAGATTAACCGTCTTGTCCACTACTCAATGTCCGTTGTGAGGAGTAGGGCAATTCACAAAGTCAGTGGGTCATGGTCGTCATTAAGAGAGTCGGGGAGCCTTGGCAACTCTATCAGCCTCGCCACGGGTCGGGTGTATGTCCGTCCCTGGACGAGCACTTCTGCCGCTCTGACCTTTCCGTCGGCACCAGTGATCACTTTGCTTACGCGGCCGGCCGGCCACACAGCTCGGGGTAGTGACTGGTCTATGGTCATGACGACTGTGTCCACTTTTAAGTTGTCCCCGTCCTTGACCCGCTTCTGCCTGGCTGGAAGGGATGGTAGGGGGGTTAGGAGGAAGCGGGCCTGAGACTGCTTTGATCTGTGCTTGGCTGTGCCTCCACCTCCTCCGTCTGTTTCTCTTGTTTGGTCTGTACCCCGTCTGGGGAGGGGCCGGTTCCGGCCGCCCCATCAAGGAGTCGCTTGGGGTGCTGGGTTCGAGGTCAGCTACGTCTGGAGCGCAGCTGAGGGGGGTGGAGTTCGGAACTCCCTCTTGTGCCCACGGTTCTCTCACAGGCCTCTCGCCTAATGTCAATAGCCTCTCAACGGGCTGTACGAGAGAGTGGCCGGTGTCGCTCACCTTTGTGTGCAGGCAGCGTGTAGACGTGGGTTTACTGTCAAGTCCGTAGAGGGGGCCCTGGAGCGTCCACCCCAATCGGGTCTGAACCGCGACTGGGCATCCTTTGGGTCCGATGTGGGCCGCCTCAATTGGGAGAATGAGGTCCACGTGGTCGGAGCCGATGAGCAGGGTCGGTGTGGCGCCGTCGATAAGCGGTATAGGTAGTCTGCGTAGGTGCACGTACTTCGCCATCAGCTGTGGGATGGGGTAGGTGTACTGTGACAGGCCTATGTCGTGGCTAGTGAAGACGTTGGTAATACTATACTGCTTCTCGGGCTGGTCCACCGCTGCTATCTTGAAGGAGACATTTTTACCCTTTATGGTCTTCTGGTCTCTTCTGATGGTACGTGTTGTGAAGGATCAGATTAAACCGAATATGTATATTTATTTATATATATTTAATTGTATTTGTATATCGTTTGATATCCCCTGTATATTCCTTGTACAATATGCATTGAATATCCCCGTTTCTACTAAACAGCCCATAATAGTTTCATTCTACCATTGGACTAGAACCTGGCGCCAGGTTGCCATACCCCTAGGTTCAAGTTCAATCGTGCCGCCTAACATGTCGAGGCAGCCCCCGGTTCCGCGCAGTAATATGCCGGGCGAAATACGTGTGGTACTATTTGTTCATAGCGCATATATATATGACGCTCGTAAAGTAGAACTTTCCTTTAGTCCAGTTCTTTACCCTCCAACAGAGTGACAGACGCAAAAGCCTCCCCACGAAGCACGTGCGGTGTAGTAGGGCCTACTTGGCCCAGAATAGGCATTGAGATATCGTGTAGATTAATAGTTGAATGGTCATAGTTTGGCACCATACCGTCGAGTTGGACGTATTCTATTAAGCTAATAATAGTCTATTTATGTATGGTGCATCGTTCGGTTCGAGTTCTACAGTTATCAGTACCCCCATCGTTCCTGACGTTATCTGGACGCTTATCCAGGCTGGTCAGACCCCTAGTGGTGATTGCATCCGAGGAGCTCCGGGTCAAGAGCGACTGGACCTGTATATTGGATTACCCTACCCGACGACGGCGAGCCTTCCACGGCTCTTGGATTATGCTTTATGTGCTTTGATTATTCCATGGATAAAGGCCAACACTGTCGAGTGTTGGAATTACCCCCGGAGAGGACTACAGGTGAGGCGGCGCTCTACACGTGAGGTCGCACCACGTCTCTCCGTTGTGGACCGGCAGATACCGTTCCACAGAGGGTCCAGCTGTGTTCGTCTACGGCCCGAGGTTCTGTGGGCACTGGGTCTAAGACTTTGGATTCTCCCAAGACACCGTCGGCCAGATGGGATACCGCCAGCGACTTCTCTAACCCCCCCCTCCTACTGTATTACAACCAGCGGGACCCCCCCCCCCCCCTTAGTGTATCCAGCTATAATTATTTAAGTACTATCGCTATCGTTTCCTAAATATTCCAGGTTGTATACTTACTCCCCGCGCAACCAGAGATTGGACATTCAATGTTGATTTACCTACGAATACTCATTTGCCATAAAAGTGCATACTTAACATTTCAAATCATAAATGTAATTAAGTGAATATTGTGTACACCCTTTGCTGTATTAAATATTCGATTTGGTCCATTTGTGTTGGTTCGTTTCATCAGGTGGGAAAGTGTTCATCATACTTATATCTTGTACTGGGTGGCCAGAAGTTAAAGTACATGAGGTAGTGGTATTAAATATCATATCTAACAATACAGTCAGGGAATTGTACCCCTCAGCTACAATTGGTCCTTCGAGCCGGATGGTAACTAGTGTAATATTAATATAGTGTTATTAATATCGAAATGGCCTATGATGAACACTCCACGAAACGATCCTCCTAACCTAGAACGCCCGCGGTGCAGACGACAGACACCTCAGTACTTAGAGGCTTACACTGTCAGTCAACTACCTAGCCTTCGACAAACGGTAAACGTAGTAAAAGTAGAAAGTAAAATTATGTCTGACCTTAACGACCAGGTTTCCCCGACCACAGAGGCCCTAGTAGGTCCTAATGTAACTGACCAAGCCCACGGTGGAGACCAGGAGGGAATTGACATGCCTTTACCCCCCGCCACTACTAAAGAAGTAGTCCCCGACACGCCCCGGGAGGAAGACAACCCTACAGAGAGAGAACTCTGCACGGAAGAAGAAGAGGAGAGCGCCGAGGAACTAGAGCTCCAGGACTCCCCAACGAGTACCCCCAGGAGCGGTTCACGCAGGAGCGGCTCACCTCCACTACCGCCTTCCCCCAGCGAAGCGGAGAGGATACTACAACAGGCGTTCCTCGTCAGCCTGACAGCCTCTACCGAACGCGATCGGCTCCAAGCACAGACGCTTAGCGAGCACGAACGTCTCCAAGCCCAGGCGACCAGCGAGCGCGAACACCTCCAAGCACAGCAACGGAGCGAAGAACAGCGCACAAGTCTGGAGATGAGACGCTTCCAGATGGAAGAGAATATGGCAAGAGACCGCGCCGACGCCCAGCGCACCGCTGCCGGTGCCCAAAGAGACGCAGAGCGCGACAGACTACAAGCGCAACTAATAGAGCAGCTGATCAAAAGGACAACTCCCTCTCCCTCCGCCAGGGGCTCAAGGAACTCGTCGAGACAGCAGTCAAGAGCAGCGTCACCGCAACGAGCAAGCGACCCTGAACTTGACCAACAGACCGAGTCTAGACCCCCCGCAGACCCCCTTCCCATACCGGTCCAAGCGAGACCAAGGAAGGAGCGGCCTACACTGCGGAGAAGCTAAATAAACGATTACAAGATCTGGAAGATTTGATAGAAGAAGAAGAGGGAGAAGAGGAGAACCAAGCCCGACGACAGCACAGTACTCCACCGGACCAGGAGGTCCCATACAGTCCAGGCTATACCCCCGCGGCGCTGCGCTACAGACCCCCGACTCTATTTACGGGTGAGCACGACGCACGACCAGCCCCGAGGAACAGTACCTGGACCAGCGGGCCATGGTACCCTGCCAGTACCGGCCCACAGCGAGGCGCAAGAGGGGACTCGCCCCCAGGAGGTCTCTCCCCCAACGCTCGCCGATGTATTCGCCATCCACGCCGTCATACAACGCCACGCCATCAATCCCAGACTTCGCCTATGAGAGTCGAGCACAGTACACGGAGCTCCGGATGTGCTTAGAGACAATGCTGGCGGATGTCATTGATGAACGCCACAAGTATGCAATATTATTGAAGCACCTGAAAGTACAGCGAGCACACAATATAGCGCTAGCCTATGCTACCTCCTCGACCCCATACACAGCGGCCCTTACAGCGCTGGATCAAAGATATGGACGTATATGGGATTACGTAATCCAGGAGATAAGGCATATTGACCGCCTACCCCCAGCCACAGACAATCGCTCACTAGATGACCTGTCAATCAAAGTGCAGTCCCTGGTGGGGATGCTGGGAGCTCAACGGGAGAAGGGCAGGCATGAGCTGTACGCCAACTCTAACGTTGAGAGGATTTTGGAGAAGCTGCCACCCGCAAGACAGGAGCGCTTTCGGCGGCAGAGGGACTACCGAGATCCCGACGGCCCCGAGCCATCCCTCCTTGATCTGGCCGACTTCCTGGCGAGAGAGGTCAGCAGCTTACGACTGGACACCTTCGGGCGGAGCACGCCGAGCTCCAGAGAGGGACCCAGGAGAATAAATGATGGAAGAAGATCGGTGACTGTCATGCACCAATCAGAGTCAGTACCGAGCAGTAAGAGTCACAGCACCCCCTCGAGGAAGGAGAAGTGGAAGATAGCGTGTCCCTACTGTGAGAAAGAACACTGGCTGTCACAATGTGACACATTCACAAAGATGAATGCAGAAGAAGTGAGCCAATGGATAAAGTCCAACCGGCGCTGTTATCGATGTGCGCAGCCCCACATGGCAGCCGAATGCCGCCTAAAGAAAAGGTGCAGCCGGTGCGATGGAGCCCATCTAGATATACTACACGATAGTAACGGAAGACGGCCTACACCTGCACCACGGAGCGGCACCAAGGCAAGTGTCATGTACATTGACCCCGCCAGCAGCAACGGAGCTCAAGTGCTCTTAAAGGTAGTCCGTGTGACATTGAGCTACCAGGATAAAGTCATGGACACTTACGCCGTCCTTGATGACGGGTCAGAGAGGACCCTTCTGCTCGCCTCCGCTGCGACTCAGCTGGGACTGCGGGGGAGCAAGAACGAAATGACGATTCGGACAATAAGAAGAGATTTGAAGACGATAAAGGGCGAGAATGTCTCCTTCACTATCGCAGCCAACGGGCAGCCAGAGCGACAGTACAAGATCACAAATGCTTTCACCAGCCAAGAAATAGGACTCTCGCAGTACACCTACCCTGTCACCAAGTTGATGGATAAATATGTGCACCTGCGCCAATTACCTATCCCGCTCATAAACGGCGCTACCCCGACCCTGTTGATAGGCTCCGACCATGCAGAACTCATAGTCCCGATTGACCGGGTCCATACCGGTCCCCGAGGCTGTCCTGCAGCCGTCGAGACCCGCTTAGGATGGACATTACAAGGCCCCCTCGCTAAATCTCTCAACCGAACCGCAGCCACTAGCTGCTTCCACTCCCGAACGACAGAAGAAGACACCACTCTCCTGCAGCATGTCGAGAGGCTATGGACCCTAGAGACAATGCCCTTTAAGAACGAAAAGAAAGACATTCGCTCTAAAGAAGACATTTACGCCATCCACCTACTCGAGCAGGGGACAAAGAGAGTCACAGTCGGCGGAGTGATGAGATACGCAACTCCACTCCTGAGGAGAGAGGGAATGCCCCCCTTTCACGCAAAGAAAGACGCCACGGAGCGCTATCTACTGAACACAGAGCGGCGCCTAGCCAAAGACCCCGCTCAACAGAGTGTGTACCGAGCTGAGATTGAGAAGCTAATCACAGCGGGACACGTAACAAAGATTGACATTAAAGAGGCCGATCAGACGACCGAATCATGGTACGTGCCGCATCACAAGGTCCATCACAATGGCAAGGATCGCATTGTGTTTAACTGCAGCTACCAGATCGGATCCCAAAATCTGAATAAAGAGCTCTTGCCCGGCCCCACACTCGGCCCCTCCCTACTAGGCGTGCTACTGCGCTTCCGCCAGGACAAGGTGGCTATAAGCGGGGATATCAAAGGGATGTTCTTGCAAGTGAGACTAGTAGAGGAGGACAAGCCTCTGCTACGGTTCCTATGGAGAGAGAAGATCGGAGATGAGAACCCATCCATCTACCAGTGGGAAGTACTCCCCTTCGGAACCACATGCAGCCCGTGCTGTGCTACATTTGCACTACAGAAACATGTCACAGAGGACCCAGCAGCAGATGAAGAGGTCCAACACAGTGTGAAGAACAGTTTCTACGTAGACAACTGTCTACAAAGCGTCTCGACTCAAGAAGAAGCCGAGGCTCTCCTAATCAAATTACGCGCCTCCCTAATCAAAGGAGGCTTTGATCTCAGGCAGTGGGCCAGCAGTGACCCGCACGTATTGCGCAGCCTCTCCTCCGCAGACAAGGCTGCCAGCAGCGAGACCTGGATGGCGACAATCCCAGGAGAAGCCCAAGAAATGACACTAGGATTAGTCTGGCGCTTCAAAACAGACTCGCTCCACTATAGACACAAACCCTTGGCTCCAGAGCAAGGAAGGTCGGCGGCGATACCGACCACCAGACGGAGTGTGTACAGAACACTCGCCAGACAATATGACCCGCTGGGATGTATTCTACCTTACACCACCAGGGCAAAGATGATTGTACGAGCACTATGGGACAAGGACCAGGGCTGGGACGACGAAATACCCGCACACCTTGCCTCAACATGGAGAGAGTGGGAGACGGAACTCCGCTCACTCCCAGGTGTCAATATACGCCGCAGCTACTTCCCATCCACAGTGAGGCCAGAGACATGCGAGATTGAGCTACACGTCTTCAGCGATGCCTCCGAAGTAGCCTACGGATCGGTTGCTTATTTGCGTGCCCAAGAGATGGGAGGAGAGATACACACTGCTTTCATACTGGCCCGCTCAAGGATAGCCCCACGTAAGCAACAATCTATCCCACGTCTAGAGCTCTGCGCAGCCCTCGCAGGAGCGCATCTAGCCACGTTAATCCAACGTGAACTCACCATTCCGGTGCATAGAACAATCTTGTGGTCAGATTCCACGACAGTACTCACATGGATTAAGTCTGATTCATGCAGATACAAGGTCTTCGTGGGAGTCAGAGTCACCGAGATTCAGGAACTAACAGAAGAAGCAAGCTGGAGATATGTGGATACCAAACACAACCCAGCTGACGTCATCACCCGGGGAATGTCCCTGGATGACCTAACCCGTCACAACATCTACAGTGACGGACCAGCATTCCTCCAGCTCCCGGAAGGAGATTGGCCTACGCCCACCCCGAGGGAAGCAAGTAGAGAGGAGGCTGAGAACAAGAAGCCTATGTTCTGTGGACTGAGCACTGTCGCCTCCACAGACCCGAACATAGATGACTGCATTACCCTAGAGAGTGCGCAACAAAGGACATTCCTGCGGCACCACCCAGAGATTCAGTCCACCACTGACATGTCAGCAGCTGACTACGAAGAAGCAGAACTTCTTCTACTACAACGAGCCCAGAGAGACTCGTTCCCCGATGAGCTAGACTGTCTACAGGGAGGAAACCCCGTCCCATCAGACAGCAGACTGATTCACCTGGCACCAGAGAGTGACGCACATAATCTCATCAGAGTGGGTGGTCGCCTGCGGAGAGCCCCCGATCTACCAGATGACATTAAGCACCCGATCGTCTTGAACAGCCGACACAAGGTCACAGAGCTGATCATAAAGAAATACGACGAGGATGTGCACCGCGCCGGAGCAGAGAGAGTCTTCGCGGAGATCAGACGTCGTTATTGGATATTACAAGGGAGAGAAGCAGTACGGCGCTTCCAGCGAACCTGTCTAGACTGCCGTAAGTGGCGCGCGCAGCCCAGCATACCACGGATGGCTGACCTACCCCCCTGTCGCCTCCGAATCGGCGACAAGCCATTCCACTCCACAGGCATGGACTGTTTTGGCCCGTTGTATATAAAAAGAGGAAGAGGCACCGAGAAGCGGTGGGGTATTGTATTCAAATGCATGACCACCAGAGCGATACATATCGAGCTCCTTCCGACCATGAGCACAGACTCATTCCTTATGGCCTTCCGGAGATTCATATCACGGAAAGGACAACCGTCTACATTGTTGTCTGATCACGGGACCAACTTCAAAGGCGGAGAAAGAGAGCTGAGAGAGAGCTTCCAAGCTATGGGCCCAGAACTTAAGACCCACCTCGCTCCAGCCCAGGTTGACTTCCAGTTTAATCCCCCGAACGCACCCCACTTCGGTGGAACCTGGGAACGAGAAGTACGTTCTATAAAGACAGCCCTGTATGCCGTACTCGGAGCCCAGACTGTGGCAGAGGAAGTCCTAATGACAGTCCTCACGGAGATCGAGGGAGTATTGAACTCCAAACCCCTCGGTTACGTCTCCAGTGATGTAGCAGATGTCGACCCAGTCACCCCCAACACACTCCTAATGGTGCGGCTGGACCCCGCGCTACCCCAGACAATGTACAGGCCCGAAGAAGCGAACGGCCGAAGAATGTGGAGGTACAGCCAAGTACTAGCTGACAAGTTTTGGAGCAGCTTCCTACTTCACTACCTACCGTCTCTACAGACCCGCCAGAAGTGGGTAAAAGAGAGACAATTTGACAGAAGGAACAGTCGTCATGATAGTTGACCAGTCACTCCCCAGAGCTATGTGGCCGGCTGGCCGCGTAAGCAAAGTGATCACCGGTGCCGATGGCAAGGTCCGAGCAGCCGAAGTACTCGTCCAAGGGCGCACCTACACACGGCCCGTGGCGAGGCTCATAGAACTGCCCCGACTCCCAGATACTATCGATGATGACCATGACCCTATGACTTTGTGAGTTGACTGACCTTACAGCGGACCTTGAGTGGAAGACAGTGCGGTTAATCTGTCTCTGCTTAGCTAATTAGGTGGGACTAATTAGGGGGCGGCTGTTGTGAAGGATCAGATTAAACCGAATATGTATATTTATTTATATATATATATTTAATTGTATTTGTATATCGTTTGATATCCCCTGTATATTCCTTGTACAATATGCATTGAATATCCCCGTTTCTACTAAACAGCCCATAATAGTTTCATTCTACCATTGGACTAGAACCTGGCGCCAGGTTGCCATACCCCTAGGTTCAAGTTCAATCGTGCCGCCTAACATGTCGAGGCAGCCCCCGGTTCCGCGCAGTAATATGCCGGGCGAAATACGTGTGGTACTATTTGTTCATAGCGCATATATATATGACGCTCGTAAAGTAGAACTTTCCTTTAGTCCAGTTCTTTACCCTCCAACAGAGTGACAGACGCAAAAGCCTCCCCACGAAGCACGTGCGGTGTAGTAGGGCCTACTTGGCCCAGAATAGGCATTGAGATATCGTGTAGATTAATAGTTGAATGGTCATAGTTTGGCACCATACCGTCGAGTTGGACGTATTCTATTAAGCTAATAATAGTCTATTTATGTATGGTGCATCGTTCGGTTCGAGTTCTACAGTTATCAGTACCCCCATCGTTCCTGACGTTATCTGGACGCTTATCCAGGCTGGTCAGACCCCTAGTGGTGATTGCATCCGAGGAGCTCCGGGTCAAGAGCGACTGGACCTGTATATTGGATTACCCTACCCGACGACGGCGAGCCTTCCACGGCTCTTGGATTATGCTTTATGTGCTTTGATTATTCCATGGATAAAGGCCAACACTGTCGAGTGTTGGAAATACCCCCCGGAGAGGACTACGGGTGAGGCGGCGCTCTACACGTGAGGTCGCACCACGTCTCTCCGTTGTGGACCGGCAGATACCGTTCCACAGAGGGTCCAGCTGTGTTCGTCTACGGCCCGAGGTTCTGTGGGCACTGGGTCTAAGACTTTGGATTCTCCCAAGACACCGTCGGCCAGATGGGATACCGCCAGCGACTTCTCTAACCCCCCCCTCCTACTGTATTACAACCAGCGGGACCCCCCCCCCCCTTAGTGTATCCAGCTATAATTATTTAAGTACTATCGCTATCGTTTCCTAAATATTCCAGGTTGTATACTTACTCCCCGCGCAACCAGAGATTGGACATTCAATGTTGATTTACCTACGAATACTCATTTGCCATAAAAGTGCATACTTAACATTTCAAATCATAAATGTAATTAAGTGAATATTGTGTACACCCTTTGCTGTATTAAATATTCGATTTGGTCCATTTGTGTTGGTTCGTTTCATCAGGTGGGAAAGTGTTCATCATACTTATATCTTGTACTGGGTGGCCAGAAGTTAAAGTACATGAGGTAGTGGTATTAAATATCATATCTAACAATACAGTCAGGGAATTGTACCCCTCAGCTACAGTACGTATTGTCATTGTTCCTTTGGCACAACTGGGCTGCGGCGGAAGCGAGGAGGAGAGTCTTTTCAGACCCATCGTCTAGGACGGCGTAAGTGTCCAGGACCTTGTCCTCGTAGCTCAGGAGCACTCTGACCACTTTGATGAGCACTCGGGGGGTCCCGCTATGCTGGTCTATATGGAGCACTCCTGTTGGTCGGTTGCCTTGGATCTTCTGGGGTGGTGCCGACTCGCGGTCGTCCGAGTAGCACCGTGACTCCCAGTGTCTGCTGTAGCAGTCGGTACACCAGGGGGCGGTCTGGTGGATCTTCGGTACTGGTGCCACCGCCTCGGCCTGGTACATTACCGTGACGGGCCCACTTTGTTGTCCTGGCGGGCGCCTGTTGATGTCATGCAGGACCTCCAAGTGGGCGCCGCCGCACCTGCTGCACTTCTTCTTCAAGCGGCACTCAGCTGCCATATGGCTGCGCGCGCAGCGGAAGCAGCGGCGGTGGTCCTTGATCCACTGACTCACCTTGTCCGTGGTCAGCTTCTTGAACTTGTCACATTGATACAGCCGATGTTCCCCTTCACAGTACTGGCATTCAATCTTCCACTCCTCTTTCGTCGAGGGGGTGTTGTGGTTCTTGTGCTGCGGTACTGATTCGGCTTGGTGCATAACGGTCACCGATCGGCGGTTATCATTTGATCCCCGAGGTCCATCTCTTGGGCTTGGTCCACTCCACACGAACGTGTCCAGTCGTAGGCTGCTGACCTCCCTGGCGAGGAAATCAGATAAGTCTAGGAGGGATGCCTCTGGGCCGTTGGGGTCGCGGTGGTCTCTTTGCCGCTTTTTTTGTCTCTCTTTGCTGAAGCGCTCTTGTCGGGCGGGAGGGAGCTTCTCTAATATCCTTTCTACATTAGAGTTAGCATACAGTTCGTATATCCCTTTCTCCTTTTGGGACCCCAGCATCCCTACCAGGGACTGTACCTTGATAGAGAGGTCATCCAATGCTCTATTGTCTCTGGCTGGGGGGAGGCGGTCGATATCTCTTATTTCCTGTATCACGTAGTCCCATATGCGTCCATAACGCTGGTCAAGGGCTACTAGAGCCGCGGTGTATGGGGTACTTGAGTTGGAATATGCCAGCGCTATATTATGCGCTCTGGGCACCTTCAGGTGCTTGAGGAGGATAGCATATTTGTACGTCTCATCGGGGACGTCGGACATCATAGTCTCTAAACACATCCGTAGCTCCGTGTACTGTGCTCTGTCCTCGCGCGTAAAATCCGGGAACGTCGGTGTGCCAAGGTACGATACCATGGATGGCTGGCACATCGGTGAGCGTTGGGGGAGAGGCCTCCTGGGCGAGTCTCCCCGTACGTGTCGTCGTGGGCTGGTACTTGGTGGGTACCAGGGGCCGGGTACCCAGGTGCTGTTCCTCGGGGCTGGCGGTGCGTCAAACTCACCCTTGAGTTGAGTCGGGGGTCTGTAACGCAGGGCCTCGGGGCTGACGTCGGGGCTGTACTGGGCCTCCTGGTCCAGAGTACGTTGCTGCTGGTCGGCTTGACATTCCTCCTCTTCCTCTTCCTCTTCCTCTGCTAGGTCCTGGAGTCTTCTGTTCAGTCTCTCGGCGACGTAGGCCGGTTCTTCCCGGTTGCTGGGTCTCGTATGGACCGGTCGGGGAGGGGGTTCGGAGACGTGGACAGGATCCTCCTGTTGGCGGGGTCCCGGGTCGCTTGGTCGGGTAGGGGAATGTGCCCTAGACCCTTGTCGTGATGATCTCCGGGAGCTCCGTGCGGAGAGAGGGGGTGTCGCCATGGCGATCAATTGTTCTACCATCTGCGCCTGCAGCCGGTCGCGCTGTGCTTCGCGGTGGGCATTGGCGGCGTCGCGCTGTGCATTGGCGGCGGCGTGCTGCGCATCGGCGCGGCCTCTTTCAATGTTCTCTTCCGTCTGAAGGCGTCTGGTCTCCAGTCTTATGCGGTCGTCTTCACTCCTTTGTTGCGCCTGGAAGCGCTCTCGCTCGGTTGCAGCGTGTTCGCGCTCACTGAGGGCTTGCGCTTGGAGTTGCGCGTGAAAGCGCTCTCGTTGGTCTGCAGCTTGTTCGCGCTCGCTCGTCTGTTGCGCTTGGAGTCGATCGCGTTCACCCTGAAGTCGATCGCGTTCGGTGGAGGCTGCCAGGGTGGCGATGAATGCCTGCGCCAGCATCTTGTCCGCCTCGCTGGGGGAAGACACCGACGGAGGTGATCGGCTTCTGGCAGTGCTCGTTAGAGATCTGTTCTCTGGGCGTGCCTCGAGGTCCGTCTCCTGGGCGCGCTTCTCTTCTGGTAGTGGGTCGGGTTCTGTCCCTGGAGCGCTTTCTTTATCCTGGAGCTCTCCGGGGACCGTCCCGTTGACGTCGTCGGGGGGTATAGTCATGTCATGTCCCTCCTGGTCCCCCCCGTGAGCTTGGTCAGTTACGTTAGAACCCACTGGGGTCTCTACTGGCAGGGTCGCCTGGTCGGTAGGTTTTGACATGCTTTGACTATCCGCTTTATTTATTTTATCCGCAGTTAACGTCTGTATAAAGCTAGGTAGTAGACTGGCAGCGTAGTCCTCTAGGTAAGGAGGTGGCTGCCGTCTGCGCTGCGGGCGTTCTAGCTTAGGAGAACCGTTTGTGGAGTGTTCATCGCTGGCCATGTCAATATTAATATTATATTAATATTACGCTAATTACCCTCCGGCTCGAAGGACCAATTGTAACTGAGGGGTACAATTCCCTGACTGTATTGAATAAGTATGGTATCATTAAACCATTACTGAGTTATGTACATTACTACTGGCCATACAGTACACATGTATATGAGATGAACACCCACACAATAACACGGCTTAACAAAGAAAGTCCTGTTTGTAATATTTATTAGAAGAGCATCAAGATTATCTTACATATTATTGAGAATTAGAGTTGCGCTTGTAAGGCGAAGAATGTGCATGAATAGGTCAAGAGCGTAAGTCCATGAGCATATTACGATGGGGATAATTAATACCACATGTAGCATAAGAATTATATAAGGCACACTCGTAGGTCAGCTGGAGATACTAAGGGGGTTCCCTCCGGTTGTAAGCCAGCAGGGGAGAGGAATGTTCGGATGCAAAAATCTGGATCAACGAGGAATCAATAAGCTCCAGCTACGGGAGTCGGTACATATACTCCCCTCGATCGGCAGACAAAGCAGCAGCTATAATCCAAGTATGCGCGACAGCATAGGTGAAAGCCAGCCAGCCTCTTCCTAGAGACGGGCTCGAGTGATGCTCCTCACGGGTAAATCCCACACAGCAGCGGGGTAGACGGTTCTCTGCTCCAGCAGCCACGGTACCAAAGCAATAATAATCCAGCCGGAAAAGGCTCTGCATTCACCGGTGTAGATTCTCCTGTGCACGGTACTTCACATTAACTAGGTCGAACTTGACGTTATTTCACTAAGCTCTGACACTTTTACTATCCTATTCGCACGCGGTTCTAAGTGCTCTATTTAGACGCAAGGTTGCTCACTTCACTTGGTCGTTGACTCGTGATGAAGGCTTTACTAGTAAGGAACGAACGATACGTTGAACGAACGTTTTAGGATAAGACAAGACAAGACAAGACTACTGCTGTATCCACCTGCGACGTATTTATACGTAAGGTGAATAATCTAGTGCCAACCTCAGTTCTGTCTCGTATTACTGCGCAAACCTGGGCATGTTGAGACAAGCCTTGGCGGTGGCTTTGAACTAGACATTGGGGGTATGGCCGTTGGCGCCTAGGGGGTCGCTGTCCAATAGGAGAACGAATATTATGGTCTGGCCTGTACCTAGGTAAAGGGATATTCCGTGTATATGTACAAAGAATATACAAGGGATATCAAACGATATACAAATATTATACATGGGATCTCAAGCAATAAATATATATATTCGGTTTAATCTGACCCTTTGTAACATATAATGTTGATTTAGAATTCGAATGTCAACATTATGATCGAAGCTTCGAAGCATTCGGTACAGCCCTAACCGCTACAGTGGTACATAATGAGAAGCTCTAGTTACCTCTGCAGGTCCCTGAGTCGCTCCACCTCCCGGTCCCGGTCCTGCTGCGTCTGGGCCAGCCGGCGCTGGTGTTGAGCCAGCAGCTCCGAGCGCTCCTCCCCGCCCAGCCGGGTGGCCGCGGCCAGGCGCTCCGTCAGGTCCTCGCTCTCCTGCCGCGCCCGCGCCTCCCGCTGGGTCCCCGACTCCTCCAGCAGCTGCACCCGGGCCCTGGGGACACACACGTGAACATGTGTTCTCCATATTCCTCCAAACAAATCACAATATCAAGCTCCGTCATACAAAACAATCATAATGAAAAAGAAATTAAGCAAAAAGTCAAGAGCAATGTAGTTAGTTAGAGGGAAGCTAAGCTTATTGATCCCTACCCCCTTACATTCACATTTTTTTCTTCCATTACATTTTACTTGATATAACTATAATTTAGTATAATACATTATATAATATACTTTTACTTGTAGTACAAAAAGAAAAAACTTGAGTCGCTTGACAGCAGTAAATACAATACAACACTACATAACACAATATAACTAGTGCTGTCAATAGATTAAAACAAATTAACTAATTAATCACACAATTTTCTGTAATTAATCTAGATCTATCTAAATTAAAAATAGCATTTTTCTACTTAAGACCGAAGCTTGTAACAGATATTTACTTGAGTAAAATCATGGAATTAATGTAAAATCAACACAAAGAAAGTATATTTAGATTCAAATACTATTTTAATAGCTTTCTTTGAATACAGTTTCTCTCCTGTGAAATACAAATGTTCAACAAAACCATCAATATTGACTCAGCTAGACCTCTTTCTTATATCCGTGGCACTAAGATTGAAGATTTTTCACTCCATAGATTAATCTAGATTTATTTAAATTAATCTCCAAAGTTAAAGCATTAATTTTGACAGCCCTAAATATAACATAACTTTGTTACACATACACAACATACACAAAGGTTCTGTATCACACTAGCTCCCGCTCAGCGTCTCATTGCATATATCTCGCTTCAGCATATATACACTGAATAAATTTCAAAATGTACCTTTAAATGCCAGCATTCATCTGGCCACACCCCCATCCGCTTACCTACATAAGCAGGGGTGGTGCCACACACTCATCTCCTTCTCAAATTTCATCACAAGCAACGTGTTGCTCATATGCCCACTTGACGTGGAGAAAAATATTGGTTGACAATGTTTACGAGGAAAGGAAGAACGAGAGATACGTTGACATCATATCTTTATTTTCTCTCTCACTATTTTCGAGAAAATACGGCGATATTGTCTTCGTCACTGGAGTGTCTGGAAGATGGTGATCATTCTAAAATCCTCCACCGGTTTTTGTATTGGGAGCACGCCGCTGCATGCCTCTCAACTGCAGTTCCTTGCTGTGTTGGTTGGGGTGAAACCTTTCAGGACACAGCTGAACTGTAGGACGCGCCGCTGTTGTGAGAAGCGGTGGGTTTCAGGTTGGTGAGTACTGTTTTGCTTGCGGCTCCACTTGTCTGTTAGTGCTATGGGGGCTAACTGACAATGTTTACGAACACCGGCCCCAGATTAAGGTCTTTTGTTCAGCCTCTTAGGCAACAGCGGAAGACCTTGATCTGAAGCCCATTATAGTTTAACTAGTGGGCCACGACCATTAACACTGGTGATCCCTGTGTTTTCTGGACGAGTGGATGTTTTCTCTGTCACCGTGCTAGGCCCCATCTTTCATATCCAAATGAGAGTATTCCCTCACGAGGAAATATGGGCATAGATGTTCGTTAGTGGAAGATCTGTGTTCAAGTCAGCTACAGGCCAGTTTGGTATTGTGCTGGCTCCGTCGGGTGTTGGTAAAATCACCGTTGTAAAACTGTGTTAACATCTTGTTTCTCTTTTCTCTTAAAAAGTGAGGAGGGTTTCAGAACGGCGGCCTGTCTGAGTGAGTGTTATATCATTGTGTACAAGTTCAGGTGATAGCTGCTTAGCTTACGTGCTAGTGGTGGCCTACTGTTAGCCAGTCAGCTGTTAGCTGCGGCGCTAGCCTGCTGTGATCACTAGGTGGCCTACCTAGGCTAGGAAACGTTAGCTTGCTGCTATCGGCCGAGGCCCAGCGCGGGGTGGCTCCGGCCCCTCGCGCGCCGCCGCGGTTCCCAACCCCCCTCTCCCTCACGGGGAGAGGCGGGGGGGATTCGAAGCTCTCCTCTGGTCGCGTGCACCGTTCGCTCGGTGTCTCGCGGGCAGGGGCGGTATCGCCCGGCGGTTAGAGCGGCCGTTAGCTTAATGCTACTCTGTTGAACGTGCTTTGGTTATAACATGTTTTAAACACTCTTGACTACGACGTCATCTTTGACAGAGGATGTTCGTCGAACCTGCCCTGGGCCAGGACGGCAAGGACTGCGTCAACAAGGGGGACCGTAGCGATGGGTTGGAGCGGCGACGCTGCCCAGATCGACAACACAGGACGGCTGTGTTTACTACGGTGCCTTGAGACTGCACTTCGCTTGATCTACGCTCCGGGTAGGCAAGGCCTGACCAGACCTTGTACACTTCTTCTGGCTTTCCCTTCTAAATGTTTTGTAAATAACGATGTTTTCCAAAACGAGTGTTGCTGCACTACATTTAGGATACGACGCGAGTTATGTGTGAATTGTCTTGTCACTGGTATTTAGCTTCTCCATGCAAATCGGGTTGTTGTTACAGATGTGAAAATTATCTGGTTTGTTGTGTTGAGAAACATCATGTGTGTTTATATGTACCGTGTACTCACAACTAAGGGGGTTAACTAACCTATAAAGCTATGCTTAGTGACAAATTAGTAAAGAATGATTCTTTTCTCAGCCTGTAATGACAATGAACAGTGTGTTCACATATTAACAGGTTTTCCTGTTTTAACTGGCCGTATTAAGGGTAAAGTAGGAGGATTGTGTTTCCCCCCGGTTCCCTGGGGACTTCTTCATCCTCCTCTCAGATATGTTGTTGCACTACATTGTGTCACTGTGTGGTAGGGATACGATGTAACCCTTAGCTTGATTGCTGAGGTTGTGCTAAAACAGCTGGAGAAACTTTATTTTCCTAAAAGAAAAGATTGTTTGGTCGCTTTCGTGTGTACTTAGCAAGGCCTGTGGCCGATACTAATCGAGAATTATGTATTCTCTCATTATGAAAAACGGCGTTCCTCTGTAGAGTGTTTTTGCCATTTTTTGTAGGTGATGATGGGTTGTGTGTGTCATGTGACCTACAACAACTGGGTTGGACTGGCCACAGAAGCACATGTGTAAGTTTGGTACCGGGGCTCTTGGAGAGCTCTCTCTATTCTGTGTTTTTTCCTTAGTAAAAATCAGATAGCAGGTTAGCTCATGCGCTGTGTGAAGCTGTCAGACGCTTCATGGAGCTGACTATGACTGTGTCATACTCTCTTTTTGTCATTACATCGTATCATGGGTGTGGGGTCGTAAAGGGGTGAACTGGTAACCTTTCCTCCCCCTTTTTTCTGTTGGTCAGGGGTAAACCCACCTGTCCTTCAAGGTTCCTGTCACATTGCGGTTCGGCACGTTACAGGGTGAGGGGGGGGGGGGGGAGGGAGTTTCCTGGTCCCACGGCCTGGAATATTGGGCGTGTGCACCGCAGAAATTCCCCCGCCATAGAGTACGTCACTGTGCGCGTCTCTGTTGGTAGGACTTCCGGTTGCTGTTCAGGTCCATGTGATGGATCTGTTTCGGGGGGTGGTCAGGGCTCCTCCTCACCAAGCTCCTATTCGGGCCTTCTGTGAGTTGGGACTCTCCTTCCATGTGAGGGAGCCTCCTTCAGAGTACAGAGCCTCCTCCTCAGATTGTCAAGGTGAGTGGACCCTCAAGAAGGAGTCCTACTCTATTGTGTATGTATTCGATTCAATTCGATTATTGAGTGTGTATGGGTTCAGTGCCTCTTCCCCGGAGAGCCCTAAAACCAATTTTTTACATGGCTCAAGGTGCAATATATTCTTTTCAATCTGTACAGCTCGCGTGGGAAGTCTCTCTGGGGATTCCCGTCTCCTTCCTATGGGAGGGTGGTGGGATGTAAAAATGTGAATTTTTTTTACCCCCGGCTGTGTAGACTGGGATACATACTGTTGGTGCTTCCTTCTTTTCTATTAAAAATAGTTGGAGTTAGGAAGTATCACACCCCTCTTGTCGTTCCCCTGGGCGCCTTGGGGATTCAATGACAGGTCTAAATAGCCTGTTCATTGATGTGGGTGTGTCCCGACGCACGTATAGTACTAGCTCGGGGTGTTCTGTAAACAGGCGACTGACTGGCACGCCTTGGTTGCTTGAGGTTAAAACAGCGTTTTTATAAAGCAACTGGGATGGAGGTTTTTCCTCTTCCGACGACCAAATCCGACGACCTGGTTTGGTTATCGACGGATTCTCGTTCATATCTGGGGGATGATGATGGAATGGATCTGAACATATGTAGAGGGGTCTCACACCCTGGGGGTGGGCCACCGGGCGCGGTTCGCCCGAACGTCTGGGTGGCGCCTTCTTTTCATGTTAAGATCAACACGCATATCTGCCCCTTCTCCTGGAGTAGGCATGTCGGCGTGGTTAGGGCACGGTACTGGTTCTGGTCACACTGGTCCGGATCAGTTGAACCCGTTGTCCGCCGGGGATGCAGATCTGCTGTTCTGGTACCCTGAGGGACTTGGGCTTTTTTCAGGGGGAAAAATGCCAGGTCGGTCCGGGTGTCACAGGGTTAAGCGATATGGAGACCCTGGTTGGGTAAATTTTTTACTCAGCACTGTCGTAATGGCTTACGGCCATGCCAACCTGTACACGCTCGATCTCGTCGGATCTCGGCCGCTACACAGGTTGGTCCTGGTTAGTACTTGGTTGGGAGACCGCCTGTGAATAACAAGTACGGTGCGCTTGGGGCTGGTTCTCCATTCTTTTTCGCTCCTCTCTCACGCATGGCGAAGAGGGGCCTGTTGAGGTGGTCTTTGACCTCCTCTGGTGACCCTGTGCTTCCCGTATCGCCGGGCCCGGTCCGAAGTCATGTTTCGTCGACCCGTAGGCCTGGGTTAACCCTTTTTTGAAAAACTGAAACACTTGTACTGCGGTATAGCCGGTGTATACCCGCAGGTGTGTTTTGGAGTTTTTTTTCTTGAGGGGTTATAGGAACAACCACCGCATTGGGTAACACCAAGGTGGTTGATTCCCTGGTGTGTTGGAGCAGTGTCAACTCCCGGGTTCACCGGTTGAGGGTGCCCCTGCACGTTCATGACGTCTGCCAATCGTGTCAGCCTTCTCTGCCTCAACCCCTCTGGGTGGGGGTTTTTAAATGGAGGCTTGGTCATGCAACAACGCCAGCTTCCGCCCCTTCCGCCGGGGCGGCTGTGTTCAGCTGTCCCCTCTGGCGCCTGTCTCGTCCGCAGTCTCCAGGCTAGGGTTAACAGCCTGTTGCCTGGTTTTTCCCCGGTGCGCTGCCTGCTTCCGTTGGTTAACCTTTTTTGTGTGCTTACGGCCATGCTGACTGCCTGTTCTGCAGGGTCAGTGTGCCAGGCGATGTACTATTGGGGGGACAGGGCCCGCTCGGCTGAGGGGCCTTTGTCCGAATACGCTGGCGATGTGGGGGGCGGGGTCACTAAGTGCCCACCTGGTGGGGTCTTGATGCTGGCATCATGGACTTCTCCGGGCCCCCGTTCCAGGGGGTCCAGTCCCTTTGGTGGGTCTGGGTCTTCCTTCGCGCTCCGCTGCTACGGCCTCGCCACAGGGTTGGGTTTGCCCTTGACCCCGTGATTCTGGGGGCAGTAACGAGGTTGTTCCCTCCGTTCCCGGGTGGCATGCGGGTTGTGCGTGTGTGTAGTCGTGGGGTCAAGCCACGGTCTGCTCACCCTGTGCGTTGAGTTGCTTGAGTGCCTCTTCGCACGGTCGGGTCCGTCGCCCTCCCGTGAAGCCCCCAATAGGGGGGGTCGGGGGGGCTCGGTCCTCCCTGATCTGATGGTTGTGGGTGGCCTCAGCGGGGTACATTTGTCGAGCTTCTAGCTCCCGCTCAGCTCCTATTATGCAATGAGACGCTGAGCGGGAGCTAGTGTGATACAGAACGTTAGGTTATGACTATAACCAAGTTCTGTTAACACTAGTGGACGCTCAGCGTCTAGACG
Source organism: Notolepis coatsorum (assembly GCF_963971535.1). NCBI lineage: Eukaryota > Metazoa > Chordata > Actinopteri > Aulopiformes > Paralepididae > Notolepis > Notolepis coatsorum. The sequence goes on along the minus strand of NC_140178.1, from coordinate 106,056,608 downwards.
CCGCTGCGGCCCTTGATTTTTCATTGTTGGGAAGGAGATGAGTGTGTGGCACCACCCCTGCTTATGTAGGTAAGCGGATGGGGGTGTGGCCAGATGAATGCTGGCATTTAAAGGTACATTTTGAAATTTATTCAGTGTATATATGCTGAAGCGAGATATATGCAATGAGACGCTGAGCGTCCACTAGTGTTAACAGAACTTGGTTATAGTCATAACCTAACGTTATGTATCATCATGATGGAAATACCATGATAGAGTTTTGTGAGGGATGAGTCCTATTGATGTAATGAGATGTAAACCTGTCCCCTCCTACCGTCTCCTCCTACCTGTGTGTGTTCCCTCCTACCTGTGTGTGTTCCTCCTACCGGTGTGTGTTCCCCCTCCTACCTGTGTGTGTGTCCCCTACCTGTGTGTGTTCCTCCTACCTGTGTGTGTTCTCCATGAGTTGTGTGTCCTGCTTGTGTCTCTGGTGAACGCCCTCCAGCAGCATGTGGGTCTGGTCTCTCTCCAGCTGCAGGCTCCTCAGCTGAAACGACACACAGGAGGCGGAGTCTATAGGGAGGTGTAGTGGTTACATCATTGCTGTTTCCGGCCGGTCCACCTCGCAAAATTGCAACGTATTTCCCCCATTGCCCATTTATAAATCGTCTCGTTTAAAACAAATAAAGCATGGACATTGGCATGGTGTACCTTTCTGTGCGTATTCATCCACAATCTATAGCTCAACATGATTAATCGTAAAAGAAATCGCAGAATTTTATATCAACCAAAAATGCTTAAACAATAATGTTAGTGATAGAAGGGAACACATTTTGTGCAAAGATGGAAAGCTTTCCAATTTTCATGAGGCAGAATTGTTACAATAGCCGATAATCCATTTTCCCAATGATAAATCCCTATACGGGTGGACCTCGCGGGCGGGCCAACGTGACGGCAGACTACACCTCCCTATACCACTGGACAGGAAGGGCAGGAGCGGTAACCTACCGTAGCCCAGGCTGGAGTCAAGTAGCACTTGTAAATAATTCCTAGCATTTATTTGAACCCTTTCACTACCATACTACCAACGGGTTAACCCTTTCTCTGTGACAATACAGAAGGTTAACCCTTTCACAACCACACTACAGAAGGTTAACCCTTTCACTACCACACTACAGATGGTTAACCTTCTGTAGTGTGGTAGTGAAAGGGTTAATCTGCTCTTGAGTACTGGGTGGCTGCGGTTTACCACCTAGAACAACATGATGGATGCGAGAAAGTTTAGACTATTTCAAGGTCAATTTAGCATTATGTTTGCTGTGATTGACAAACCGATACTATATGAATTGTTCTGATAATGGGAAACCCAGTTGCCAGGATCCAGCCCCTTGAACGGCTGTTAGCAGCGCCCTCTTCTGGACGTTCTGTCCTCCAAATTAAATTAATCACAGAATCAGAAAGTCAGAAGTGGGTGGAGCTGGCCCGTCTAGTAAACTCCACCCATCTGGCACTCCAAGCAGGTTAAAGCAAACACCCATTATTTTACTTCCAATAAAGCCACATCGGCCTCCAAGTACCTGTCCCTCGAGCTGGATGACACGAGCCTGTAACGTCTGAAGATCTGCAGACTGTTGCTGTTTCTCCGTCTGCCTCTGCAGGCACCCTGCGCCCACAGCGCCCCCTGGGACTGCATCAACTGGGCTCTAGTTTGGTGGTAGAGAGAATAGACCTGTCTCAAACCCTGCCCCTTTTCTTGATCCTCCAATCACAACTGTCGCTTACCTCGGACAAACTTGGTTTGTCCGAGGTAAGCGACAGTTGTGATTGGAGGATCAAGAAAAGAGGGCAGGGTTTGAGACAGGTCCATTCAGTTCTACCTGCTGTTGTAGGAACAGTTGTTGCAGACTGTCTGCTGAAGGGGTCACCTGATCAGGGGACAGAGGACAGGTTGGAGAAAGAAATTCCTCAGACCAGAACCATCATTAAATGCTGTCATCAGGGTTCCCACGGACATTGCAAAATGAAATTCAAGGACTTACTTTTAAGTACTTTTCCAAGCACTATTTTTCATTTTCAAGGATGTCACTCGAAGGATACCTGTACAATTCACTTTTAAATGTTTTTTTAAACCATCTTTTGCTGTTTTCAAGGAACTCCAGTCCTTGACTATTTTCTTTTTCAAAAATCAAGCACTTTAAGCACTTCAAGGACCTTGTGCGAACCCTGGAACCATATAAACACACACACACACACACACACACAGTCACACACACAGTCACACACACACACACACACACACACACACACACACACACACACACACACACACACACACACACACACACAGTATAACATCTATTTCTATTTTTGTAGACAGAGAAGGAGTTAGAGCGACCATTCTTCAGATCAAAACCATCATTATAAACGCCAGTGAACGTGCTCATTGACGTTGTTTAAACATTATGGATACCTGCTGTTGGAGGGGAGGTGCCGTGTTCTGCACCGGGCTTGGTTGTTGCACTAAGGGATTAGGAAGAGAGACCAGTGAGTAGAACCCTGGAGATTCTAGACATAATATTGACATTAACATCAGTGATCTAGAGAAACTAGGAGATTCTAGACATAATGTTGACATTAGCATCACTGCTCTAGAGAAACTAGGAGATTCTAGACATAATGTTGACATTAGCATCACTGCTCTAGAGAAACTAGGAGATTCTAGACATCATGTTGACATTAGCATCACTGCTCTAGAGAAACTAGGAGATTCTAGACATAATGTTGATATTAGCACCACTGCTCTAGAGCAACTAGTAGATTCTAGACATAATGTTGATATTAGCATCACTGCTCTAGAGAAACTAGGAGATTCTAGACATAATGTTGACATTAACATCAGTGATCTAGAGAAACTAGGAGATTCTAGACATAATGTTGACATTAGCATCACTGCTCTAGAGAAACTAGGAGATTATAGACATAATGTTGACATTAGCATCACTGCTCTAGAGAAACTAGGAGATTCTAGACATAATGTTGACATTAGCATCACTGCTCTAGAGAAACTAGGAGATTCTAGACATAATGTTGACATTAGCATCACTGCTCTAGAGAAACTTGGAGATTCTAGACATAATGTTGATATTAGCATCACTGATCTAGAGAAACTAGGAGATTCTAGACATAATATTGCATTAGCATCACTGCTCTAGAGCAACTAGGAGATTCTAGACATAATGTTGACATTAGCATCACTGCTCTAGAGAAACTAGGAGATTCTAGACATAATGTTGACATTAACATCAGTGATCTAGAGAAACTAGGAGATTCTAGACATAATGTTGACATTAGCATCACTGCTCTAGAGAAACTAGGAGATTCTAGACATAATGTTGACATTAGCATCACTGCTCTAGAGAAACTAGGAGATTCTAGACATAATGTTGACATTAGCATCACTGCTCTAGAGAAACTAGGATATTCTAGACATAATGTTTACATTAGCATCACTGCTCTAGAGAAACTTGGAGATTCTAGACATAATGTTGATATTAGCATCACTGATCTAGAGAAACTAGGAGATTCTAGACATAATGTTGACATTAGCATCACTGCTCTAGAGCAACTAGGAGATTCTAGACATAATGTTGACATTAACATCACTGCTCTAGAGAAACGAGGAGATTCTAGACATAATGTTGACATTAACATCATTGATCTAGAGAAACTAGGAGATTCTAGACATAATGTTGACATTAGCATCACTGATCTAGAGCAACTAGGAGATTCTAGACATAATGTTGACATTAGCATCACTGATCTAGAGCAACTAGGAGATTCTAGACATAATGTTGACATTAGCACTACTGCTCTAGAGCAACTAGTAGATTCTAGACATAATGTTGACATTAACATCATTGATCTAGAGAAACTAGGAGATTCTAGACATAATGTTGACATTAGCATCACTGATCTAGAGAAACTAGGAGATTCTAGCATCACTGATCTAGAGCAACTAGTAGATTCTATACATACTATTGACATTAGCATTACTGCTCTAGAGAAACTATAGAAACTAGGAGATTCTAGACATAATGTTGACATTAGCATCACTGCTCTAGAGAAACTAGGAGATTCTAGACATAATGTTGACATTAGCATCACTGCTCTAGAGAAACTAGGAGATTCTAGACATAATGTTGACATTAGCATCACTGCTCTAGAGAAACTAGGAGATTCTAGACATAATGTTGACATTAGCATCACTGCTCTAGAGAAACTAGGGGATTCTAGACATAATGTTGACATTAACATCAGTGATCTAGAGAAACTAGGAGATTCTAGACATAATGTTGACATTAGCATCACTGCTCTAGAGAAACTAGGAGATTCTAGACATAATGTTGACATTAGCATCACTGCTCTAGAGAAACTAGGAGATTCTAGACATAATGTTGACATTAGCATCACTGCTCTAGAGAAACTAGGAGATTCTAGACATAATGTTGACATTAGCATCACTGCTCTAGAGAAACTTGGAGATTCTAGACATAATGTTGATATTAGCATCACTGATCTAGAGAAACTAGGAGATTCTAGACATAATGTTGACATTAGCATCACTGCTCTAGAGAAACTAGGAGATTCTAGACATAATGTTGACATTAACATCATTGATCTAGAGAAACTAGGAGATTCTAGACATAATGTTGACATTAGCATCACTGATCTAGAGCAACTAGGAGATTCTAGACATAATGTTGACATTAGCATCACTGATCTAGAGCAACTAGGAGATTCTAGACATAATGTTGACATTAGCACTACTGCTCTAGAGCAACTAGGAGATTCTAGACATAATGTTGACATTAACATCATTGATCTAGAGAAACTAGGAGATCCTAGACATAATGTTGACATTAGCATCACTGATCTAGAGAAACTAGGAGATTCTAGACATAATGTTGACATTAGCATCACTGATCTAGAGCAACTAGTAGATTCTAGACATACTATTGACATTAGCATTACTGCTCTAGAGAAACTAGAGAAACTAGGAGATTCTAGACATAATGTTGACATTAGCATAGGGGTTCCCAAACTTTTCAGAGAGCCGCGACCGCCACTATTATAGGAGGTGAATATTTTTTTATAATTTTTCTTTTCTTTTCTTTTTTTATAAATGGAAATGTATGGTTGAAACATGCAAACGTTCAAAACGCACACACACTAATAAGCATTGGAGGCTTTTAACCAGGGCCGGACTGGGGAAATCATTCAGGCCAGGAAATATAGTGAAAAATATAGCCCCAGTCAGGCCACTTTTTAAGCAGGGGGTCTGGGGGTCCCCCACCAGGACATTTTTTGTTACAAAGACTTCATTTCCTGCATTCTGGTGCAGGGATTTTTTTCATTTGTACCCTTTAAATGCCAGTGTTTGTGATGGCATCACAAATTATTGTTAAAAAACAGGCTAGCATATGTATGATTAGCAACAACACTGATTTTGATGGATTTTCTGTTTTTTTGTAATGTCAGATTGAAAAAAATACAATATTTTATTCAACTTCAGCCCTGATCATAACACCACATATTCATTTTATAATTCGAACCCTTTAAATGCCAGTGTGTGTGATGGCATACATTTGCAATATATCAAACGCAAAGTAGATTTTTCTGGGGATGATTATTACAGGCTAGCATGTGTCAATGATTAGCAGTTTTTTGTCCCGCCTCCACCAATCACATGCGGCTCCCTTTGTGTGTGTGTGTGAGAGCAAGAGAGAGAGAGAGAGAGATAGTTCTCCAACTTGTGTGAGTTGCAGTGATCTCCTGGTTGTTCCCCACCTAGGTTATCTAACTATTGCGCTGCTGCAACTAGAAACACTGGCCTGGTCTGCTTCTAAGTTCAGTGGCCTGACTGCATATAAAAAAATTTAAATAATTTTTTATTTTATTTTTTTTAATCATCTGGCGACCCCCCCGCGGCGGCTCGCGACCCCCACTTTGGGAACCCCTGCTCTAGAGAAACGGTACGATACGTTTCTCTAACATCACATACTCCACATAGACCCAGGCGGCATAGGGTTGGAGGTGGGCTGCCACAGCAGGGCGTGGTGGTTGGAGGACAGCTCAGCAGCCTGGCCGGGCCATCCCAGTGCCCAGGAGTCCTGCAGGAAGGGTGAGTAGTGGCGGGGCTGGGACTGAGGCTGGGGGTGGCTAACGCTAGTGGCGGGGGCTAACACAGGACCTGCGAACGGGTGAGGTTCGTCTGGGGCGTGAGAGGAATGAGAGTGAGCTTGGGACGGTGGGGTTGGTGCAGCGGCCTGGGAGGGGAGGCGAGGGGGGGGGGCGCTGGGTGGTGCGCGGTGGAGGACTATCGTGGGGGATTGTGGTTGAGAGGGAAGGGCTGGCGGGTCGTCTACAGGTAGGGGACAGATGTTTTAGTATGTTGTGTGTTATTAATTATTAATGTTTCAGCAGATCGTGGCCCTATCAATAACGATTTGAGGACTTTGAGAGTGTGAATGCTGTCTGACAACAACATGACTTTTACCCTCTGATCTAACTGCTTCAAGTGGTTGACCGGAGTGAGAGTGTAATTGTTTCTGGGGCAAGTGTGAATGGTCTATGGTAAACGTGATTGGTCTAGGGCAGGTGTGATTGGTCTAGGGCAGGTGCGATTAGCGTCCTCAGTCTAAAGCACAGTCCGCTGGGACAGAGAGGTGGACAGAGTTACCAGAGAGGGGCTTGGCCTTAGACTCACTCAAGAGATGCTAAATGGAATGTAACACCAAATGAGTCTCTTCTACACAGTGCTGAAAGATCACTTTAAGTGTGAATGTATATACCTCGCTTGGCCTTCTCCTCGCTGACTGGGGTAGAATGAGCAACAGGACTGGGCGGTCGCTGAGAGTTGTCTCTAAATCCCATGGGAAGAAAGAAAAGAGAGAGAGAGAGAGAGAGAGAGAGAGAGAGAGAGAGAGAGAGAGAGAAAAAGTGAAAGTTCATTATAGTGTCCGTTATTCATATGGATATTATTAGGCCAGTCCCCGACTAAGGATTTGTATAGTTGACTTTGATTGGCCAAAATGTGCAGATAGTCGACTGGTAGTTGACTACACCCCCGAATACAAACAAAAATATATATATGTATATAAAATTACAAAAATATGTGGGGGGGGGGGGGGGGGGGGGGGTCATTCCATTTGGGCTGTGGGGGCTTCTTGTCCTCTGCGAAAGCATGCAATTGGTCCACTGATGGATACATCTTGATATTTGCCTAGTGTGTGAAATCCTCTTTCAGTACCTCTGTGCCCATTTTCTTAGGCAGTTAGCCTCGCTGGTATGTGCACCATTAGCGTTAGCCACGCTTCTAGGCCTCTTTGCTTTTGGAAATAATGACAAAAAAAAAATATATATATATATATTTTTTTTTTTTATCTACTTTTTCTCCTCCTTTTTTTCTGTGATTTTTCTCCCCATCCCAATTTACCGCTTGTGCCAATTCTCCCTCCCCTGTCTTGAAAGTTGCTCGCATATGCCCCCCACTGGTCGGTTGTAGGGAGGAGGATAGAAGCCTTGCATCACGTGTCCCCTCCGATACACGTGGAGGCAGCCTCTCACATCTTTTCACCTGCCAGCGCGGACTCTCATTGGCGAGGTGTAACGTGTAGGAGGCTCACACTACCCCCCGCCAATTTCCTGTCTCTGCTGTGCAGGCGTCCCCCAACCGACCTGTAGGAGTCGCTGTCCACAACGTCCAGATTACCACCCATCGACTTCCACCCGCTAACTCTGCCAATGAGTTAGAATGACGGCCAGTCCAAGCCGGAGGCAACGCCGACAGCCGGAGTCGAACCGGGTGTCTCTTGCGTTGGTGACGAGTGCAATGTCTGCTGCGCCACCCAGCCGCTCCCAAATATATATATATATATTAAAAAGAAAAAATGTGCATTCGACTAAGAGGTTGGCAGTCGACTACGGCTCCTTTCGATCGATTAGTCGGCTATTCGACTAATCGAGGTCAGCCCTAGATATTATACATCTGGAATATCTACAGCATTACTAGCGCCATGTGAATGAGCAGCATCCTACCGCGGTTCTGTGCTGAATGAGACTGTATCCTCCATCTGTCTCCTCCTGGACGCTGGCGAAGAGACTCCTCTACTGGAAACAACAGAACAGATGTTATGTTGAGAGCGACGCACTGCTCTGTTGTATGTTAGAACTTTGTAAAGAAACTCAAGGTGTTAAGAGCGATGCACTGCTCTGTTGTATGTTAGAACTTTGTAAAGAAACTATTTTTTTCACACTTTGTTCTATTTTATTATTTTTAGTATTGCCTATTTTTAAACTGAATCAAACCGCACTTTTTTTTTTTTTTACAATATTCTATTTTATTATTTTTATTACTGGATGAAACCGTAAACAGAGAGGCCTATTGGCATGCTAGATCCTAATGTGAAAAACTGTGATTTACCTTACTTTGCTACCTCTCTATCTTTTTTATGCTCGCTTATGCCTGTATTTTTTACTGCTGTGAAGCACTTTGAACAGCAATTTCTGTATGAAAAGTGCTATACAAATAAAGTTTATTATTATGACGATGCTGAGACACACGTCACGCAGTTATTCTGCACTTAATGCTAAATGACTGCATTAATAACACTTTTATCCACAGCACTGTGCAGCCTTTGCCTCACACTCACTCACACATTCACACACCGACGGCGGAGGCGACCAACGCAAGGTGCCAACCTGCTCATTGGGTTAAAATGTCTTGCTCAAGGACACTTAGACGTGCCGTCGGGAGGAGCCGGAATCGAACAGGGAACCTTCTGATTACCAGACAACCGCTCTACCTCCTGAGCCACTATTGTCGCCCACTTACTCCTGAGGTGGAGTCTAGTGGTTCTCAACGTGGGGTCGAAGGGACCCCCAGAGGTCCTTGAGGACGTCCCAGGAGGTCCTCAGATTATAGACGATGTATGTAAGAGTGACTATTCTGACCACAGAATACTAGACTACACTACGCTACACTACATTACACTACATTACACTACGCTACGCTACGCTACGCTACGCTACACTACACTACTCTACGCTACACTACTCTACGCTACACTACACTACGCTACACTACGCTACACTACCCTACGCTACGCTACCCTACGCTACACTACCCTACGCTACACTACCCTACACTACGCTACACTACCCTACGCTACACTACGCTACACTACACTACTCTACGCTACACTACGCTACACTACGCTACACTACCCTACGCTACACTACGCTACACTACGCTACACTACACTACTCTACGCTACACTACGCTACACTACGCTACACTACCCTACGCTACACTACGCTACACTACCCTACGCTACACTACCCTACACTACACTACTCTACGCTACACTACGCTACACTACGCTACACTACCCTACGCTACACTACGCTACACTACCCTACGCTACACTACGCTACACTACACTACTCTACGCTACACTACTCTACGCTACACTACACTACGCTACACTACCCTACGCTACACTACACTACTCTACGCTACACTACTCTACACTACACTACGCTACACTACGCTACACTACCCTACGCTACACTACGCTACGCTACACTACCCTACGCTACACTACCCTACACTACGCTACACTACCCTACGCTACACTACGCTACACTACCCTACGCTACACTACTCTACGCTACACTACACTACGCTACACTACGCTACACTACCCTACGCTACACTACGCTACACTACGCTACACTACCCTACACTACACTACGCTACACTACGCTACACTACCCTACGCTACACTACGCTACACTACACTACGCTACACTACGCTACACTACCCTACACTACCCTACGCTACACTACACTACGCTACACTACACTACGCTACACTACGCTACACTACCCTACGCTACGCTACACTACACTACTCTACGCTACACTACTCTACGCTACACTACTCTACGCTACACTACACTACGCTACACTACACTACACTACGCTACACTACCCTACACTACTCTACACTATACCATACTATATTATACTATACCATACTACACTACACTGTACCATACTATACAATACCATACTATACTATATTATACTATAATATACTATACGATACCATACTATACTATACCATACTATATTATACCGTACCATATTATACTATACCATACTATATTATACCATACATACTACACCATACTATACCATACTATATTATACCATACTATACTATACCATACTATATAGGGATGTCCGATATTATCGGCCGACCGATATTATCGGCCGATATCGGCAGTAAAATGTGATATCGGAAAATATCGGTATCGGTAAAAAATTTTTTTTTTTTTTTTTTTTTACATTTATTTAACCTTTATTTACCCAGGCAAGCAAGTAAGAACCAATTCTTATTTTATTTATTGTCAAAAGTATGCATGTTGGTTTAATTCAACAACAAGAGATATGTAATGTTAATTTTTACTTTTTTAATTATCATATTTTGCACAGATAATGCTTACATTTAGAAAGCCTTTTGAATGCATCCAGTGAAATTATTAATTACCTGAAATTATTCAGTTTTTTTGGGGGGAAACCCTTCATATATCGGTATCGGTTGATATCGGTATCGGTATCGGTATCGAAATTAAGAGTTGGACAATATCGGAATATCGGTATCGGTAAAAAAGCCAATATCGAGCATCCCTAATACTATACCATACTATATTATACCATACTATACCATACTATATTATACCATACATACTATATTATACCATACTATATTATACCATACCATACTATACCGTACCATACTATACCATACTATATTATACTATATTATACCATACCAGGGCTGCAACTAATGACTATTTTGGTAGTCGACTAATCTGTTGATAATTTTTTCGATTCGGCGACTAATCGAAAAACAATTATATAAAAAAAAAATTATAATAATAATAATATATATATATAATTTTTTTTTTTTCACTACCTATCTTTGTGAAAGTGGCTTCTCAGCTCTGGTCCAGCTGAAGACAGAGCAGAGGAACAGATTGGACATTGAGCACAACCTCAGAGTTGCTTTGAGACTCTTGTCAGGACCAAACAACATCCCCAGTTATCCCATTAGTTCCCCCAAACTTACTGTCGTCTGTTATGTTAAGCTAAGAAGTCTTCAGCTGGCTGGACCAGAGCTGAGAAGCCACTTTCACAAAGATAGGTAGTGCAAAAAAATAAATAATAATAATAATAATAATAATAATAATAATAATAATAATAATAATAATAATAATAATAATAATAATACAATGACAATTCCTCGTCGACGATTTTTTATAATCGACGTCGTCGATTATGTCAACTAATCGTTGCAGCCCTATACCATACCATACTATATTATATCGTACCATACTATATTATACCGTACCATACTATACCATACTACATTATACTATACTATATTATACCATACCATACTATATTATACCATACCATACTATATTATACCATACTATATTATACCATACCATACTATATTATACCATACTATACCATACTATATTATACTATACTATATTATACCATACCATACTATATTATACTGTACCATACTATATTATATTATACTATACTATATTATACTGTACCATACTATATTATACCGTACCATACTATATTATACTATATTATACTATACCATACTATATTATACTATATTATACCATACCATACTATATTATACTATATTATACCATACCATACCATACCATACGTACTACACCATACTATACCATACTATATTATACCACACCACACTATACTACATTAAACTAAACTGTATGGACTTCGGGACTAACTCCTATCTAACGACAACACTCAGAGAACCAGGTTCCTTACCTGAGCACAGAGTCCACGTCTTCTCCCCGACCCAGAGCCCCGTCCTGCTGGCTCCTCCTCCCCTCCGAGCTCCTCTTCCTGCTCAGTGTTCCTGTGAGCCAATCCTCCTCCTCTTCCTCCTGCTTCTTCTGCTTCTGCGTCTCAGGGACGTCGGGCTCGGGGGCTTTAGACGAGGCGGCTGGTACCTGAGTGTCGGCCCGGGGCGGGTTCTTCTCCACCCAAGAGGAGGAGGAGGTCTTCGGCCTCTCTGGTAAACCTTCCTCTTCTTCGTCTGGATAACCGAAGTCGTCGTCGCTGCCAGTCTTGAGGCCCAGCCAGTCTGCGGAGGCGCGGGGGCGGGCGGAGGGGGAGGTGGGCGTGGCAGGGGCGCTGCTGGGCTTGGGTTTCCTCTCAGGAGTGGAGGCGCTGATGTCCTCGGTGGAGAATCTTGAGAAAAGATTTTGCATTAAACTTTATTTTTATTTTCGTCACATTCAAGAGTTGGTCCAAACTAGAGAGAGCCGGTATAAACTTGTGGGGAACTTGTGTCTTCAATATTGCAAAGGCATGGACAAATATAAAAAAGTCAATGTATATCTGGGGTAAAACTATGGAATAACTGTGACAAAGAAGTAAAAATGTGTAGTTCGATACATAAATGTAAGACATTATTCAAATATAAGGTGATACATAAATATAAAACCTTATCATTATCCTAATTATATTTTATAATAACATAACTGTATTAAAATCGTGACAAAAAATTAAATATATAAAAAACAAATAAATAAATGTGTATACGTTTTGTATATAAAACTATGAAACTTTTGTTTTTGCTAAATAATGTACGTTTTTTTTAATAATGTAATGTAAAAAGGGTAGGGCCTCGGCTTCAGCCTACACCTTTTCGGTCATTTTCTTTCTTTTATCAATTTTCTACTACTGTACATTGCTTTGTAAAAGAAGACCGAAATAAAATCACTCATTCATTCATTCAAACATGCACAATATTTGATTAATATACTGTTATACCATGTAAGGAGGAATGACGCAAGATAAATAAATAGATGAATAAACGCAGGGCTGTAGAGGGCAGGCTCTGAACAGGACCAAGCTAGATGGAACATGTACCTGACTGACTGCCTGCGTGACTGGCGTCCCTCGGGCGTGGATCCCAACGTGGGCTGATAGGAACCAAAGGTCAGGTCGTCCTCCAGGAAGGGATCTGACCAATGAGGAACATGAAACATCTATGAAACAAGGCTCTTACGGGAAGACGTCTCTCTCACTCGTAGATTCTTCCCATTCGACACACAAGCTGTCTGCCATGCGTCAACATGTACAGAAGTCATTCCATAAACGCGACCTGTCCAATCACATGGGGTTTCAGTCAACCTGTGACAGGGTGTGCTTCTTTGATGCTGTCGAGGCTAATATATTTGGGGCTAATCGTGCGTTCAGCCGGTCCTCATCACCTTGTAAATTAGTTTTAGCACCAGGAAATTGCAATTGAATGGCCCAACCAATGGTAAACTAGCCAAGTGGTAAATACCAGTGATAAACTAACCAAGTGGTAAATACCAGTGATAAACTAACCACTTGGTAAATACCAGCTGTAAACTAACCACTTGGTAAATACCAGCTGTAAACTAACCAAGTGGTAAATACCAGCTGTAAAGTAACCAAGTGGTAAATACCAGCGGTAAACTAACCACTTGGTAAATACCAGCTGTAAACTAACCAAGTGGTAAATACCAGCTGTAAACTAACCAAGTGGTATTTGTTATTGTTTGTTTGTATTCATTGCATGTTCGAAATAAAGATTAAAAAAAAAAAAAAAAAACAGCTGTAAACTAACCACTTGGTAAATACCAGCTGTAAACTAACCAAGTGGTAAATACCAGCTGTAAACTAACCAAGTGGTAAATACCAGCTGTAAACTAACCAAGTGGTAAATACCAGCTGTAAACTAACCAAGTGGTAAATACCAGCTGTAAACTAACCAAGTGGTAAATACCAGCTGTAAACTAACCAAGTGGTAAATACCAGCTGTAAACGAACCAAGTGGTAAATACCAGCTGTAAACTAACCAAGTGGTAAATACCAGCTGTAAACTAGCCAAGTGGTAAATACCAGCTGTAAACTAACCAAGTGGTAAATACCAGCTGTAAACTAACCAAGTGGTAAATACCAGCTGTAAACTAACCAAGTGGTAAATACCAGCTGTAAACTAGCCAAGTGGTAAATACCAGCTGTAAACTAACCAAGTGGTAAATACCAGCTGTAAACTAGCCAAGTGGTAAATACCAGCTGTAAACTAACCAAGTGGTAAATACCAGCTGTAAACTAGCCAAGTGGTAAATACCAGCTGTAAACTAACCAAGTGGTAAATACCAGCTGTAAACTAACCAAGTGGTAAATACCAGCTGTAAACTAACCAAGTGGTAAATACCAGCTGTAAACTAACCACTTGGTAAATACCAGCTGTAAACTAACCACTTGGTAAATACCAGCTGTAAACTAAGCAAGTGGTAAATACCAGCTGTAAACTAGCCAAGTGGTAAATACCAGCTGTAAACTAGCCAAGTGGTAAATACCAGCTGTAAACTAACCAAGTGGTAAATACCAGCTGTAAACTAGCCAAGTGGTAAATACCAGCTGTAAACTAACCACTTGGTAAATACCAGCTGTAAACTAACCAAGTGGTAAATACCAGCTGTAAACTAGCCAAGTGGTAAATACCAGCTGTAAACTAACCACTTGGTAAATACCAGCTGTAAACTAACCAAGTGGTAAATACCAGCTGTAAACTAACCAAGTGGTAAATACCAGCTGTAAACTAACCAAGTGGTAAATACCAGCTGTAAACTAACCAAGTGGTAAATACCAGCTGTAAACTAACCAAGTGGTAAATACCAGCTGTAAACTAACCAAGTGGTAAATACCAGCTGTAAACTAGCCAAGTGGTAAATACCAGCTGTAAACTAACCAAGTGGTAAATACCAGCTGTAAACTAGCCAAGTGGTAAATACCAGCTGTAAACTAACCAAGTGGTAAATACCAGCTGTAAACTAACCAAGTGGTAAATACCAGCTGTAAACTAACCAAGTGGTAAATACCAGCTGTAAACTAGCCAAGTGGTAAATACCAGCTGTAAACTAACCAAGTGGTAAATACCAGCTGTAAACTAGCCAAGTGGTAAATACCAGCTGTAAACTAACCAAGTGGTAAATACCAGCTGTAAACTAACCAAGTGGTAAATACCAGCTGTAAACTAACCAAGTGGTAAATACCAGCTGTAAACTAGCCAAGTGGTAAATACCAGCTATAAACTAACCAAGTGGTAAATACCAGCTGTAAACTAGCCAAGTGGTAAATACCAGCTGTAAACTGGGGCAAGTTCCATGATACCTCAGTTTACGGGTTGTGACGTATCAGTGACCTTTCACCTTTTGTAGTGCAAACATACTTTACTATGAACATGGAGTATCATTTGGACTTACTGTGATTGCTACAAGATCAAACCACCTGAAACATGAAAGACATTTAGAATGATCTGCCTTGGATTTGATTTGATTTTATTAAAGGATCCCCATTAGCTGGTGCCATGGCTGCATGACTGGTCCTCCTAACTAGCGTACCCCAAACGCACGACTTGGTCATGTGATACATTTGAGACTTTACGAGGACCGACCGAATGTACCATAAGTCACCAGTGAGGCACGCGCTCAGATGGCGCTGGTGGAGTGTTTGAGAACTAAATTAAATGTTAAATGGGACAGATTTGAACTGTAGTGTGCATACCTCAAGTCTTCACGGGATATGACGTGAAATGAGGGTAGTGACGTCTCCTGCATTTATCCTCCTTGGTTGTGGTAATTTCAGTATGTGTGGTACTTCACCCCTCTACCACCCCTCTACCACCCCACTGTCACCCCATCTGTCCCTTCATACCCTCACTTAAGGACTTGCTCAGAATTGCACCAAGGTAAAAAAAAAAAGCCATGATGATGTTCCCCTACCTTTAGCAGTGGAGGTCTTCTCCTGTTGCTGCTTCTCCTGTTGCTGGTCCTTCCTCTCTCCGGTCGGGGGGCGCTCCAGGAGACGGGGGGACGTCCCGAGCTGCAGGATCTCATCCAGCCTGGTGCGAGCTCTCTGTGGAGGCTCACTGCCACTGCAGATGAGACACAAGAAGGTTGGTTGGTCGTAGGTGCGCGTGAGCCTGCCAGATTTTGTGACCGCGCGGATACCCCCGTGGATATGCGCGCCGACTGCGCATGTGCCCAGCTGTCATAACATAAGCACACGACGCTGATGCTTAGACACCAAAAATTGGACTATAAACAGAGGCGCGTGCTATATACCTATAAACCTATAGGTATATAGCACTATAAACTTCCAATTTTCTTTTTTTAACAAGGTTTTTTTATTTGAAGATTTCGTTTTTACAGGCGGTCCCACATGGGCCAAAATAAAATAAAAATAAAATAAGGCCCTCCCTCCCTCCCTCCCCCCACCCCTATACCAGACAAAATCACTCTAAAATACACCAAAGCATCCATTAATCAATGTTTTTCCTTTTAGCTTTTAAATCACCAGACAGCAGTGACATATGCATCTCTTGTATTCTGTAGATAGAGAAAAAGAAAAGCAAGAACACAAAAGAACAACAAGCTGAGAGGAAGGCCAGTCAGATCGCCTCTGTCACATTATCCGCTTCCGTACCCTCAAAGGAAGTTAGGAAAGGATCCCAAACATTGTGGAATTTTTCGATACAACCTCTGACAGTATACCTGCTCAGTCAGCACAACTGCAGGTGAAAAGCAGAAGCTCCAATTTTCTAACCGCGCGGACGTCCGCGTCGCTCACTTGGTGTCACACAAAAGGGCTGCTCTGCGTGTTGGTTGACATCGACCTGCATTTAATGTGACACCGATCTTGCATTTTACTCTGAACACTCACTCCGTGCCAAGAGAGAGTAGGGCAGGATCATGGTAAAACGTTGGCAGGTAGATGATGCTCAATTTAGTTTTACTATCGCTAATCGTCATCCATTCCAATTCATATACATTTGGACCATGTCTTTTTTCACCATCTGAAGGAACTTGAGAAGTTTGAATGGCTTTTCTAAGTGTGTAAAACTGCCAGTTTTATTTTGAAATCTTGGAAATGGCGATAACCTAGACTCTTTATTTTGACATCGGATGACGATGCCATGACAGAAGTGTAAACAGCGTGAACATTTTTTAGTTAACTGGCGCGAGACATGTAGGAAATTGGTACGCGGAGGTACGCTCGACTATGAAAGCTCAAACGACTGCGGACATGCCGCGGGGAGTCCGGTCCGCGTACGTCCCACCCGACTATGGGAGAGCCTTGGTATTTTAAGGCCCTCACTGGTAAGCTCCCTCCTTATTGGAATGGAATGTTGGAACCTATGGAAGCCGTTCTAGTGACTGGCTGGTCCTTAAGATCCCCTGAGTTTGCTCGGAACAGGGTAAATCTGCATTTTGCTACGATGCCCCTCTAGCTCATGGAATGAACTCCAACAGTCCTTAAAGCTTGGGATTCTCCACTCTGTTGCAGAGTTTAAAACCTTGATCTCCAACCTTTGTCAATGAAGTTGTACTGTTTTAATTGATTTGTTATCCTCGCTTTTGTCTCGTGTTGTTGTATCTTTGTTATGATTTTATATGCTGTGTGGTTTTACATGCTTTATTTTTTGCTTAACTCTGTATGTACACTCAACGTGACTGTAAATGAGGGCAACCTCAGTTGCCTTTCGAGTTCAAATAAAAGGTTTGAAAATGAAAATACTGCCCGTATTGTAGACGTACATTTTAAGACATGAAAACTGGCTCAGATACCATGTTCTCTCTATTGTTACTTTGTATCGTGTTCTGCTGTTTTGAATATTACATTATTTACATTGCCTGTTCAGGACATTGTTTATGAATAAGTGATGAGTGTTGGAGTCGACACACGTCATCAGTAGGGTTGGGTACCGTTCACATTTGAACCGATACCGGTACCTGTGAATCGATACCAGTACCCAACGGTACCTTTTTTCGGTACTTTAGTCTCTACAAATCTAATCTACCTACCTCAGTTGTAAAAAATTAGTTCAAACTTCAAATGATTTATTATCATTATTATTTATTTAGAATTTTTTTTTTTTTTAATCTTTTTCCACCCTCCTTTTTCCGATTTTTCTCCCATCCCACTGTTAGTCGTTATGCCAATTCCCAACCCCCTTCCTGGTTGTTGCGCACTCCCCCTACTGTTGGTCCGGGAGGCCGGAGACTGTCACATGCTTTCCTCCAACGCATGTGCAGCCAGCTGGCAGCCAGCCTGGCAGCGCGGCCTCTCACCGGGAGAGTGTAACGTGTGGAAGGTCACACTACCTCCCTCCAGATCCTACCCTCGCTGTGCAGGCACCCCGACCGAACTGTAGGGGTCGCTGTCCACAACGCGTGTTGCTTTTTAACAGCGGAGCAGTGCAAGAATGTGACAATTTGACCATGTGACCGCGGCAACGCGGGAGAGCGGCAGTGCGGAAATAGGCTGTCTCTAAGACAAACTCTAACCTTAACCAGCTCCTTAACAGCGCCTAAACTTAACCGTTCTAACCTTAACCAACTCCGAAACAATGCCTAACCTTAACCTTAACCATGCCTAACCTTAACCGGCGAAAGAATACACGTTAAAAAAAAAATCATGTTAAAAAAAAAAATTTGATGGGATTCGAACTCGTCAACAACGGACCGCAGGACCGCTGAGCTGCCAGGTGAGCTGAGCGCCGAATGAAAATCATGGCGGATTAGGGCGGTTACATAATTCCGCAAGCTCTGCCGCTCCGCTCTGCGGTTGCCGCGCCTGCCGCGGGGCGTGTCGCAGCCAATCAGGGAAAACGCGGAAGCAACGGCAGCACTGCTCCGCTGTTATTAAGCAATAGGCGTCCACAACGCCCAGGACCCACCCATCATCTTTCCCACCCCTAACACTGCCAATTGTGTTAGTATGAACGACCAGCCAAGCTGATAGCAACGCTGAGAGCTGGACTCGAACCCAGCGTCTCCAGCATTGATGGCGAGTGCCTTGCCCACTACACCACCTAGCCGCCCAGAACAATGTTAATATATACGTATATATATATATATATATATATATATATATATATACATACACACACACACATGTAAATAAAAAATTATGTTTTACAAAATAGCAAGTATAAAACGATTAAACAAACCACTCTAGCAGCAATGAACTATTCTGCGGAACTAAAAGGTACACATCTATATATTTAAATAAATATACCTGAAGATGCTGAACAACTGCTTTGTTGTTGTTGAATCAAGTCAAATCCTAGGTAAGCGTGTATTGTGCGCGTGAGCGTGCGGCACACTCCATAGGCTTCGTTACGCGGTAAACGAAACGTTGACGTCATCGGACTTAACTTTTATTTTTGTGTGTGTTTGCATCACCGACATGTGGCACCGGTGGATCTCACCACGTGAATCGGTACTCGGTAGTGGTACCGACGTGATTCGGCCCGAAAAGTACCAGACTCGGTACCCATCCCTAGTCATCAGCGAGGTTGTATCCTATATGGAATAAAAGATGAGATGAGACGTTTCTTTACCTTTCCTTCCTGGGCCGCAGCACAGTCTCGCTCTTCTTCACGTCGTCTCTGTCACTGTCGAACCCCAGCGCGTCCATCAGGTCGTCCCCGTCCTCGTCAAACCGGAGCTCCTCACGTTTCCTCGGCACCTTGGCTGGTGGTACGAGGAGATACATGATGTTTCAGGTGTTTCATCACACAGGGTACTGTATGAAAACTGAACCCACCTGCTTCCATACAGAGAGACTCAGAAGGAGCTTCTATCCCCAGGGGGCCCAGGAGTTCAACACTTGTAATCCCTATCTGATTGGATCACATTTGTATTCATTCATTTCAACTCATTATGAATTGAAAATGGGGGACCCTGATGTAAACAAGACAAACATCTTTCTCTGGTCTGCATCCCCTTAACAATTGTATGTATTGAGCCGTACTGTACTGTACCCATTCTGCAATCTGTTAATTAAACATTTAAATCAATCAATTCAATCAATCAATAGGGAGGGATTCAATGTTTTGAACTCCTGGGCCCAGGCCATCAGGATGCTCAATGACAATGTAACAACCCATCATCTACACAAGATGGCGCCATCTACACTCACTGCACACACATCCCATGTACACACTCACTTTAAACAAACACTCCCCTACCACTCACTTTAGACACTTTAACACACTTTATATTGATCTATTATTAAAAAGATTTGCACTACATCCATACCTCATTTGCACCCTACCCTAAGTTTTGTACCACATCTCATTTCGGCATTGTACCTCATTGGTACTCTGTGTTGTATATTGTATATATGTATATTGACTTTACATACTTTTACTTACTTCTTAATGACTTTTTTCTTTTCTTTTTTACTGTATGTGTAACTGAGGGGTACAATTCCCTGACTGTATTGATAAGTATGGTATCATTAAACCACTACCGCTTTATGTACTTTAACTACTGGCCACACAGTACATGATATAGATATGATGAACACTTTCCCACCATGAAACCAAGTCCACACAAATGTATAAATCGAATATTTAATATATAGCAAAGGGTATATACAACGTTCACTTAATGACATTTATGATTTGAATGCACTTGTAAGGCAAATGAGTATTCGTAGGCAAATCAACATTGAATGTCCAATCTCTGGTTACGCAGGAAGCAAGTATACAACCTGGTTCTTTAGGGAACTATAGCGATGGTACTTAATAATTATAGCTGGATACACTAAAGGGGGTCCCGCTGGTTGTAAGTCAGTAGGGGGGGGGGGGGGTTTAGGAGAGCCGCTGGCGATATCCCATCTGGCCAACGATTTCTTGGGAGAATTCAGAGTGCTGAACACGGTGCCCACAGAACCTTGGTCCACAGATGAATACCGTTGGGCCCTCTTGTAGACGGTAGCTGCCAGTCCACAACGAAGAGACGTGAGGCGACCTCACTCGGGTTAGAGCGCCGTCTCACCTGGACTCCTCTCGGGGGTAGTTCCAACACTCACCAGTGTTGGCTGTTATCCATGGCATAATCAAAGCACCCAAAGCAAGTAGATAATCCAAGCCGTGTAGGGCTCGCCGTCGCCCGGGTAAGGTAATCCAATGTGCAGGTCCACTCGTCCTTGCCCAGAACTCCTCGGATGAAAGCACCACACGTGGTCTGCCCAGCCTGGTTAAGACTCTAGATAACGCGAGGAAAACGATGGGGGTACTGCTCACTTTATAACTCTAACCGAACGATGCACCATACATAATAGACTATTATTAACTTAATAGAAATACGTCCCACTCGACGGTATAGTGCCAAACTATGACAATTCAACTATTAATCCACACGATGTCTCAATGCCATTCTGAGGCCAAGTTGACCATACTGCACCACACGTGTATCGTGGGTGAGGCTTAACATCTTGCCACTAGGTTGGAGGGTAAAGAACTAAGGGCTAAGGGACTAAAAGAAAGTTCTACTTTACTTGCGCCATATATATATGCGCTGTGAACAAATAGTACCATTCGTATTTCGCCAGACGTATTCCTACGCGGAACCGGGCTAGTAACGACATGTTCGTCGGCACGATTGAACTTGAACCAAGGGGCTTGGCTGCTGGCGCCAAGTTCTTGTCCAATGAGAGAATGAAACTATTATGGGCTGTTAGTAGACTAAAGGGATATTCAAGGAATATACATGGGATATCAAACGATATACAAATACTATTAAATATATATCCATAAATAAATATATATATTCGGTTTAATCTGATCCTTCACAACAGTATGTATTACTCTCATGGGCTCTTTCAGAAATAAGCATTTCATATAAAGTATTCTGTATTTTGTTGTGACATAATAAACAAACTTGAAATTTGAAACTTGAGGATATAATACTGAACCCACCTGCTTCTATAGGATAGAATACTGAACACACCTGCTTCTATAGGATAGAATACTGAACACACCTACTTCTATAGGATAGAATACTGAACCCACCTGCTTCTATAGGATAGAATACTGAACCCACCTGCTTCTATAGGATAGAATACTGAACACACCTGCTTCTATAGGATAGAATACTGAACCCACCTGCTTCTATAGGATAGAATACTGAACACACCTGCTTCTATAGGATAGAATACTGAACCCACCTGCTTCTATAGGATAGAATACTGAACACACCTGCTTCTATAGGATAGAATACTGAACCCACCTGCTTCTATAGGATAGAATACTGAACCCACCTGCTTCTATAGGATAGAATACTGAACCCACCTGCTTCTATAGGATAGAATACTGAACACACCTGCTTCTATAGGATAGAATACTGAACCCACCTGCTTCTATAGGATAGAATACTGAACCCACCTGCTTCTATAGGATAGAACAGTGGTTCCCAAAGTGGGGGTGGTCGCCAGATGAGAAAAAAAAGAAAAAGAGAAAAAAAAAGATTTCCAAAAATCATTTATGCAGTCAGGCCACTGAACTTAGAAGCAGACCAGGCCAG